>NC_133378.1:23603984-23662499 GCF_049309525.1 Garra rufa | reverse complement strand
AACTCGTCGGCCAGCTCCACCTGCGATCCCCCACGATCTCAGCCGCCGGGCAGCCTCAGCTGCCGCGGGGCCAGAGCCGCATGGGGCAGATGGATGTCCCAATCCCCTCGAGAAAAGGGACAAACGAGAACGTAGTTTCTTCATGGAGAAACTATCACAGTGCGGGCACTCTGTCCCCTCAAGGACAGAGCGCGCGTGCTCTTCACCCAAACAAAACACACATAGGTCGTGTGCGTCATCAGGTGTCAGATTTCTCTGACACGGATCCGTGTGATGACGTCATAGGCTGGCGCCGGCCAATGTCAAAGTTCATTGTCGTTGTTCGATAACAGCTTCAGAACCGGTCATGCTGAAGGCAGTTCTCATAGTGTCCACCAGGACGCAGCGTTGAGTTCCCTCCGGAAGGGAACGATGCATACTTGAACAAACCAATACATAGTTGAGCAAACCAGTATATCTAAACCAATATATACTTGAATAAATCAATGTATAAATACACGAACCAATATATACAGACCAATGTATACTTGAATAAACCAATGTATACTAACCAATATATAGTTGAGGAAACCGGTATATCTAAACCAATATATACTTGAATAAACCCATATATACTAACCAATACATAGTTGAGAAAACCGATGTATCTAGACCAATATATACTTGAACAAACCAATATATACTAACCAATACATAGTTCAGGAAACCAGTATATCTAAACCAATATATACTTGAATAAACCAATATATAAATACACAAACCAATATATTCCTGAAGAAACCAATATATACAGACCAATATATACTTGAATAAAGCAATATATATATACACAAACCAATATGTTCCTGAAGAAACCAATATATACAGACCAAGGTATACTTGAATAAACCAATATATAATAACCAATACACAGTTGAGGAAACCGATATATCTAAGCCAATATTTAATTGAAGAAAACAATATAAGCTTAAGTAAACCAATGTATCTAAACCAATCTACAGCTGAACAAACCAATGTATACTTGAGCTAACCAATGTATCTAAACCATAATATACTTGAAGAAAACAATATACATACAAACCAATGTATACTTGAGGAAACCGATTTATCTCAACCAATACATAGTTGAGGAAACCATTGCATTATTGAGAAGCCCAATGTTTACTTGAACGAACCAACGTATACAGGAGCAAACCCATGTGCATGTGATCAGACCGATGTATCTAAACCAATACATGTCTGGTTATACCAATGTATTATGAACGAATGCATTTGTGATTAAACCATACATTCAACCAGTGAACCAATCCATATTCACACAATACACATGAATTTTTTCCTGAACGGCTTGCCATAGCTGTGACTCACATTACTGAGGGCTGGTACAGGTATCAGATGACATCTTGGTTTACTGTACCAGAATGTCGATGACTTTTTCAGTTGAGGGCGAATCAGCGAGGACGACACGACAACGCCACCCTGTTCAAACTCCAGGTGCCATTGTCATTACTCGGCAACAGCGCCTTCTTCTGGAACCTATTGACACAACAGCTAATAGTGCCATACGTCAATTACATTTATTCTTGCATGTCACCCAATAAATTCCGTAGTCCACAAATGTGACTCTGAACCACAAAACCAGTTTTAAGTAGCGCGGGTATATTTGTAGCAATAGCCAAAAATACATTGTATGGGTCAAATCGATTTTTCTTTTTTTCCCAAAATCATTAGAATAATAGGGCTAAGTAAAGATATTTTGTACATTTCATACCGTAAATATATCAAAACTTAATTTTTGATTAGTAATATGCATTGCTAAGAACTTCCTTTGGACAAATTTAAAGGCAGCTTTGTCAATATGTTGATTTTTTTGCACCCTCAGATCCAGATTTTCAAATAGTTGTATCTCTGCCAAATATTGTCCTATCCTAACAAACCGTACATCAAATAGAAAACTTATTTATTCAGCATATTTTGTGGTCCAGGGTCACAAATGTCACATAGCTAGCTATATATTTTTTAATTAAGTATTAAATTTACTGTGCTACATTAAGGTGATATTTCGCTTTCCTATATCGCCACCGTGTAAGGTTCTGTCTGTAGGCTACAGAACCTAGAACCTTTTTCAAATAAAAAGTCCCAAAATATACACAACTTTAAAAAAAAAAATCACATCATGTAAATAAGAATAAGACTATGTGAATAATTACATTTTTACAAAAATGAACTTTAGAATTACAAGGTGACATATATTAGATTTTCGTATTAGCTTTGATATAAATGGACGTTGAAATTGTTCCTAAATACCCACATTCCTGTGCAAAAGGACAATTCTAGAATAAAAAGCTTCACTTTAAAGACAGGACCTCAAACAAGGTGTATCAGTTTTATTTATACATTTTTATTTATAAATTACTATTTTTTTAAACAAATAAATAAATGAATAAATAATTAATAAAAAAACATTTGACAGGTACAAGCCATTTCTTTATTTTATTTTATTACTTTATTTTTTTGGTAAGAAGAAAATAGGGTGTGAAAATTATACCTTAGAAAAAATATACCAATATTTTACTCTCAGGATTTGAGTTTTTGTGAGGCTCCAACCTTTCTAAATGTTAATACATTAAAGCAGATATAATTTAAAATCAATATGATGCAACAAGAAGCAAAAGTGGGAGACTGTTTTTAATCGTCTTTGCTGCAGTTGAAATGCTACAAATTTTAGAGCAGTGTTCTGGTATGTAAAATGAACAAAAAAAAAAAAAAAAAACATCTGTGCCTCTTCGGTAAATTATTAAAAAACACGTCAGTTTATGGTAGTACTTAAAAAAAAATTACATACACTGTGGTCTACCAGCCCTAATCAGATTAATACAGTTCTACCAGGTCACCTTTTTTTGTGAGCAGTAAACTTTTAATAAAGTAATAATGATGACGGAACTTATGTTTAGTCGACGTCCCTGATCCTAGAGTTAGAAAAGCGCATCTTAGCCTTCTGTTGCTATGGTTACCTTACTAAAATCTACTGTACTTCTGTTCAAGAGTGTCTATTTAACACATTCTTAGTACGTTTGATTACGTGTGATTACATAAATTTGTTTGAAATTTGTGTTGAAACATGTGCCTATCGTTAGACTCGTTAGAATAAGCTAGGTTATTAAATATATTTCATGTTCTGATATTTAAATGGAAATCGATCATGAAACGATGTAAAGCGTGTAAATCATTATATTAGCCTAATTAAAAAGATAAATAAATCAGAATTACTCTTTCAGGACGAGGGGGAAAACGTGATAACAGAACTTTAACACAACCTCTCAAAAATATAGGCTAACACATGACCTCGAGTTATGGCACTATAGAAAACGAAATACTAGTTTCGAGTAGATCACTTTATTACAACCTCATTGCACTAGTCAAATCAAAGTTATTAATATGTTTAAATGACAAACTGCTGTATTAGTCCTTGATTGCATCAATGCTCCATGACCGACAGAGGGCGCTCTGACTGTTAGTGTTCATACAGGTGAGAAGGTGATCTGCCTGACGAGCATGAATTTTGGTACAATTTGTTTATTCTTTACATGTTTGGCCTCTTGCCACATACTAATTTGAATAAATATAAAACATTTACATGGCAGGTGAGTGTATGATAACTAATTCTAATTCACAGAGCCCATGGATTGCTCTTTTCAGAGGTGACTGAAGGACACCTGCATTTAAACGGGTTTGTCTTGTTTTCTTGAGCCTGGTCTGAATGCAGCGAGTGATCTTCTGAAAACTGAACATAAAAGAAAAAAACAAGGAAATAATGCTCTAATACTGGTGGTAGAGCCACTAATCAAACGATAGATGTTTCCATCTCACCATGATGAGTTTTGAAGCATTTTGAGCCAAACTGATTTGGTCCAGGAACAATCACTCATTGGTCTCAAGTAGTTTTCCTAAATATTAATCCTTCCTGGCAACCAAGATCTTCCTGTCTTGAAGTACAGAGCCAAAAGAAGATCTCACTGTTCACATAACAGCAGACACAAGCATTTTACTCTATTAGGACTAAATGTTTTTTGGAGAGAGCAGTTCCCAGCGAACAACAAAGAAATGCCTTCTAAGAATGATTCCCTAAAGTTCCCAGTAAGTTATGAAAACATGATGTGCTCTGAAAGTTTAAACCATCCAGGGTTTAACATACATTTGAAGTCATTAAGCAAACATGCCACTGTATCACTTCATCATCGAACATGATGGAATACCTTTGAATGTTCTCTGAATGCTCCTGAAACAAATAGTGAGTAACGTTTAAAAAACATTAGACTAATGTTTTAAAAACATTTGGACTTACGCCATTGTGCTATAATGTTGCTGGAAGAAAGTTTTGTTCATAACTTTGACAGAACCTTGTCAGAATGTTAGTTAAAGTTCCCTGTTAGCTTGATTGTCAGCTGCGCTGCTTAGCTGCAATAGAAGTGAATTTATGAATTTTAACATGCATTAATGGTTGTGAAAGATGTGTGCACAGCACACTACCAGGGTCTTGATTATTATTAACCAGAATATTTTATGCAAAGTGACTTCCTGACTCAGAGTTAGAAATGATCCAGGCTTATGTTCAAAAATTACACAAAAAAGTGACATTCTAATGGTTCACATATTTCAGATGTGCAACTGCAAAACCTGAAAACAACAAATTAAAATGTATTGTGAAGTTTGACAGAGCTGTTTATTATGCATTCTGTCCTCATACTGCATAGATATAGTTTATATGTAATATTATTTTTATTTCAATTGATATAAAAACATACAAAACTATATGATATGTGTATACAGTTAAGGTCAAAAGTTTACATACACCTTGCAGAATCTGCAAAATGTTAATTGTTTGATCAAAATAAGAGGGATCATACAAAAGGCATGTTATTTTTTATTTAATACTGACCTGAATAAGATATTTCACATAAAATATGTCCATATGCTTGATTCTTAATACTGTGTTGTTACCTGAATGACCCAGGTTTTGTTTAGTGATAGTTGTTCACGAGTATATTGTTTGTCCTAAACAGTTAAACTGCCTGCTGTTCTTCAGAAAAATCCTTCAGGTCCCACAAATTCTTTGGATTCAGCATTTTTGTGCATTTGAACCCTTTCCAACAATGACTGAATTTGAGATGCATCTTTTCACACTGAGGACAGCTGATGAGCTCATATGCAACTATTACAGAAGTTTTAAATGCTCACTGATGCTCCAGAAGAAAAATCGATGCATTAAGAGCCAGGGGTGTAAACTTTTAAAAATATATGCATTTTTTTTTTTTTTTTTTTTTTTGCCTAAATATAATATTTTTACATTTAGTACTGAAGCTACAAAAGATACTTACATGTTTCCCAAAAGACAAAATAAGTAAAATTTTCCCTATCTTCAAATTGCAAAAGTTTTCACTCCCTAGGCTTTTGATGCATAGTGTTTTCTTCTGAAGCATCAATGAGCGTTTGAACCTTCTGCAATAGTTGCATATGAGTCCTTCAGTTGTCCTCAGATGGATCTCAAAAATATACAGTCATTGCTGGAAAGAATTTATGGGACCTAAAATATTTTCATGAAGAACAGCAGTCAGTTTAACTGTTCAGGAGGACAAACAAGGGACTCATGAGCAACTATCACTGGACTACTGTATATGTAAACATCTTTTATTTGAAATATCTTAATCAAGCCAGAACTAAATAAAAATAACATGCATTTTATATGACCCCCCTTTTATTTTAGTAAAATAATTAACATTTTGCAGATTTTGCGAGTTGTGTCATCTTTTGACCTCAACTGTATGTATGCATGTGTAAAATGCACTTCAATGCCAAAATAAATGCCAAGGGTGTCTGTTTTGCCCCACTATAGCAAAACTAATTTTGTTGAATTCTACTTGTGCGCCACTCACACAAGTTTTTCCCAGAATACAATAGGTATTGAACCCTCCACAACCGTTTGGTTTCTAGTCTAGCCCAGATATTCAGGTTATACCACCCTTTACAGGCCATACCTGTGGTTGAGGTGTCCGTCCCCCTGCAGGTATAGCTACTAGACCAGTTTGTGGAGAAGTTTTCAAAAACTGTCAAAACTGTACCTGGTAATGCTGGAACTCATGTGCAACTGAACATGCAAAATATATATATATATATTTTACACATAAAGTGTCCCATGTTCATGTAGTCCATAAGCTGTCATTAACATGAAAGGCTAGTCAACAGCCAAAGAAATAGGTTGCAGAAGTGGTACATCTAAAAAAACAAGTACACACCAAGTACACACTTTTCAGAATACTTTTAGAATACTGATTACTTTAGTGAACCGTAAATGCCTATACAAGCATTTTTGTTTATATAGTTAGTCTGTTTAAATATTGTGAATGTGCAATCACTGTGACAGACCTAAGTGAAATCAAATATTACTTTACCAAATAAAAAAAAACGGCTTCGCTTTTTAAATACTTATTAAAGATTGTACAGTTAGAACTATTATGATTAATAAATAGTTATTCTAGATTTTATTATTTATCAATAATGAATACTCTTTCTTTGTCGTCTTAGATCTGTGCCAGAAATGAATACAATCTACAACTTCCTTCTTTAAAAACAACATCCTGGCAGCAGGGTGTTGCTTGAATTTGACCTTTTACTTAAGAACAGTATGTCTGTATTTGTTAATGAACTCTGGGTGTAAAGCTGGTTAATGTTGAAAATGCTCCAGGTGCACGTGGATATAGAGAGTCATAATGTCAGAACACGGAAGACTTTGCCACTGTTTTTTTCCGAGATTTTCCTGTGGAGGTTTATTATGTTTTTTTTTTTTAATTTATGGGTAAAATAAAGTCTTTGGTAAACATAATTTGACAATACTTCCACAATACTGTTCCACAACACAAACTGCACACTCTTACACCCCAAAGTGTCATATCTAGTTGCTTATTACAAACATACGTTTTTAAAAATAAACATAACTGCCTAAAAATTAGCATTTTTGGTATGCATGTGTGCAGTTTACATTGTAGAACAAAACATCTAAGTATCTTCATATTTACCACACACTTTCTTATACTCATAAATTTAAAAAAAGCCCAATATAAAACCCCATAGGAAAAATTTGTCTTCCAGATTCTTACGTCATACCTACAGTCGTGGCCAAAAGTTTTGAGAATGACACAAATATTAGTTTTCACAAAGTTTGCTGCTCAACTGCTTTTAGATCTTTGTTTCAGTTGTTTCTGTGATGTACTAAAATATAATTACAAGCACTTCATACGTTTCAAAGGCTTTTATCGACAATTACATGACATTTATGCAAAGAGTCAGTATTTGCAGTGTTGGCCCTTCTTTTTCAGGACCTCTGCAATTCGACTGGGCATGCTCTCAATCAACTTCTGGGCCAAATCCTGACTGATAGCAACCCATTCTTTCATAATCACTTCTTGGAGTTTGTCAGAATTAGTGGGTTTTTGTTTGTCCACCCGCCTCTTGAGGATTGACCACAAGTTCTCAATGGTATTAAGATCTGGGGAGTTTCCAGGCCATGGACCCAAAATTTCAACGTTTTGGTCCCCGAGCCACTTAGTTATCACTTTTGCCTTATGGCACGGTGCTCCATCATGCTGGAAAATGCATTGTTCTTCACCAAACTGTTGTTGGATTGTTGGAAGAAGTTGCTGTTGGAGGGTGTTTTGGTACCATTCTTTATTCATGGCTGTGTTTTTGGGCAAAATTGTGAGTGAGCCCACTCCCTTGGATGAGAAGCAACCCCACACATGAATGGTCTCAGGATGCTTTACTGTTGGCATGACACAGGACTGATGGTAGTGCTTACCTTTTCTTCTCCGGACAAGACTTTTTCCAGATGCCCCAAACAATCGGAAAGAGGCTTCATCGGAGAATATGACTTTGCCCCAGTCCTCAGTCCATTCACCATACTTTTTGCAGAAGATCAATCTGTCCCTGATGTTTTTTTTTTGGAGAGAAGTGGCTTCTTTGCTGCCCTTCTTGACACCAGGCCATCTTCCAAAAGTCTTGGCCTCACTGTGCGTGCAGATGCGCTCACACCTGCCTGCTGCCATTCCTGAGCAAGCTCTGCACTGGTGGCACTCCGATCCCGCAGCTGAATCCTCTTTAGGAGACGATCCTGGCGCTTGCTGGACTTTCTTGGACGCCCTGAAGCCTTCTTAACAATGCAGTGGAATGTTTTTTTTCGGGATTAAGTTAATTTTCATGGAAAAGAAGGACTATGCAATTCATCTGATCACTCTTCATAACATTCTGGAGTATATGCAAATTGCTATTATAAAAACTTAAGCAGCAACTTTTCTAATTTCCAATATTTATGTAATTCTCAAAACTTTTGGCCACGACTGTACTTTATTTTTCCCTCGCACATTCACAGAAAACAGCTTACTTTCACAGTGAAAAATAAGGTTAAATAAACGTTACATTAATTAATTAATGAACAACATATTTATAGACTAGAACAGAAGTTTCCAAACGTGATTTCCAGCAAGTATGTAATAAAATATAAAAAACTTTGACCCTGAACTATTTTATGAAAGTTTTTTTGATTATTCATCAATAAATCAAATTAGCTCTAGGTCACATGTCCACAAATCCAAAGGTCACATGTGTTCTCACACATCTCTAGTCTAGTTAGTAGATATCCCAGTGAGGAACTGAGCTAGTTTAAGCTGGTGATAAAAGCAGTTATACCTGTCCTCTGCTGTCAGGGGCATCAAGGGCATCTTAACGGAAATCTTGATCGGCGTCCATAATTATGTGGAGTTTCCGTAGAAGTGTGGGGCAGGGTGACAGTGTAGTTTTATTGTTCCAGTAAAGACTCACGTCAGAATCTGTTACAATAAACATCATGCAAACACACACACACACACACACACACACACACACACACACACACACACACACACACACACACACACACACACACACACACACACACACACACACACACACACACACACACGTTGGGTTTACATGTTTTATGGGGACATTCCATAGGCGTAATGGTTTTTATACTGTACAAACCGTACTTTCTATCGCCCTACACCTACCCTACACCTAAACCTAGCCCTCACAGGAGATTGTGCACACTTTTACTTCCTCAAAAAAACTTATTGTGCATGATTTATAAGCCTGTTTCCTCATGGGGACCTGAGAAATGTCCCCACAAGGTCAAAATCTACTGGTATTCCTATCCTTGTGGGGACATTTGGTCCCCACAACGTGATGAATACCAGGTACACACACACACACACACACACACACACACGTTGGGTTTACATGTTTTATGGGGACATTCCATAGGAATAATGGTTTTCATACTGTACAAACCGTATTTTCTATCACCCTACACCTACCCTACACCTAAACCTAGCCCTCACAGGAGAATGTGCACACCTTTACTTCCTAAAAAAAAAACTCATTGTGCATTATTTATAAGCCTGTTTCCTCATGGGGACCTAAGAAATGTCCCCACAAGGTCAAAATCTACTGCTATTCCTATCCTTGTGGGGACATTTGGTCCCCATAACGTGATGAATACCAGGTACACACACACACACACACACACACACACACACACACACACACACACACACACACACACACACACACACACACACACACACACACACACACACACACACACACACTCTCTCTCTCTCTCTCTCTCTCTCTCTACCCCTTGACTCTGAAGCTGTTGAGCCACATGCTGTTGTTGGTTAGATGCATATTCACAGATAACAGACACAGATAAACAAGTGGGCCATAAATATTTTTCTCCATATTATTAGATTGGCTTACAAATAATAATGTGGATCAGTGGATCACAAGACATGTCAAACATGCACTGTTCACACACTGAAAAACATTTGGAGAGCAGAGAGCTTAGCTTTGGACCCCAGGGGACATGTTCAACAAGTGTATTAATTTTGGTAATTAATTGTGAAATGAATTACTACGTGGAAAGGATAATTCATCCTCATAAGAGTGAGAAGGGCTTTTCCCAAGCAGTTTTTCTATTCATGAAAGAAAAAGTGCACTAATTGTTAAAGGGATAGTTTACCCAAAAATGCCAATTCTGTAATTCAATACTCACCCTCATGTCGTTCCAAACCAGTAAGACCTTCGTTCATCTTCAGAACACAAATTAAGATATTTTTGATGAAATGTGGTAGTTGCATTGCTGCCTATGCAGGGTCAGAAAGCTCTCGGATTTCATTAAAAAAAATCTTAATTTGTGCTCTGAAGATCAACAAAGGTATTACAGGTTTGGAACGTCATGAGGCTTAGTAATTAATGATAGATATTTCATTTTTGGGTAAACTATCTCTTTAAAGAAGTAGTTTACTTCCAGAACACCTTTTTGTCATCCAAGATACTCAAGTCTTTCTTTCTTTAGTTGTAAAGAAATTATGTTTTTTGAGGAAAACACTTCAGTATTTCTGTCCATATAGTGGACTTCTATGGTGCTCCCGAGTTTGAACTTCCAAAATGCAGTTTAAATGCAGCTTCAAAGGGCTATAAACAATCCCAGTCGAGGATGAACGGTCTTATCTAGTGAAACTATCATTTATTTTCTAAAGAAAAATACCATTTATATACTTTTTAACCTCAAACGCTCGTCTTGTCTAGCTCTGCAGGAACTCTGTGTATTCTGGTTCAAGACTGTTAGGGTACACTCTTAAAAATTAAGGTGCTTCACAATGCCATAGAAGAACCTTTTTTGTCTGAATGGTTCAATAAAAACCTTTAACATTTGAAGAACCTTTCTGTTTCACAAAATGAAGGTTCTTCAGATTATAAAAAGGTAAGAAAGAGATGGTTCTTTAAAGAACCTTTGGCTGAATGGTTCTTTGTGGAACCAAAATGGTTCTTCTATGGCATCACTGCGAAGAACCTTTTGAAGCACCTTTATTTTTAAGAGTGTATGTCGAAAAACTCCCATCCCATTTTCTCCTCCAACTTCAAAATCGCCCTACATAGCTGCAGAAATACTGGCCCAGTGTTTACAAAGAAAGTCAAACGCCCTAAAACAACAATGTAGGACGATTTTTAAGTTGGATTTTAAAGATTATGATTTTAAAGTTAAAATTTATTTATGACTGAAGAAAGAAAACACGAACATCTTGGATGACAAGGGGGTGAGTACATTATCTTTACATTTTTGCTCTGTAAGTGAACTACTGATTTAATAGCCATTGATAGCTAATTAGCTGTTGATTGCTATTTTTAAAGTATTTTTTATATCAAAGTCCCTTTAAGGCAAGTCATGTCACTCGGCGGCCATCTTTGAAACGCCTCTCGGGCAGGCAAGTGCTGCTCACATCTCTTTGAATGGGAAAACATCAAATTCTCGAAAACTGTTCACCAAGCTGAAGATTAAATATCATATTTTAAATTACCTAAGAAATCTGACAAGAACTGCCTCATAAATATGATTCCTTGTGCTCCTATAGCATTAAAAAAACGCTTATTTTTCAGGCTAGATCAGCCAGTGCGCATGCGAAGTACTGAGCTCACGTCTTAGAGCGCAGATTTTCTATAGAAACCGGGACTTCTAACTGCATCTGCAGTGATGATCTGACTTTACTAATCAACGATTGGCTCTTTCACTAAGAAGACGGGGTTTTGCGGCCATAATGAGCATTGCATTTTTCCCCATTCAAAACTATAGGAGTGACAAGTCTTGTGTATTCTATAGTCTTTGTTTATATTTAGGTCCAGATAGCTACTTCTTATCTCATCTTTCAGTATCTTGATAGTAAATCGAGAGCAGATACTGTCTGAATTTTTTTTTTTTTTCAAAAAAAGAATAATTTAACACAGAATACACAAATATATACATAAATCCACAATAATCTATGAACTGAATCCATAACTCGTTTAGAGGGGTTGTTTCAGGTGACTGAGGATTTAAATAACAAGATATTATTGCAAACAATTCTAAGAAAGAATATGTTGTTGATGTTACTCATCACTGGTTTAACGTCAGCAACAGAGCCTTTATTTAGCCCCATCAGTGTTTCACAGGTAATTGGGCAAGCATTGTTGTGTGATCATGTGAGACCATCAGAGAAGTATCGGTCATGCATTCTCTACATTCCTGCAGAATGAGATGCAGAGGAATGACAAGAGTCTAAAAGTGGAGGACTTGATATTGACTATTGGGGATTAGGTTATATTAGATGAACAGATTACCATCAGTTTGGCTCACTCTAAGTACTTTGTTGTCATTGTCTGTTTACTTCCTACAGATTGACTCACATTATAGTATAAATAGATAAAAAGTAGTTCATGAATTGAGTAGTTCATTGCTCTCTGTGATTGTTTTTATTATTGTCGTTTCATTTTTATTATTGTCAACTGTTTGGCTTCCTTATGTTTTCATGTATATAGGTGTGTGCTCGGTGTGTATTTTTATTTATTTTTTTGGTCATCTAATTTTTATTATTGTCAGCTGTCTGCCTTCCTTATGGTGTGGCATTAAACTAAACATAAACTTAACCTTTTTGCCATAAACAGATATTGTACTTTGGAATAGTTCACTTTCAGAATAAAAAAATCCTGATCATTTACTTATCTCTCTGTTTTTTTTTTTTCAGTCAAAAAGATTTTTTTCAAAGGTTTTTGAGAAAAACATTCCATGATTTTTCTTTATATAGTGGATTTCAATGGTGCCCAACAGGTTGAAGGTCCAAAGTGCAGTTTCAATGCCGCTTTAAAGGGCTCTACATGATCCCAGCTGAGGAATGAGGGACTTATTTAGTAAAAAAAAAAAAAAAAAAATTGATATACTTTTTAACCACAAACGTTTATCTTGCACTAGCTCTGTGATGTGCATGTGCGCCCTTATGTGTTACATAATCACGCTGGAAAAGCCATGGTTGTCTCTTCCAAAATATAGGATAAATCTCATTTTCTCCTCCAACTTCAAAATCATCCGACACCGTTGTTTTACCATTTTTTGAAAGGGAATTTAACTTTCTTTGCATGTTTGCTTTGTAAACACTGGGTCAGTACTTCCACCTACGTCACATGTGGGTTATCATGTAATAACTGAGGTCAATGTAGGAAATTACTTATCTAAAGTTAAAGTCTACTTATCTTTAGCTAAATAATAATAATAATAAGACCCTTATTCCTTGGCTGGGATTGTGTAGAGTCCTTTGAAGCTGCAGTGAAACTCTACTTTAGACCTTCAACCCACTGATCCCCATTGAGGTCCACTATATGGAGAAAAATCCTGGAATGTTTTCTTCAAAAACCTTCATTTCTTTTGAATACCTTGGATGACATTAGGGTGAGTATATTATCAGGATTTTTTATTCTGGAGATGAACTAATCCTTTGAGCTGCCATATAACCAGTAAGAAATCAGCAGTTGCAGGTATTTCTGAAAATTGCCAACATCTCATAATGTCATAAAACCAGATATAAGCAAACAGCTTAGTTTAATGATGCATTATCAATTTATTCCATCTCTTCCTTATAACAGTGAAACTAAACATAGAGTGGCAAATCACAGTAAAAGCAAATGCTACCTGAAGATTTTATTGTTGTCATTGTATGTTTACCTATTGTTAACCATAACAAACCCTAGCTCATGAATATATCTGTAATATCTTACAGATGAGTTCATATAATAATCATGACAATAACCCTAATACAAAAAATGAGATGCTATTAGGCTACACACAGAAAACATTAATGTGTTGGCCTCCGCTAAGGCTACAATGTTTGCTTTGGCGCTTTTATTGTAGCTTGCTTATGTGCACACTGAATGGACCGACATTTAAAAATACCTACCTAACTAGCTTCAAATATTTTTAGGTTTTGACAACTTCAGACAACTTTCTGAATGCATGATGGCTGACCGGTAGTTTCAGTTGTGAAGATAAAATGTCAAAAAAGTAAACTGTAAGTAAGTTTTGGTACTTCCCGTAATTCCAGGAAAGAAATAATACAAACAAATCGAATTATATAAAAGTTTGCAACATGCTGGGAAATAGTTAAGGAAGACCAAACAACAGGGAAAGAAAAAGGAGGATGGGCCGATGAAGAAAATAGAAATGTTATACTATGAATATGCTTTCCTTATCCGAACCCTCCGCCTCCCCCATCTCTGGCACTCCCTCAAGGCCATGTTATTGTTCCTGCCTATCAGTGTCATTTCCATAGCGAGTGCTGAAAGAGAGTAGATAAATTGAGGCAGGTGAGAGTGGACACGAGACACTGAGAAGGAGCGCGGCAGGCATCTGCAGCCCACCTGCGTTCAGCTCCACTTTTAACAGACTCCGAAGAGGAGGACATTACATTATCAAGAGGATTGCTGACAGCTCCAGAGCTGATAATGCATTTGTGTCCTTAGGGAGGCGAAGTGATGAGAAGATAAAAGAGGAATCACTGGAACAGGAATAACACTAGAGCCCAAGTTATCAGAACAGGTAAGAACATGTGCGATACTTGTCTGCCACATGTGGAGGTACTTCGGCTGATATACAGAAGGGCAGCTGTTTGGAAATAGAACTGAAGGGAAGAAAAACTGGATGGGTTACTCAATGCCCAAAGGGATGTTAACTTTAACTGCCTATTGTGTGATTCTAATCTAGGTTGAGAAGACTGGAGAATAATATAAGTATGATTTAGAATATCGGAGAACGTAGTGAAATTGCTTCAAGTGAAAGTGGAGGACACAAAGTGTTCTCAGGAGTCTGATAAAACTTTTAGAGTGTACAATGCACAATATGCATAACAATACAAAGAACTATATATAAAAATATCATTTTCTTTAAATAAAATAATTTATTAAGTTTTATATATTACAGGTGAATTTAGGCATCTCTAAATGCATTTTGATTTTGCATTGATTTAAAGTGGATCAACGACTACATATCTGATATCTCAAATATTGACTAATAACTAGCTATATTGTGCATACTTAGTTTGAGGTTTATAAAGTTTTTATGACCAAATACAACACAATTGACAACAGATTCAAAAATGCTTTAAAAAATTTGAAATCCTCAGGGTATTTTCAGTATTGATGTCAAAACAGGCTGATGAAGCCATTTAGATGCAAATGAAACTAAGGAGACCAAAATCTAGGGGTCAACAGGGCTTCACCTAAACCGTTTATGACCTTTCCCAGCTAAAGCTATTAGCTTGCTAACTGCAATTTTGTCCTTGGGCTTCGACCTAGACATTAAATCAAATTAATGGAGCTTCTTGCAAACCCCTGCTTATCTTCCCTAATGGCTCTTATAATCAAACAGAGGGTCTGCAGATTTAAGTGTGTCATGTGAAAGTTCAAGCATCAGGGCCCGCTGCACATGGGGAAGGAGAATCAGGTCAAGAACACTGTCAGCCCTTAGTTTGTTTTGCCTGGGGAACAACGGAGGCGGTTGAGTTAATGAATAACCATGAACTCGTGCACTAATGGTAGTCAAACAGTTTTGCGTTGAGGCGTAGATCATAAGAGGAGATAGGACTCGGACCGCAGGTGTTCTTGAGGCCATGGCTCTGAGTCTGGGGGTTTTACACAGTGCTGAGAGACTGGCTGCCTGGGCACCAGCCTATTCTCTAGGAATGCCAAAGCCAGACCAATATAATGGAGAACAAACAGGAGCATTGTGCAGTGCAGGGATGGAGAAAGAAACACACACACACACACACACACACACACACACACACACACACACACACACACACACACACACAGGTCTGCCCTGCAGGGCTTGTGAACAGGCCATCTGCTCTCAGCCAAACCCCCACCTGAACCTGTGCAGACACAAAACCACTTAAAAGAGACACTGGATTAAATGCACATATTATTTAGCTCAGGATGGGCTCTGTGAAGTGTATTATACAACGTAGTGAGCTGTAGAGTCACCTTGTTGATAAAATTCTTCTTGGCTCCAAATGCCAGGACCAGTGGAGCGATGGCTTTTAGAGAGCCTGGAAGGGTTTCTGAAGGACAGTGGTGCTGACGTTGGCAGAACAAGGACAACAAAGCAGTCTGTGTCTTACTAACATTGTAAGCATGGATGTTTGATGTAGTCTTGACCTTTACTATACATATGGACATTTATAAAAATAGATTGTAATTAGAACTAAAAAGAGAACCTTAGAACATTATAAACGTTTTATTCTCTAGATATTCTGAAAACCAAGAACATTTCGACACTATAAATCAGCAAAAAATGGTTCTTAACAGGACAGTTCTTTGCTGAACCTGCTGTTTTAAAGAACTCAAATATCAATATGTTGATTTGAAGAACCAACAATGCAACATTCAAAAACACTCTTGGTTTTCAAAGAACCATTTATCAACTCAAGAACCATATAAACTCTTAAAAAGTTTCAATGTTTCAGTGATTCCACAGAACCACCAGTTGGGTTCTTCAAAGAACCTTACAATTCCTAAATGAACAATTTTTCTTGTGTGAAGATTCTCCTTCCCCAGTATGCAGCAGAACCATAGACACCAGTAAATGACATTTAAGGTTTGCAAAGAACCATCAAAGAATTTTTTGAAGAACTTTTCTATATTTTTAGAAAACACATTGTACTGGTGCATCAACCCAGAAACCAATATATTAATAAGAATTGCCCTGTTAAAAAAAACAGCATATGCTGGTTAGGTATGTTTAGAAGCATGGCTGCTGATTTGAGCTGGTTTAAACTGGTCCTTAGCTGGTTATTAGATGATCATGAGCTGGTTTAAGCTGGTCATTTGCTGGTCCTAAGCAACTAGCTCCTGCTGAGTACCAGCTTAAACCAACTCAAACCAGCAGCCATGCTTTGAAACATACCTACTCAGCATTTTTTAACAGGGTGTAATCGTCAAAGTATTGAATAGCAGTTTTAAAAACTATTAAAAGGCTACGAAGTACCACTGAAGAACCTTTACCTTTAATAGTGTGTGGCAGTGGTCAAACTCAATTCCTGGAGGGCCACAGCTCTGCAGGGTTTAGCTCCAACCAGCTCCAACTCACACCTGCTTCGGAGGTTTCTAGTAATTATGAAGACCTTGATTACCTGGATCAAGGGTGTTGTTTAGGGTTGGAGCAAAACTGTGCAGAGCTGTACTAGGAATTGAGTTTGAGAACACTGGCGTATGGTCTAAAGAAGGGATGGGCAACTTCAGTCCTGGAGGGCAGGTCTCCTGCAAAGTTTAGCCCCAACCCTAATCAAACACACCTGAAGAAGCTAATCAGTGTCTTCAAGATCTCTTAGAAAGTTACAGGCAGGTATGTTTGATTACAGTTGTAGCTAAACTCTGCAGGACATTGGCCCTCCAGGACCGAAGTTCCCCATCCCTGGTCTAAAGCGAGGTAATGTGGGAGGGCAAATGGTATGAAAAAAAAAACAAAAAAAAAAAAAACAAAGCAATGCAGTACTATTTGTAACAGTAAGGTACAAGTTCTTAGAACTGATGACCTACTTTGTAGACCTGATGAGCAACTCCCAAGTCACAGTTAAACTGCTTAAAGGGCATCAGATGATGACTTTGACTCCATCTTCTTGCACAGGCTTGTTCTGTGTACCATTTCTGTTTGCACTGTCATGTCCATACAAACATCTATTTTTAGTGTTGTCCACATGCAAACAATCATATGTCACCTGGCAGTAAATGTTTACCTCATAAACTGTGCCCTAGTTTTCCTAGAGGAGATTTTGAGATGTTTGTCTTGCTTGTTCCAGGGAGGAAGAAAGTGGAACACCATATTCCTGTGAGATGGAGCCAAGCCCTGTAGTGTGGCACACCCAGGTGGTCCAGCTAGAAACAGACCTGGAGCGAGTGAGCTCTCAACCTGAGTGCTCCATATGCTTCACCACCTATGACAACGTCTTCAAAACGCCAAAACTGTTGGACTGCACTCACACCTTCTGCCTTGAGTGCCTTTCCCGCATTATGGCCACCACCATGGACCCTCAAAACTCTAAAATCTCTTGCCCATTCTGCCGCCATCCCACTACCATTCCAAAAAAGGGGCCTCCGGGTTTGACCACCAGCCAGGAGGTGCTGTGTCGCCTGCCCGTCCACCTGCAGCATGAGGAGCCCGTGTGGCTGGACGGGGAGAGGCTGTGCTACCAGCGGCCAATAGACATTCCAGGCGTGCCAGGGTTCTGCATCTGTGTTGATATTGGGGCCAGTGGACGAAACACTGTATCTTCTTTCCAAACTCAACCGCGACTTGGGCTTCTGGAACGGCTGATGGATTGTAAGCGTTTGCTGCTCTTTATGTTCCTCATGTTGCTGCTGCTGGGGATCATTCTGTGGCCTTTGCAGTGTATCGTCACAACAGGCTCCTTGCGTTGTTCGTCCCAGGAATTGCAGATGCCTACTACCACACCTTCTACTACCACAGTCAATGGCTAAGTGAGATAGACAAGTCTAAATTGATATTAAATCAGGATGACCAGTGTCAGTTTACATCCATGCCTCCTTGTAAAGGCAAGCAGCGGGACTGCGGTAAAGACTGAAGAACAATATCAGTATCATCTCAGCTTATGTGAATGAGCATGACAAAACTGATCAAAACAACATTTTTACAAAACAAAAACGATACAGTCACGTTAGTAAAATTTTGGGGAGATTTTGCAGGCCAAAAAGGTATATTATCAATAGTGAATTTGTATTACCAACATGAACACGGGTGAAATCTGAAACTCCAGACTTTGTATATTTCTATTGAAATGACTGGATTTCCTCCGTGAGCAACAATAAATGTGACCACAACTTAATCCAAAGAACTTGTACATGTATGTATATTTTATTTGGTTGTATTACGTTCCATAAAGTGTATTTTGTTTACAAAAAATAAATACCTGTTGCTGTAAACCGCATAAGGAAGTTCTAGGAATGGTGTCACAGCATGTTTTTCAGTTTTATTAGGTACAATATTCGTGATATCACTGATAACCCAGGTCGGCAGACAAGGGAAAGGAAAAGCAAACAGATTCACGTGGCCCTAATTTATTCCTTCCTGCTCTAGGACGGTTAAACGAACACGCCTCAAAGAATAACCGTCTGAAACCTAAGCCCTGCGGCGACGCGTCCTCTGAACACACTCACACCCACGTAAACTGATCCACTGTCTGTTTAGGGATGAATTATCAGTTTCCTATGAAAAAACGACTGTCAAGTTGTTCGCTATTAAACCATAAATAGAAAAGGACATCATAAAAAGGGAAGAAAATGAAACATGGGTCAGCAACTTGAAGCAAGGTGAACTGAGTCAAAGACAATTAGTTGAGAGTTCCCAGTGTATGCTTTATTATGCAGTAACTAGTCCTGTATTGTCATTTGAGATGCAAGTCTTGACATCAGCTGTATGTTTCAGGGCAGAAGGCATTTTAGGCTGAACCAGTGCAAGAGGGAACACAGTCTTTATCACACGAGGACACTCAGCACGACACGACTCAAACCTACTGATCACCAACTGAGATTAAAAAAACCCACCAATTCAAGTAAATTTAAAAAGAAGACTTTAAAATTGTGACAACGCAAGCAGATAGCTTCAGAACTGTTGATGTTTTGTATAATAGCAGTAATAATAATAACAAATGTTAACATCATCCTAAAATAATATGCTAAACGGCTGTGAATCCATCACTGTATCAACAAACAAATGAAATGTACAATTTACAACAAATCAATAACTGACCAAAAAATAAATGAATGATCTATAACGCGAAAAAACACCACGCTGATGGCAAATCAACAAAAAATATTCATTATACTGTATACCTCCAAACAAAATGACATTCTGACAGCCATAAACACTACCTTGCAGCAGTTCAAATTGAATTTCAAGTCTTAGTATGCCATTACATTTTGACCCTTTACGCATTTTCACAGAGGTAAAACAAATAAAACAAATTTAAACAGCAGACAAACAGCTTCCCAGCTTTCAGATGCCAGTAGTACATTGCTGTGTACATAAATCACAAATTCATTCAATCAGTCAGTCATTCTAAAGACGGTGATTATCATATGCAGTGACAGTGCTTTAACTTCCTGGTCGGTCTAACATACTGGTTCTCTAGTATAAAATCCAAACATTTCATCCATTCAAGTGCAAAAAAGCAGACCCAGACCTTTCTCTGAACATGTACTGTAGCCCTTCAACTCACCACATCACGGATCCCCTCAAGTGGCCCAAACTAACACCACTTTCAGAGTCAGGTGCTGATTAATCACATACATTATGCCCTGCTTTATCTAAGCCAAGATGTACACTACTGTTCAAAAGTTTTGGGTCAGTAAGATTTATGTTTTTCACCAAGGCTGAATTTATGACCAAATATAGGCAGCATATATAATCTGATGTATCTGAGAGAAAATACAGACAAAATTAAAATACTGTGAACTATTAATACAATTTAAAACTAGAAAACTAGAACAAACTTTGAAGTTGGCTTGAGAAAGTTTGAAGCAACTGTAAAATCTTAAAGTTTGAAATTTTATAATAGATGGATTAGAGAGATGTCGCTAACATGCTGTTAACATAGTTTTAGCATGATAAGGATGTTGCTATTATGTTGTTAGCATGTTTTTAACATAACCCTGCAGAAAAAAAAAACAGCTAAAACCAGCCTAAGATGGTGGCTTGGTCTTAGCTGGAGTAAAAACCAGCTAATTTAGCAAAAAGGCAGTTAAAAAACAACTAAACCCAGCTGATTTAGCAAACAGCAGTTAACAACCAGCTAAAACCAGTTGTTTTATTTTTAAAAAATCATAAATAATAATAATTTTAGCTTTAAGGTGAAAATAGATGGTTTAGGCTTAGTTTTGCAGGTCTCCCAGCTTGACCATCTAGGACCCGCTTAACCAGCTAAAAAGTCCCTGCTAAAAAAAAGGGTTAAAACTAGTCTAAGCTGTTTGGATGGTTTTAGCTGGTCATCCAGCCTGGTCTTAGCTAGTTGGCAGGCTGGTTTTAAAAGGGTTTTGGCCACTTCCTTAGCTGGTCAAGCTTGGAAAACCAGCTGGAACAACCAGCTAAAACCAGTTACTTCCATCTTAAACCAGCTAAGACCAGCCAATCAGATTTTGTTTTAGCTGTTTTTCGTTTTCAGCAAGAGTGGCCAAAACCACCTTAGAACCATCCTAGGAGACCAACCAAAGCAGTCAATCAGCTTAGGCTGGTTTTAGCTGTTTTTCAGTAGGGTTAGTAGGGTTAGTAGCAGTTAAACTTTGTTATAGCAACATACATCTTAAATACACTATAGCTGTGTCTCATTTGGAAGGCTGCGCCCTCCGGAGGTCGAATGGAAAGAAAAAAAAAGGACAGTTGGAAAATGAAACACTCTCACACTACTTAAATGAAGGAAAATTATTTTTAAATTTGTAAAGTAATTTGAAAAAAAAAAAAGCTTTTACTTGTTTTATTTTATTCATTGTTTCAAGAGCTGCAGCATATCTGTTAGAGAAAAAAATAGGAGGATATTAAGAACAACCTTATCTGTTTTTACCTATTTAAATGATAAACACCACATCTTAGCTTGTGTACATCTGCCGGTGCCGGCATTTTTCAAATTAATGACAGTTGTTTACGGTGACGCAAAGAATTGTGGGTTATCTGTAGTAGCAAAGGATACATCTCATGCATCCTTCGAATTCCTGTGAAAGAAGGTTGCATTCGAAGGTCGCATTTGAAGTGTCCTACTTGCTTTTCTGAAATGAGACAGCCTCGATGACGTATGCAGCCTTCGAATGCGACCTCTGGAGGGCGCATCCTTCTAAATGAGACACAGCTTATAAGTCGAATTGTTCAAAAGTTTTTACTTCCTCAATGAAAGTCTATGGGATTTTTGGTGGTTTTAATAGTCAGGTTTATGAAAACTGTAAGTCGGATCAGTTGAGAAAGAGAGTCAGACCAGTCTGAAGGTCTAACCCGAGTTCGGTGGTTGTAGCTTGAAAGCTCTAGGAGGAGATAGGTGTTCAAATTTGGCTCAGAAGAAGAAAAATAAGTTTAAATAGTAGATCAGTAAGTTAATAACTGTTCTCTATTTTAATATACTTTATTTATTCCCGTGATGGCAAAGCAGCCATTACTCCAGTCTTCAGTATTATACTAATTTATCTTTTGATAAATTAATGTATCCTTGCTAAATAAAAGTCTTAATTTCTTACAAAAAAAAACCCTTACTGACCCCAAACCCTTACTGACCTGCTAGTGTATATATAACATCTTATGACATCACTGCTGACCTCACCTAATAATAGCTACGTGTGGATTACGGCCATGTTTTAAATTACTTTTTTCGCCGTACACAAATCTATTTCTTTAATCTTAGCTGCGGGCCATCTGGCCTGCCTTCTTTTTAGCTAAAGTCTCCACCGAAATGCCGATCACGTCAACGGCTCGGCCGACATCCCGACGTGCCCCCTCCCTTGTAGATAGATTTTTCACTCGAAGGCCTCCTCAGTGCAATCACAACCCGCTATTGACGTAAAGAGCTTTATCGGGCTATTTATAGCACCGCAATACACACATACCCTGTTCATATGTGATAAAAGAGCTTAATGCGTCTCTCAGGAGGAAAATGTGGAATAATAGTCAAAAATGCGAGAAATGCATTATATCAAAATAATACGCCAGGCCTAGAATTCAGAATCACATTCACGAATATCACAAGAAAAGAGAAAATTGCTCTAAAGGAATCATAGTTGCAAACAAAATGACTATTAACAAACAAACAAAACCCTACCAGCTTTAATAAAGGCTCACCTGATGTTTTCAGAACAATAAAGCCTACGCATAGAGGGAGGAGCCCGCTGACGAGGAGGCAGCCTGATTGGTTGATAAGCCTTTGACTGACAGTAGCACTTGACTCCCTCCAATGGTTCATTAGCCTGGAGGTAATGCTCAATAAAAAAAGCAAAAGCTTTTATGAATATGACGTACAGGCTGCTAATTGGCACATACTGTATAGATTCTACCACACTGTACCAAATCAGCCCATTTGAAACACCTACTTACATAAGGTATCCAAATCATTGACCAATCGCCTCTCTGAAAAGAAAAGGGGGGTTCTTGAGGCTGGACGGTGCACTTCTCTTCTTCGTATATCACCGTGCTACGAGCATCACTCAGCAGAGAGCAAATAACCGCTGCTTGTGAGATATATATCAAAGGTCTTTGGTTACAGTAGACGACATCCAGTAGACAAAGCAAGGTCTGGAAACAGCCGTAGACAGCATGGAAAGAGCGTAGCTTCATCCAAAGTTACGTCACTGAGTGTAAATATTCATATTTCATATATATTTCACACATATACAAACCATCATGTAGCTTAGTGCAGTGTAGAGAGGCTTGTCGGACTAGAAGTGGGGAGAGAAAGCACCAAGTCACGCGTACTTTGCAGGAACAATTTCGGCTGCTGTTTAGGCACTTGGTTTTGGAGTGTGAGTTTCTCAGACGTAGTCAGTCAGGAAATAAAGAGAGGAGCTGTTGGAGATTTCGGTGGAATCTCTAGCCAAGCAGCTGGACGGCTTCCTCAGCTGTGCCCCCTTCCAGTGCTGTAATCCAGTGTCGCTCCATGATCAGGTGCTTCTACACAGCACCTCTGCTGGAACTGCAAAGGCAAGGATGAGAACATTTAGGGATGCATTTTTATGAAACAGCTGTGCCACTTTCATACATGCTTTTTGTTTCTTTTGCAAATGATCAAATTTGATTCATCAGTTCAGGCGGTGGAGTCATATGGTGTATCTACTGTACACTGGTTGCTATAGTAATGATGTAGGCGTTTACAAGATGCCAAATGACTTTCTTTTATGAAGGCTGAGTGCCAAGCTGTCAGTATAGAAAGACAAGGAAAAACTGACATTTTATAGACACATCCTTTTGAGACTTTCCCCCCCAATATCTAGAGTAAAATTCTTAAAGACAAAAATGCATATTTAAACTGTTGTCTAACAAATAACTAAGTTTTAATTGAAATCCAAACCACATACTTTGCTATTCAGCTATTTAGCTTTGCTATTTAGTCCTACTAATAACCAGCTAAATTTCAGTCAGATTTAATTTAAAACAGATTTTTTATTTAAATATACACTACCAGTCAAAAGTTTTTGAACAGCAAGATTTTTAATGTTTTTAAAAGAAGTCACTTCTGCTCACCAAGCCTGTATTTATTTGATCCAAAGCAACGCAAAAACAGTAAAATTGTAAAAAAAGGTTAACTATTTAAAATAACTGTTTTCTATTTGAATATATTTTAAAATGTCATTTATTCCTGTGGTCAAAGCTAAAAATCAGTGTCACATGATCCTTCAGAAATCATTCTAATATGCTGCTCAAAAAACATTTATTATTATTATGTTGAAAACAGCTGAGTAGAATTTTTTTCAGGTTTATTTGATGAATAGAAAGTTCAGAAGAACGGCATTTATCTAAAATAAAAATCTCAGTATATTTTTTTGGGGTAAGAAATTATAGAAACTAATACTTTTATTTAGCAAGGATGCTTTAAATTGATTTTAAATTTTGATTATAATGTTTCAAAAGATTTCTATTTTAGATAAAAACTGTTCTTCTGAACTTTCTATTCATCAAAGAAACCTGAAAAAAATCTACTCAGCTGTTTTCAACATAAAAATAATAATAATGATAATAATAATAAATGTTTTTGAGAAGCAAATCAGAATATTATAAAGATATTTAGCTTTGAAATTACAGGAATTATTCTATTCAAATAGAAAACTTTTTGATATTTAATTTAAATAGTAAAAATATTTTAAAACATTTTACAGTTTTTGCTGAATTTTCAGCAGCCATTACTCCAGTCTTTAGCCTCACATGATCCTTCAAAAATCATTCTTATATGTGGATTTAGTTTCAGGTTAGATTTATGTATTATTATTAGAATTTGTTTGATGAATAGAAAGTTCAAAGAGCAGATTTGATTTTTCTTAAACAAACAAAAACACACTGTAAAAAAATAGTTGTTTTAACTTAAAGTAAGTGTTTGTGCTGCATTAAAATGTAAATTTTAATCAACATGAAATGTTAAGTTGTACTACGTAAAACGTGGATATTTGAGTCGAGTAAACTTAATTTTAAGGCAGCACGAACACTTATTTTTTAAGTTGAAACAACCTTTTTTTTAAACAAATTATTATTATTGTTCCACATTATTATATAGATTGTATTTTATGGATTTATTCTTTAATAAAGTTAATATTTAGAAAGTATACAATCTTTGAAAACATCAGCAGTTGTGCATATTCTTTGAATTATGGTGTTATTTTCGAGGCCATTTGGCAAACAGTGCTGTTCTGTAAGCTTATACTTTTTCTGATGGTGGGCTGCAACAAAGACACAATTCTCACCCCCATCTGTTCCTCACTGTCTTTCTCCTACTCATTCTGCTTTTGTCTCTCTACTCCAATAGCCTTGATGCAGGTGTGCGTGTGTGTGCACAAAAGCATGTGTAACACTGTGAGAGCGAGGGTGGAAAAACATACTCCCAGAGTCCCTGAGACAGCAGCCCACATGGCTTATCTCCTGGTGTTGCTGCTGGTGGAGCCCTTTGGATTTTTGATGTTCAAATTCTCATAAACGCCAGAGTCATCGTTCATTCTGTGGAGAAGTTGGAAAAAAAAGGATGTTAGTAAAATAAAGAGGACCGAAAATACATCTATTGGAGTATAGGGGTCAACATGGATGCTACAAAATTGAAAGTGACACAGTTATGAACACATTTTATGACTTGATGTACTGTATTAAGCTGCATAATGTGTTTATCGTTCTAGAACAACTGACTCACAGCAGCGTCAGAACACTTTTGACGGAAAATGATTCACTTACAACAAATACCTTTAGAACTGAGGAAGTGTAGGAGATTGTGAAGTTTACTTAAAGAAACTCATTACCTGTGTTCCAGTAACAACACTGTGTGGGCCATTTTTCAAAGTGTGTTTTTGCATGCACAACAGGAAATCAGCACTTACACAGATGAAGAGCGAGACGAGCTGATGTTTGGCTTGGCTCTGGCATTTGACATCTGTGGGTACTTGATGTTTGAGTACTCTCTCTCCTTTGTTTTATTCCTCTGGAAAGGTTAAACAACAAGGAATATCAAACTGACCCATTTAATTTGACATAAATAAGGACTGTCAAATATTTAAATCACTTTGTTAATCCAGATTAACAAAGTCAATTAAATGCTGCTTGGTTGGCATAAAAACATTCAAAAACAATCTGCAAAATGTTAATTATTTTACCAAAGTAAGAGGGATCATACAAAATGCATGTTATTTTTTTATTTAGTACTGAATAAGATATTTCATTTAAAAGATGTTTACATATAGTCCACAAGAAAAAATTGTAGTTGAATTTATAAAAAATTACCTCGTTCAAAAGTTTACATACACTTGTTTCTTAATACTGTGTTGTTACCTAAATGATCCACTGATTTTTTTTTGCTTTTTCTTTTTGTTTAGTGATAGTCGTATATGAGTCCCTTGTTTGTCGTGAACAGTTAAACTGCCTGCTGTTCTTCAGAAAAAATCCTTCAGGTCCCACAAATTCTTTGGTTTTACAGCATTTTTGTGTATTTGAACTCCTTCCAACAATGACTGTATCATTTTGAGATCCATCTTTTCACACTGAGGACAACTGTGGGACTCATATGCAACTATTACAAAAGGTTCAAAGGTTCACTGATACTGAAGAAGGAAACACGATGCATTAAGGGCATGAAAACTTTGAATTTAACTTATTTTTGTCTTCTGGGAAACATGCAAGTATCTTCTGTAGCTTTTGAAGGGCAGTACTAAATAAAAAAATATGATATTTAGGCAACATAAGAAAAATGTACACATCTTCATTCTGTTCAAAAGTTTACACCCCTGGTTCTTAACGCATCCTGTTTCCTTCTGAAGCATCAGTGAGCGTTTAGTTCTCCTCAGTGTGAAAAGATGGATCTCAAAATGATACAGTTATTGTTGGAAAGGGTTCAAATAAACAAAAATGCTGAAAAACCAAAGAATTTGTGGGACAGCTGTGGATCATTCAGGTAACAACAGAGAATTAAGAATGAAGTGTATGTAAACTTTTGAACGGGGTCATTTTTTTTTTAATAAATTCAACTATTATTTTCTTTTGTGGATTATATGTAAACGTCTTCTATGTGAAATATTTTATTCAGGTCAGTACTAAATAAAAAATAACATGCATTTTGTATGATCTCTTATTTCGGTAAAACAATTAACAATTGATTTTGCTAGGTGTATGTAAACTTTTGACTAACTGTATCAAATGGCACTGGATAAGCTACATTTATGCAGAAGTGCTCTTTACTTATCTAAGTTGCACAAAAAAGTTTGAATATTTCATTAACTCTTCAAATAATTATTTTTGATCAAATAACTTTGACAGTCCTAGAGCAGAATCCAAAAGAAGCCTTTCAATGAATATGTCACTTTATTATCAGGTGAAACGAAGTGTTTAAGTACCTGCTCCTCTTCCAGTCTCTTCTGAGCGGTGTCAATGTATTGCTGAACAGCCATGTAGATGAACTTGTACTGGGCCTCGGTCTGAACCATACCGGATCGTTGCTGGCGCACTCTCTGAATAGTCTTTGGGATGTCGATGTCACAGTCCAACCCTTAGAGAGTCAGTTCACTTGTGTTATTTTTTTTATCTTCAAGAGGCATAAAATTCAGAATTTTGTAAACAGTTACCTTGTCTGTTTATGATGTCGATAAGGATGTCAATCACAATAATTGTGCCTGTTCTTCCAATTCCTGCGCTAGAATGACAGTGACAAATGAGAGTTTAGACAACGAAGCACAGGATGAGGGAAAATGTTATATTTTTAAACAGCTATGTTGACATTTGATATAATCAACGCAGTTCAGCAATTCTTTATCATTACGGCACTCTCAAAACTACATTTTCAAAGAGATATACCTGCAGTGAACCACTATCGGTCCACTCTCTGGAATGGCGCTCTGGGTTCTGTTGACTTGCTCCAGGAAGCTCAAGACTCCTCCGGGTTCATTGGGAACACCGTGATCAGGCCAGCTCAGGTACTGATAGTGCCAGACACACCTGGGAGGCTCTCTCTTTATGACAGATGAAAAAACAAAATGGAATAGCACTGCATCTAAACTGGATTTGTACAGAAATGTAACATAACACGTCACTCGAGTAATAGAAAAGGTTCTCTCCAAGCTGCTACTGTAAACAAAAAGGTCAAAGGTCACGCCTGCCCTCCAGTACCATCATCTCAACTGTCATCAGAGTGCTCTTACCCTGTCTAGACGTGTGACTTCAAGCTCTCGCCGTATGTAGTCCTGAGCTGTGTGTTCCTCAATGTTCTTCACACACACCTTCCCAAACTCCTTCGTTGAATTCAAGTCCGGCCAGTACCGCACACACTTATTCTACAGATAGAATAATAGAATCATTTGTGTTATACATTTAGTGAAATAGTAATGTTTTGAAAATGGTGAACTAAACTTTTCAAATTAAGCATTAAGAATGTTTTCAAATTTTTAAATAGTTATTTTTTTAGCCAACTTTTTAAAAATAATTAATAAAAATTTACTTTTTTTTTACATTTTGCAATTATATGTGCTCTGTGTTTTTGATAATATCAGAGAAAATTATGAGATTATGTGAATTGTGAATTAAATCTCATAACTATGGAAGTCCCTTTCCACCACTGAATAAAAAAGGCTAATTCCGTGTTTTTATCTCGCAATTGCGAGTTTACATCTCGCAATTCTGACTTTTTTATCAGAATTGTGCAATACAAACTTGCAATTGTAAGATACAAATTCAGTTGACAGTAATAAAGTCAGAATTGCGAGTCATAAAGTCACAGCAGCGGGACACAAACTTGCATTTCTGATATTTTTCTTGCAAATGCAAATTGTGTTGTGTTTTTTCTGTCAATACTGACCTTTTCTTTCTGAATTTTGAGATATAAACTCGCAATTGTGAGTCCAATTCTGAGGAGAAAAAAGACTGATATGTTCTCATAACTTTGAGTTTATTTCTCACAATCATGACTTAGTAACTCACAATTGTGTGTTATAAAGTCAGAATTGCACGATATAATCTTAAGAAAAAAGAGAAAAAATGTCTGAATTGCGAAATAAAGTTGCAATTGGTAGATAATAAATTCTAAGTTTTTCTCGCAAGTGTGAGTTTTCTGTCAAAAAAAAGGTCAATTCTGACTTTTTTCTTAATTCTGACATTTTTCCCACAAATGCAAGTTTGTATGTTGTATGTTTTCTGGCAATTTTGACTTTTTTTTGCAATTGCGAGTTATAAAGTCGAATTCTGAGGGGAAAAAAAGACTGATATGTTCTCAGAATTGCAAGTTTATTTCTCGCAATTATGACTTTCACAATTGAGTGTGAAAGTCAGAATTGCGAAAGTTGCAATTGCGAGACAAATGATCAATTTTGAATTTTTCTCACAAATGCGAATGTGTATGTTGCAATTCTGATTTTTTTCTCGCAGTTCTGACATTTTTTTCTTGCAATTCTGAATTTTCTTCTCACAATTCTGACTTCTTCACAGAATTTACTCAATTGTGAGACAAAAACTTGCAATTTCTTGCAACTATGATTTTTTTTTTACAAATTTGAGATAAAATCGCAATTATGAGTCATAAAGTCACAATAGCGAGATACTAACTTGCAATTCTGACTTTTTCTAATTGCAATTGCGAGTTATAAAGTCCCAGTTGTGTTATAAAGTCAGAATTGCAAGATATGAACCTGCAATTCTGAGAGAATAAATTCGTAATTGTGAGTTATAAACAGTGTTGTTTTCGTCAACGATGACGAAATCATTTCGTTGATGCCACTTTTTTCCATGACGAAAACGAGACGATGACGAGATAAAAATGGCTCGTTGATGACTAAAACATGACGAGACGTGTGTGATTTTTCGTTGACGAGACGAGAATAGACGAAAATGTTAGTGGGTGGTCCGTCAGACGTTTAAAATGCATGACATTTCTGCTTATTGTGCATGCCAATTAAAACCGAAAAAAGTACCTGCTGCTATGGCAAGCCGTTTTAGCATTAAATGCTCTTTGCTATACTAGTATGGCAAGCCGTTTTAGCATTCCATCCTTGTTTGTCTTTTATGTTTTAAACATTCCTTCATTATTGTAATTATTGGTAAAAAATAGTCGATCCGGAAGCTCACATTGTGTTGAACTATAGATCTGCTATTTTCAGAACTTATAAGTGACACTACCCAACAGCAAAATACTTACTGACCTACATTAATTTGTTAAAAGACTACTTTTTCCCCCTTTTTTGACTAAAACTAGACTAAAACCTTTTTGACTTTTCGTCGACTAAAACTAGACTAAAACCTTGACTTTTCGTCGACTAAAATTGGACTAAAACTATCACATATAGAAGTGACTAAAATTTGACTAAAACTAATAACCATTTTAGTCCAAAAGACTAAGACTAAGACTAAATCTAAGATGGTTGTCAAAAACAACACTGGTTATAAACTCACAATTCTGACTTCCTCAGAATTGTGAGTTTATATCTCACAGTTATAAGAAAAAAGAAGTTTGAATTGTGAGATAAAATGTCATAATTACTTTTTTTTTAGAATTTTATTCAGTGGCGGAAAAGGGCTTCCATACATAACCAACAAATCTACAAAAAATACATGCTTTCATCCAGGGCTCACCCGTCCTCTCTCCATCTCCTTGGTTGTCATGACAATAACATGAGTGTTTTCCTGGTACACCATTTTCCAGAAGTCTAGGATGGTGTTCTGAAGGCAACCCTGAGTGGCGATGAACACTTTACCTTCATCCATATGACGACCTTCTTCATTCATGCTCTAAAATGAAAAAAAAAAAAAATCAATAAGGACAACACTCAGGATTATCAAGAACATGCAGTGTGTATAATTATTGATCACAGCTCCAGTAAGCCAGCAAAAGCTTGACATTTAGATTGACATGTAAGGACTATGAGTGAAGCCGGGGGGATTACTCGGATATAGTTAGCGTTGATGTAATCGGAGCCCGCAACGTCAGGATCCGCCTCCTTGATCTGCACTCGAGTGGTGTCAACTACAACAGAGAAAATGATGATCAAAGCAGGAAGATGAACCCTGGAGATCAACTGTTGCTCTATCATTCAATTCTGAAACATATCTATACATAATGAAAAATACTGCACATGAAAGAGTTACTTACATGGTAGTATGTTCTTGTATCTGTTCTTGTTTTTATTTTCTGGTCTCTGTCCCTCTTTCCTGGGGTAAAGGAGTTTACATTCTTGCTGCTGTAAAACCTACAGAACCACAAGAGACAAGATAAAGCTGAAAACATGGCTCCATGTACCAAGTAACGAACCCTTGAAAACTATTCATTCTAACTTCTGCTGTGTAATGAGATGTTATGTTAAGTCAGCACCCCCTGCAGGAATGTCCCATTTATCTGGACAGTTACCGCCCAACAGGAACTGCAGTTTAAGAGGTCAGCGAGCAGAGAGTCTTTTTATAAACAACTCTCATATCAAACACTCCTCTGAGGTTTAATGAGTGTACTACAGCGGAAAGTACGCTGTCTGTTCTTTCAAACAAAAACTGGACTGAATCATCACATCCCATGATGAACAGAAAATATGAGTAGAAGAAAGAATATAGACAGAAATACCTCAAATTCTTCCCAGAAGCCTTGCTTGGGTTTCTCGGAGTTGTCAGCTACTTTATTTAATTCTCGTACCCTGTTTTCAATGTTTGCTGCATTTATCCTTGTGGCATTAAATGGCTTGTACATATGGAAAAAAAAGACAAAAACAACCAAAAATGTTAAAAGGTAATTATAAAGGATAAAAAGGCATTTAATTAAAAGAACTAAAGCACAAACACACTTCAAGCTTAATATTTAAAACTCAATATTTATAAAGAATAAACAATGCAATATGTATTTACACTAATGCTCAAAAAATGTTTTTGAAAGAAGTCTCTTATGCTCACCAAAGCTGGATTTGATAATATGTGACCCTGGACCACAAAACCAGTCTTAAGTCGCTGGGGTATATTTGTAGCAATAGCCAAAAATACACTGTATGGGTCAAAATTATTGATTTTTCTTTTATGTCAAAAATCATTAGGAAATTAAGTAAAGATCATGTTACATTAAGATTTTTTTGTAAAATTCCTACTGTAAACCTATCAAAATGTAATTTTTCATTAGTAATATGCATTGTTAAGAACTTAATTTGGACAACTTTAAAGGTGATTTTCTCAGTATTTTGATTTTTTTGCACCCTTAGATTCCTGATTTTCAAATAGATGTATCTCGGCCAAATATTGTCCTATCCTAACAAACTATACATCAATAGAAAGCTTATATATTGAGCTTTCATATGATGTATATATCTCAGTTTTGTCAAATTTAACCTTATGACTGGTTTTGTGGTCCAGGGTCACATATATAGTAAAATATAACAATTTAAAACATTAAATGTAATTTATTTCCATTCTAATATGCTGATGTGCTGCTCAAGAAATATTTATCACTGTAAATAGAACAGATAGTTTAAAAATAAATAAATAACTGAAATATTTTGTAACATTCTAACATCACATCCTTGCTGAGTTAAATTATTAATTTCTTTAAAAAAAAAAAGGTACTGTATATTATTTTACATGTTTTTTGCATTTGTAATTCACTGTTTGTGTGGAACAACATATTCCTTTCAGGCTTGATTTACTCACCTGTTTAAGATGTACAACAATTCCACTCTTCTCAACCATGGGGTTTTTCTTATAATGCTCTACTAAATCTGCCAGTGTGTCAAACCTCTCCCCTCCTCCTACATCATATTTTCCATCCTGGTGAAAGAGATCAGATAAGAAATATCTCTTTTAAAAAAGGCTGAGCTTTCTTTTCTTGAGAACATGCTGAAGTTTTATTCCATATTTACCTGATAACGGATCATGACATGGGTGACTTTAGTCTTGCGGTCTACGTTTTCATGCTTTTCTTCATTAGTGAGAACAGAAAGCACAAAGTCTCCTGGTTTACTTTGGCTCTCTCTCACCAGGAAGCTGCCGGATTTACCCTTCTCCGTAAGGAGCTTTTCAGCATCTCGCCCTGAGAGATGCCCATGATACCACCTGAGAACAAGTAAAACACAACAATGAGGCATAGAAATGCAAACTGTATTTCTCGTAAATACACTGAAATCATTTTTTTATGCAAGGCGAATCTGAAATTTCAGCAGCTGTTACTCCAGTCTTCAAAGACACATGATCCATCAGAAATCATGAATTAACTCCTTTTGGAATAAATGATCTGTGTTTTGAAATCTACATTTTTACATCTACAGTGTTTCATCATTGCAATGTACACTACCAGTCAAAAGTTTTTGAACAGTGAGGTTTTTAATGTTTCTTCTGATTACCAAGCCTGCATTTATTTGATCTAAAGTACTACAAAACAGTACAATTCTGAAATATTTTTACTATTTCAAATAACCGTTTTCTATTTGAATATATTTTAAAATGTAATTTATTCCTGGGATTTCAAAGCTGTATTTTCAGCATCATTACTCCAGTCTTCAGTGTCACATGATCCTTTAAAAAAATCAATTTATTATGCTGATTTGGTGCTTAAAAACATTTATTCTTATTATAATTACGTTGAAAACAGCTCAGTAAATTTTTTCAGGTTTCTTTGATGAATAAAAAGTCCAGAATAACAGCATTAATCTAAAATAGAAATCTTCTTTATGTCTTTATCACCATTTTTTGATCAATTTAAAGCATCCTTGAAGCATCCAAAAAAAAATATATATATATTATATATATATATATATATATATATATATATATATATATATATATATATATATATATATACATACTGACTCCAAGCTTTTGAATGGTATAGTGTATAATGTTACAAAAACTTTTTATTTCAGATAAATACTGATCTTTGGATCTTTATCTTCATCAAAGAATCCTGAAAAAAAAAAAAAATTTAATATTAATAATAATAATAAATGTTTTTTGAACATCAAATCAGCATATCAGACTAATTTCTGAAGGATCATGTACTGAAGACTGGTGTAATGATGCTGAAAGTTTAGCTTTGATCAAAGGAATAAATTAAAATGTAAAATATATTCAATAGAAAGCAGTTATTTTAAATAGTAAAAATATTTCACAATATTACTGCTTTTGCTGGATTTTGGATCAAATTAATGCAGGCTTGTTGAGCAGAAGAGACTTCCTGTTCAAAAACTTTTGATTGGCAGCGTAAGTGATTAATAATACCGGCCCACACACACAAAAACGCCTACTTTTGATCGTCACCCGCAAAAACGTGCATGATTTTACTTGAGATGCACATTTCCAGCTTTCACTATAGAAACTATAGAGTAAACTATAGTTTGTGGTCGGAAAATGAGCAGGGGTGTTCGCCTTGCAAATGTAAAGACGTTGTGAGCTGTCATGATATGAGGATATGTGTGGGAGGCGCTCGCTCACAAACTGGAAAAACCACAAAAATGAACCACATATAATCTTTGAATGTAAATATGACGCTTTTAATCGATATTGTTTTTTGTATATACATATTTCACTTCGATTTCACCATCTACAGGATGTTGCACTATATAGACGCCATATAAACACCAAACCCAAATATGTTTAGGTGAAGGAAGTAGCACTAGACTCTAAACTGAGACTGGACCTCTAACACATAAACATCAAACACAAACATAATCAAGGAAGGACCTGTTCCACACTGCTAAAACAAACTGTTAGTCATGAAATCAAGATAAGCACATTCTAGTTCTGACAAACAAACCACAGCCTGACGTGCCATCAGTCTGCTTCTCTTCCTTCCAATCATCAAGGTTTAAACACTAGGGGGCAGGATTTCTTCTGTGCACATTAATGCCACTGTCGAGCTGCCGTACTGTACCTCTCAGACGTGGGGTCTTTGCAGTTGAGGGGGTATTTCAGCTCGATAACATCTCCATTGCGTTCCCGCAGGAGGTCGTGCTGCTCGGTGTAGTACTGGACCAATTCAGCCAGCGTAGCGAACTTCTCCCCGCCGTACAGGTCATAATAGTCCCCTGAGTTCTGGATTTTAATATGGGTGACCTCATCGTTCCTCCTGCCCAGAACAAACAGATGGGACACAACAGGGAAAAAGCAGGGAGGGAGGACATGAGGGATGACAGACAGGATGGAAAAGATGGAAAAGACAAATAATAGTTAGGATGTTGGCATTAAAAACTGACACTTTAAAACAGGGTAAATGCTGATGTAAATATTTTACAATGATACAAGTATTTAGCAGACATATATTAAACCAAAATAGCAAGAGTAACTAATACTGGTTTTAAAATGGTTTATTTGATTACTATTTAAATTGAATATAAAAAAATGTAAAGGATGAGCATTTTTCTTGGTACATATTGTGCAGTTTTTGTATTAATCAGAACAAAAATTTAATAAAAAAGAAAATGATGCTCAATTTAACTTACCAGTCGAAAGTATTTGAACAGTAAGATTTTAAATGTTTTTAAAGTCTTTTTGCACCAAGCCTGCATTCATTTATTCCAAAATACAGCAAAAACAGTAATATTTTGAAATATTTTTACTATTTAAAAAACTTTAAATGTCTTGATCAATTTAAAGCATCCTTGCTAAATAAAAGCATTACTTTCTATAACCCCCTCCCCCCATCATTTTTTTAAAATAAATTTAGATTAGATATATGGATCAAATAAACGCAGGCTTGGTGAGCAGAGGAGACTTCTTTAAAAAGCATTAAAATCTTACTGTTCAAAAACTTTTGACTGGTAGTGTATATTTAAGAAAAAATCTGAGATTGAACACATTCGTATCTGTTTAGAAAAATGACCTTAAAAAAAGTTTAAAATCGAGGGACAAAGTGTTTTGGAGCAACCAAAATCATAAACAGAATACACTTGATGGAAAATTACTCTTCAGGTATACTGTCATCAAAACTGTCAAAAACTGCTTTGCAGCTTTAAATGGTGCCGTATGGAAAAAGCAGAAAGGAACACCTGCATAGATATAATCGGCTGTGCTCAGGCACAAAACCACAACTTAACGCTTTGTGAGCAGATCAGACCTACAGCGATCCAGCTCAAACGCACACGTAAAACTACAGAAAAACAAAATCAAGCGAAAAACAGCAGCCGATCTAATATGAGAGCATGATTCCTCTCCCATTTAATTTCTCTGGCTTTCTCTAGGCATTCATCGCTCTATCCATCACTGGCCTGGCTCATGAAATTGCACTCTCCACTGTGTAATTGCATTATAGAGGTAACAGAGGAGGCAGAGCAGCACGGTCTCAGCAGTGTGGGGCTAATGGCTGCTGACTGCAGCAGATGAGCGACTCTGTGCTGTGGGTCCGGTTGGGCTACTAATGCAATCACACACACACACACACACACACACACACACACACACACACACACACACACACACACACACACACACATAGAAGAACATCTAAATTAAGTCATACTATACACTTTTATTGTTTTTCAAATAAAATAATCCTAATAAATCTACAGATAACATTTTATAGTAATAAAACAAAAAAAAAATCATAAAAATGTTATATAAAATGTAAAAAAAAAAAAAAACTATTTTTAAAAATATATATTTTTTATAAGTCAGATGTATCTGGATATCCCCAAAAGAGGTTGTTTTAGATCTAGCTGACTTCTGTGTGTGTACATTTGTAGAACTCTATCAGAATCGCAGAATCCAGTCATAAAAACTTACTGCATAACACAGAATGTCATGGAATTTGCCAAATTTAGGATGAATAAAATAAATGAAGGTCAGTACACCTAAATCAAAATACGATATAGACTAAAAAATTTATATGAATCCTGCGAGGTCTGTGTGTCTCTGTGTGAATGAATGGCGCAGATGCACGGTTTGGTTTACTACACAAGTACTGAATTGTGCGGGACACTTGCAGTGTTTTCTGTTTTTTGATGTAGTGATAGTACTACTAATAATAAAATGATTATTAAAATATTATTTTAAAGGAATATTTAGCAGATTTTATATATATATATATATATATATATATATATATATATATTTATTTATTTATTTATTTTATTTTATTTTTTTTAAATAAAATCATTTAATTACAGAAGCCTTTGATCATTAAAATTTAATGAAACCATTCAAATGGAATCCAGAAAAACTGAATACACAGAATTTGGTAAAAATAAAACTGAATTTGGAAAAAAAAATGCATTTCATAGGGACAATTTTTTTTCAGTAAACTTTCAGTAAATTGCTGCTAAATTGTGTAAGTTTCATGATTTCTATTAATTAGAGATGCTTTTTGATTAATATTATATTAAAACAGAGTCTAGAAAAATTTAAGGAAAAAAATAAAACAGATTTCATAGGGCACTATTACTGTAATGATAGCACTACTACTACTAATAAAATTGTTATTAAAACATTACTTTTTAAGGAATATTTACCAGAGAAATTGTCTACTAGAATTTATTTACCAGAAAAATATAAATATACAACACAGGATTATTGAAAAATAATAAATAAAACAATAATACATTTTTTAGATATTTTTTAAGATGATTTTGAGTATAAAAAATGTATGTAACCATTGAAATGAAATCCAGAAAATTTATAGAAAACAGAATTTGAGAAAAAAAAGGTATTTCATAGCGCCTTAAAATGTCATTTTTGTTAAACTTTTAATAAATTGCTGCTAAATTGCATTATTTTCATGATTTCAATTAATTAGACATGCTTTTAAATGTAATTATTAAAACAGTGTAAAAAAAAAAGGAATTTAGAAAAAATAAAATGGAAAAAATGGAATTTGGGAAAAAAATAAAATGGAACTTGAGAAAAAATAAAACATTTCATAGGGCCCTATTAATGTAATAATAGTAACACTACTACTAATAAAATTGTTATCAAAATGAATTAAAAACAGAATTTGAGAAAATAAAACTGAATTAATAATTTGCTGTTAAATTGTGTAACATTTAATGATTTCAATTAATTAAAAAAAGGAATCCAAAAAATTGGAAATTGGAATTTGGAAAAAAAAATAAAACAGAATTTGTTAAAAAATAAAACATATTTCATAGAACTCTACATTTGTGGAGACAACTACACTCCACTTCCCCTTTAATGTGCGCAAACGTAAAAACCTACTACCAATAAAATGATTATTAAAACATTATTTATAAGAAATATTTACCAGAATTTTGTTATTTATTTTAAAAAAGGAATAAATAAAATATATATTTAGAAATAAAATCATTTAATTGCAGAAGCCTTTGATTATTAAAATTTAATGAAAACAGAAAACACAGTATTTGTTAAAAATAAAACTGAATTTGAGGAATGAAAAAAAAAAAGATCAGATTTTATAGGACCTTAAAAATGTAATTTTTGTTATAACAGAGAATTTGAGAAGAATAAAACTGAATTTAAGAAAAAAAGGTATTTCATAAGGCCTTAAAATTTATTTTTGTTAATGAAACCATTCAAATGGAATCTGACAGAATTTGGTCCAAATTAAAACTGAATTTGAGAAAAAAATAAAACATTTTATAGAGCTTATTTTATTTTTATTTTTGTTAAACTTTCAATAAATTGCTGTTAAATTGTGTAAGTTCCATGATTTCGATTAATTAGACATGCTTTTTAATTCATATTTTTTCATGTAATTATTAAAAGTCTAGAACAATTAAAATGGAAAAATAACATTTTTAAGGCCCTATGAAATACCTTTTTTTCTCAAATTCAGTTTTCTATAAATGTTCTGGATTTCATTTGAATGGTTTCATAAAATTGTAATACTCAAAAGCATGTAATTAATTCATTTTATTATTTTTTTTTTCCATTTATATGTTGCAAACATAAAAGCCTTATCTTACTCTCATGCACATACTGAATTTGATAAATATCAAATATGCAAAACAGAAAGCACAATGAACTTTTTCTTTAGGTATCGCATAAAACAGGTGCACTAATTGCAATACACTCAATGCAACTGCCAACTTGCTGTTCTCCTGGTATTTTTATCGATTGTTTTAGCACCCCACAAATTCCTTCAACGCAAATGTAAATGTTGGGAATGTGTAAATGTGATTCAATCATTTGCATGAGGCTGTAACATGTTCAGAGTCAGACTATAATGACTGAGCTCTGGCTACAGTCGGATTCAAGGACGCCTGCTGACTAATTTTATCTTTGAGCATGAGTTCATCATTGATTTTCCTGCTAAAGCCAGCCTCTGCAGAAACCGAGAGAGAAACACAATACAGCTATTGAGCTCCTCTACATGTCCACGCTTAAAGGTGCAGTCTGTCACTGTAAAATCACTGTCACTGGAGTGACAAACGCTTACGAATGTGTCTATGGTGATCCTTCTTTGTTAGAGAGACTCAGGGATGAATTTGGCAGTGGTGTTCAGCTATTTTTTTTTTTACCATATTATACATCTTTCTCTAACACAATCAAGTGTTGCACACAGGGCCCAAAAATAACCCTCGCCAATTGCCAAATGCAAGTAAAATTGGCTTGGGTGAGTAAATGAAGTGAGTTACTCACCAGTAACTTCATCAGGAACTGCAACATAATACACGGTTTAAATCTAATTTTAAGTACGATAATCAGAATCTCACTGATGTAAGTAACACAAGACAAATTGACTACTTAGGAAAACATCTGTTGAGTCTTATAACAACTTTTACCTGGAGAATTTAGCGCTAGAAGTTCATCTAGGGTGTCTAAAGTGATTTTTTTTTCTCTATAACTCCATGTAATGGCACAATTTTTCACATTAGGCTCTTAAAACAAAAATAGATTTTATACAATTCCATAGACTTTCGCTTAATCTTCACTTCACTTTCTCTTCACACTGTGTCTGGATTGATCGTTATAGTCAGCTGCAAATATGGTTTGACCCCCAAAAAATTCTAACAAAAGGTTTCTCAGTGGTTTACAGTAGTATCAGATGTACTTAAAAACATACTAAAAGTTTACCAAAATGGCGGCCGTCAGGTCCTTAAAATGACCATTACTCCTTTGTATTCCTCCTAGACCAGGAATACTGGTGCCTGATACATGTTTTGGCCATGTAATATTTTAATTAGCATATTTGCATGATAGATACAGGTAAATTATAAAATTAAAATATAAATATCTGAATTAAAATGTCGTGGAAAAGTTAATTTATTTCAGTAATTCAACTCAAATTGTGAAGCTCGTGTATTAAAGGGGTCATCGGATGCCCATTTTCCACAAGTTCATATGATTCTTTAGGGTCTTAATGAAAAGTCTGTAGTATACTTTGGTTAAAAATTCTCAATAGTAGTAAAAAAACACCCTTTTACCTTGTCAAAATCAGCTCTGCAAAATATCAGCTCATTTTATCGCATGGGCCCTTTAAATGCAAATGAGCTCTGCTCGCCCCGCCCCTCTCTGCTGAGGGATTAGGATCTGTAATGTTTAGTTTAGCCATGTTTAGCTGCATTTAGCCGTGTTTATCGGCGAAACTTGCCAATGAGCACATTATTAAGATTCACACGAACAGAGACGCATATGTAGATCGGGATCGGCGCTTTCCTTTTAAAAACGAAAGTAACGTTGTCCTCTACCTCTTAAGCAGCTCAGATGTTGGGAGCAAATGACTACTGCTATGTTCATTATTACATCCAACAACAGAACACCTCAATCACTCAATTAGAGTCTTCCTCTGCACCTGATTCACACAATGGTGATCGGAGTCAGACTGTTTCAGCTCGGTGAGGGCGGGGCTAAGGTAAGACGCTCATGTCAATCTACCTCTATATCGTGGGAGTGCCCTCTGTTGGTGTTCCATCACAACGACAAGAAGCTGAGAATGACCCAATTTTAAAAAGGGGATATTACTTTTAAAGACTAAAAAAATACCACACGCCTTATTCAGCCAGCCGCCATTTTGAATCGAAAACGAGGCTGTGAGGGATAGCAGTCCAGCAGCGCCCACTGTGGCGTATTGTTGCGTATCGGGATGTAGATTGTATAACCGTAAAATAATACGTCATTTCACATTTTTCCACAGGACAAAGAACTCCAGAAAACGTGGATTGTTCGACAGGACATATAACCTAACTTTCAGGTAACAATATTGCATTTATTTAAGAAAATGACTGTGGAAAGACTGCTAATTTCTAATGTGAGCATGTTTATCTTCCTTTAAACGCTTATACAGAGTTTTTCAAATGATGTTATATAGATTAAAATGCTTAATGGTTTGTGTTAAGAGTCTGCAGCTAGGTCATAAGCGTCTTCCCGACCTTTATTATGAAATTACGATAAACATGACGTTTTCCTTGTCTAAAGCAAAACAGAAACAAAAAATAATGTTCTGAATATCATTTTGCGATTTTAAAAGGGGTTGACCCCAAACTCTACACGGCAAACTAATAAATAAATGTTATCTTTTGATCGCTTTGCATAAAAATAAACTTTCTACCCACTGTTTTTTGTATGACTTAACATGTTGTCTGAAAGAGGCTTACGATCTAACTGCAGGCTCTTAACACAAACTATTAAGCATGTTAATTTTTAAAACGTCATTTAAAAATAATATCTTTTTCATTTACGATCGCAAGGTTTTCTTTTCGTGAGGTCTTTGAGTTCAGGTAAACACAGACGGAGCTGAACCCTCCTTAAGCTTCCTAATTCCAGTCAGTGTTTTTGAAAAACAATCCTGAGTAAAACGTTGAGCACACTCTTGTGTTCTTTGTAATCTATACAAAATGGAGATATTTAGATTAGTTGTTGTAGTAAAACATAACATTTTAGCTCTGCGTAAACTTTTAAAGGAAGATAAACATGCTCACATTATAAATTAGCAATTAGCCAACCGGCTAGTTTCCACAGTCATTTTCTTAAATAAATACAATGTTGTTACCTGAAAGTTAGGTCCTATGTCCTGTCGAACTTTAATAATACACATTTTCAGAAGTTCTTTGTCCTGTGGAAATTAGTGAAATTATATTTTCTCTTTATTTTTATGACTAAACAATCTACGTCCCGGTACGCAACAATATGTCACAGTGGGCGCTGCTGGACTGCTATCCCTCACAGCCTCGTTTTCGATTCAAAATGGCGGCGGGCTGAATAAGGCGTACTGGGTGGATTTTTATCATTGTAGGGTGGTTGTGTACACAAACTGCCAACACACATTAATGTTCAAACAAAATCTAAAAGTTAGATTTGCGACTGATGACCCCTTTAAATAAATTCATTTCACACAGACTGAAGTAGTTTAAGTCTTTGGTTCTTTTAATCGTGATGATTTGGCTCACATTTAACAAAAACCCACCAATTCACTATCTCAACAAATTAGAATATGCTGACTTGCAAATCAGCTAATCAACTCAAAACACCTGCAAAAGTTTTCTGAGTCTTCAAAATGGTCTCTTAGCTTGGTTCACTAAGCTACACAATCATGGTGAAGATTGTTGATCTGACAGTTGTCCAGAACACAATCATTGACACCCTTCACAAGGAGGGTAAGCCACAAACATTCATTGCCAAAGAAGCTGGCTGTTCACAGAGTGCTGTATCCAAGCATGTTAACAGAAAGTTAAGTGGAAGGAAAAAGTGTGGAAGAAAAAGATGCATAACCAACCGAGAGAACCGCAGCCTTGAGAGGCTTGTGAAGCAAAATCGATTCAAGAATTTGGGTGAATTTCACAAGGAATAGACTGGACTTGCGTCAAGGCATCAAGAGCCACTACACACACAGATGTGTCAAGGAATTTGGCTACAGTTGACATATTCCTCTTGTTAAGCCACTCCTGAACCACAGACAACGTCAGAGTCGTCTTACCTGGGCCAAGGAGAAGAAGAAATGGACTGTTGCCCAGTGGTCCAAAGTCCTCTTTTCCGATGAGAGCAAGGTCCTGGACTACAGAGGAAGGGTGGAGAAGCTCATAGCCCAAGTTGCTTGAAGTCCAGTGTTAAGTTTCCACAGTCTGTGATGATTTGGGGTGCAATGTCATCTGCTGGTGTTGGTCCACTGTGTTTTTTTGAAAACCAAGTCACTGCACCCGTTTACCAAGAAATTTTAGAGCACTTCATGCTTTCTTCTGCTGACCAGCTTTTTAAAGATGCTGATTTCAATTTTCCAACAGGATTTGGCACCTGTCCACACTGTCAAAAGCACCAAAAGTTGGTTAAATGACCATGGTGTTAGTGTGCTTGACTGGCCAGCAAACTCACCAGACCTGAACCCCATAGAGAATCTACAGTATGGGGTATTGTCAAGAGGAAAACGAGAAACAAGAGACCAAAAAATGCAGATGAGCTGAAGGCCACTGTCAAAGAAACCTGGGCTTCCATACCACCTCAGCAGTGCCACAGACTGATCACCTCCATGCCACGCTGAATTGAGGCAGTAATTAAAGCAAAAGAAGTATTGAGTACATATACAGTAAATGGACATACTTTCCAGAAGGCCAACAATTCACTAAAAAGTTTTTTTTTATTAGTCTTATGAAGTATTCTAATTTGTTGAGATAGTGAATTGGTGGGTTTTAGTTAAATGTGAGCCAAATCATCACAATTAAAATAACCAAAGACTTAAACTACTTCAGTCTGTGTGCAGTGAATTTATTTAATACACAAGTTTCACAATTTAAGCTGAATTACTGAAATGAATGCACTTTTCCACAACATTCTAATTTATTGAGATGCACCTGAAAGTGATTACAAGTACAATTATATATTAAAGCAACTTGAAATAAGTGACCATTTTAGAGGGTTCACACACAGGCCTCTGTTCGGGCTAATTCAGAGGTTTTTTTTTATGATCAAAGTTATACAGCTCCAATTTAAGGAACTTTTGGGTGCCGTAACTTTTACATTGAATGTCAAGTCTGTGTTTTAGAAGAAAAAAAGAGCTGTATGTGTCCAAAAACATGTACTGAGTAGGAGTTACATGACATAGGCTAAATCGTTTAAAACTCTGGTTCACCCCAAACAAAGATAAAACCTTACAGTAATCTCACAACATCATGTATTCCATAAGTATGTAATCGTGTCTGTGCAATTTAGACGAGTCCAATTGATTCATAGACCCAGAAAACATTGGGTTAGACACCTAGATTACTTGGCTAGGTCAAATAATGAAGGAGTTAGGATATTTTAAGGGTTTTCTGCCCATCTTGGAAGCCATCTTGAAAATGACACCTTTCTTGTGGTCAAACTTTGGTAAAATTTTAGTATGTTATTAAGAACACCTAATACTACAAAAACAGCTGAGAAACCTTTTGTTAGAATTTTTTTGGGGTTAGGTGTTTTTTTTTTTCATATATGCAGCCGCCTATTACTAGAGTAAGTGTCAGAGTGAAAGTTTAACCCAAAAGTAGTGCGTCAGACTATGCTTTGTGAATGTGAAAACAGTTTCGGAGGGTCACTTCCTTTAGCCTGCTCCTGATAGCCATAACAGCCGGACAGGAAACATCGGCTGACACATTTCACCTGGCCCTGACACATCATATGTTACACTGCAGCGCAGCGATTCGGCTCCCAGCGTTCTGTCTGCTACTTAACGGTTAACAATAGAGCAGACGCTGAGCAATAGTTTCCACCCAGGAAAAATGGTGAGAGACAGATAAGAGAAACAGAAGCATGGAGGAGGGGAAGATAATGTGATGGAGTCCCTAGGTGTCCATTTGGCTGTATGACTCCTCCCTTTATCTAATAATGCATTTTAAGGGAAGACTTTTCCTCATAACTTTGTAATTATGCTCTTATCTGTCTGCATTAGGTCTGAGAGGCAGAATGGCATTGCAGTGAGATGGTTTGTTTTGCTTTCAGCTGATGTCTGCAAAACTCTCGTACTGATGCATTAGGTCAATTTTATGCTTCTTTATCTACACATTTGCTTGCTATATTCTAAACACATTTGCTGTGAAATATTATTTGATTGCTATTTGTTTATTTGTTTTACTGTGTCTACATACTGTAAGCCATGATATTTGTCATGGATTTGCTAGTTATTATTGCAAAATAAATCTTGACAGGGTAATCAGGACCTTGATATGAATATTAATTTTAGTGAGAAAAAAAAAATTAACCTCAAATGACGAACCAGTTGTTTGGACAATGGTCAGATATAATATTTAGCAGTAATTATACAAAAAATGATTCAAATTCAGAATGATGCAACTGACCAATAATTAACATGGGACAACTGTCATTTTTTTAATTTATTTTTTCTCTATGGTAAAACCACCATTTTTTGTATAAAGCAGAAAGCAAAATAAAGGTAAAAATTTGTGGTTTTACATAATAAATAAATATGCACAGAAAAGGTCAAGCAACTGATTTTTTAGACATTTTTGGAGCGTCTGAGATACAATGACCCCTACATAAATATGAATGTGAGCCAAAAACAAGATTAAATATTATGCAAAATAAACTTTTGACTGTTAATGAATAAATGAATTAATAAATGGTCAAGCAACTGACTTTTTTCGAGATAAATTTATTTTATATATAAAGTGACCCCTACTTAAATAAGAATGTGAGCCAAAAACAAGATTAAATATTCTGCAAAATAAACATTTGGATGCTTATAAATAAATAAATAAATAAATAAATAAATAAATAAAAACCAACTGACTTTTTTTTTTTTTTTTGGAGTGTCTGAGATACAGTGACCCCTACATAAATATGAATGTGAGCCAAAAACAAGATTAAATATTATGCAAAAACAAGCATTTGTCAATAAATAAATAAATAAATAAGATATCAAGCAACTGACTTTTTTTTAATCCATTTTTGGAGTGTTTGAGATGCAATGACCTCTACAAAAATATGAAAGTGGCCCAAAAACAAGATTAAATATTATGCAAAAATAAACATTTGACTGTGAATGAATGAATGAATGAATGAATGAATGAATGAATGAATGAATGAATGAATGAATGGTCAAGCAACTGACTTTTTTCAAGATAAATTTATTTTATATAAAGTGACCCCTACATAATTAAGAATGTGGGCCAAAAACAAGATTAAATATTCTGCAAAAATAAACATTTGGATGCTTATAAATAAATACATACATACATACATACATAAATAAAATAAAAAAACTTTTTTTTACATTTTTAGAGTGTCTGAGATACAGTGATCCCTACATAAATATGGATATGAGCCAAAAACAAGATGAAATATTATGCAAAAATAAGCATTTGTCAATAAATAAATAAATAAATAAATAAAATGTCAAGCAACTGCCTTTTTTAACAATTTTTGGAGTGTTTGTGTGGGCAAAAATGTGGGCCAAAAACAAGATTAAATATTATACAAAAATAAACATTTGACTGTTAATGAATGCATGAATGAATGGTAAAGCAACTGACCTTTTTCAAGATAAATTTATTTTATATAAAGTGACCCCTATATAAATAAGAATGAGGGCCAAAAACAAGATTAAATATTCTGCAAAAACAAACATTTGTCAGTAAATAAATAAATAAAATGCCAAGCAATTGACTTTAAACTATTTTTGTGGTGTTTAAAATACAGTGACCCCTACATAAATATGAATGCCAAAAATAAGACTACACATTATGCAAAAATAGACATTTGACTGTAAATAAATAAATAAATAAATAAGGTCATGCATCTTACTTTTGTGGACATTTTTGGAGTGTCTGAGATACAGCGACCCATGCATAAATATGAATGTGAGCCAAAAACAAGATTAAATATTATGTAAAAAAAAAATAAACATTTGTCAATAAATAAATAAATAAAATGTCTTTTTTGGACAACTTTTGGAGTGTTTGAGATACAGTAACCCCTACATAAATATGAATAAAAATAAATATTATGCAAAAATAGACATTTGGTTGTAAATAAATAAATAAGGTCAAGCAATTTTGGACATTTTTTTGGAGTGTTTGAGATAAAGTGCCCCCTGCATAAATATGAATGTGGGCCAAAAACGAAATTAAATATTATGCAAAAATAAACATTTGGCTGTAAATAAATAAATAAATAAATGGTCAAGCAAGTGACATTTTTTGACATTTTTTGGAGTGTTTGAGATATAGTGACCCCTACATAAATATGACTGTTGTCACAATTGGTGCCTCTGTGGCTCCATCCGATCATCACCAGCGGGAACCATCTCCCGAATACTGACTGTGAACTCCATTTCCCATAATCCCCGTACCTGGGCTGATCACCCGCACAGGTGTCTGCCATTACTCTCAGACTATTTATACTGGTCTCTCCATACACTCTTCGCGAAGTCTTGTTTTGCCGTGGCTAACATTTCTGAGCGTTCTCATCCTGTGTTATTGTTTTCCTGTTATCGACTTGGACTGTTTACTCTGTTTTGATTCTCCGCTGCCTGCCTATTCGACCACCCGCCTTGTTTTTGGAACTATCTGTCTGCCTGCCGTCTGCCCTCACATTCCTGCCTGTCCCTCGTTTACGATCTCTGATCTCCCTTCATTGTCCTGTTTGCCGTTGTCTGACCTCAGCCTGTTTGACCATTCTTTTCTCTTAATAAGGCTGCACATGGATCCCAACCTGCCTGAGCGTGCGTTACAACTGTGGGCCAAAAACTAAATTAAATATTATGAAAAAATAAACATTTGGCTGTAAATAAATACATAAATTAAATAAATAAATGAATTGTCAAGCAACTGACATTTTTGGAGTGTTTGAGATACAGTGACACCTATATAAATATAAATGTGGGCCAAAAACAAGATTAAATATTATACAAAAATCAAGTATGATTTCTCCATTAATTCTGAAAGTGGAGTTAATGCTATTCCATTGTTGAAAATGGTGGATGATTTCATTTAATACTGGTACATTTAAATAAAAATAAAGTCTGCTGATGTCAAACTCCAATAAAACCAAGTTAGACTTGCACTGCATTATTCGTGAGTTGCAACCTATGAATGTGCATTCCAAATTGTTCACTTATGATGTTTCGTGATAGTTACAAAGGCAGCTCCTTATGTAGGCAGTAAGGAGCTCACTAGGATCTGTGTACATTCCAGTAAAGCACAAAAATTAACAGCCTTCACTATTAACTTGTTTATATACCATGCATCTGATAATCAGAACAACCTGGCCTCATCGCTTCACAGCTGGCCAGATAAATCAGTCTACAGGCAGCTGAGCTTCGGCCCTGAAGGCTTGTGGTGGAGCTGAGCCACGTGGCCTGAGTTCTGGAGAACATTAGATACAGTGAGAGATCTTACCACCGTAACCACAAACAGCAGGTCTGGGGCTCTACAGCCTCCACATCTTAAAGCTATTACGAAAGCCTGTTTTTCTCTCTCTCTCCCTGTCCATCGACTCTCCAATCACTCATCAGACAAGCAGCTGCAATAGCTCACAGACCTGCCCACAAGCTGACACTGTAATCCTTAAGCACAGGCCCAGGGGTAACTTAAAAGCCCTGACGTTCTGGAAAAAAAGGGAGGGAAATTGCTGTCTATTATTGTAATCCATGTTCGAACATCTAATACTGATGGCAACCAGGAAAAATATCGCTGTAATCCTCAATATGCTTTGACACAATGCAATGTATTGTGTGACAATGGCAATGTTTTTACTATTTAGTGCTTGTATTTTATAAAGTAATCTCTTGAGTTTTCATTGCATGAAACAAATGTGGACTTGACGTAGAAATCTATGACACAAACAAGCATTTTAATGCTTTACCAAGCATGGAAACAGCCAGCTAGACTAACAAGTACACTTCTAAGAAATCAATAACGCGCAGATAAACATTTGACAGGAGAGATGCAATTCATGCTCAACTTCACAAACCGCAACAGGTCAAAACAACATAATGACCCACATAAGAGTCCTGTGGGGAAATTTAAGAGCAGAAGCGCAGTGGGGCAAGCGTGAAGAGAACACATGACAGGACAGTAAATATGCCGACCTGACAGAGAGAGTGAAATCTCCTGGGTTGCTCTTGCTGGGTCTCGCTAGAAAGCTGCCATGGACGCCCCGTGTCAGGAGCAGGTGTTCTGCCTCGATCCCAGTGATGTTGGGATGAAACCACCTGAAATGAAAGTAAAGTAACATTCTTAGCAAAGACATCAAGCCCTGATGATCAACAGCTAAGAAAGCATCTCATGATCATAAACTCATTAAAATATGCTAATACATCTTGTAAACAAAGTGGGAGTCAAAAGTCTGACAAAATCACTAGTACAACATTTCCTTTTGCATGTCTGACTTTTATCCTTCAATACTGTTGAAAAGATTGGGGTCAGGATTTTTTTTTCAAAGAAAGTATTACTTTTATTCAGCAATGTTTATAATATATATATATATTAGGGCTGTGCTTTATGATTCACGATTCACAATTCGATTCCATTCTGATTCACCAGCTTGCGATTCGATTTCTGACTTGATTTGATTCGATTTGATTCAACATCGATTATTTTGGATATGTATCACAAAGGAAAAAAATGTCTCATCTAATGCTATAAAATATACAAGATATATTACTATAACACTAAAGGTAAAAATGAACTGATTTGTATACAAATGCTTAAAGAACACGCTTAAAGAATTAAGTTTTTATAATAATAAAGTTACAATTATATTTTTATTTACATTATATTTTAAACATTTTTAAGTTACATTATATTTTAAACAGGATTCATACAGATACTGTAAAATAAAATTCCAGGACTTTCAAGGACTTCTCAAGCACTACTTTTTTGATTTGAGATCATTTGATCATTTGACAAATCAGTGATCTCACATATGGCTTGATGTTTTCTACTGTAAAAGAAAACTCCCTGAAATTCCTATCTAAAACAAAATATTTCAATTTCAGTTCTGATCTAAATTAAATGATTCGTAATAACGTTTAACCTAAATTAAACAAATTAGAACTCGGAGTGCGGATTGCGAATCATTCAATTTGAGTAATGATTCAAGAACCCGTTCCAAAGTCCCAATCTGCATCAAAGTTCCAATCTAAATCAAATTATTTGCTAAACATGACTTAAGGTTCCGAACTAAATCGGAATTCAGCTGATTCATGATACACCAAAGTTCTAATGTGAAATGATTTGCAAAGCCGCTCAAAAGTGCTGATCTAAATCCAATGATTTGTGATGGGCGATCTGAAGGCCCAATCTAAATCAAATGATTTGCGATATGAGATCCGATCTGAGTGCTTTGAAACAGTGAATCATGTTGCGATGCAATAATTTTTACATTATCATTATCAATCATTACAAGCAATGTCGAAATTCAAGAATGAATGGCTTTTAATTTGATCCGGGTTTTGCTAGTAAATGAAAAGTCACAAGTTTGAATCAATTGGAGCGGTTCCTGCTTAAATGACTCACTCAATTGATTTGTTTCATCTGTTCCTCTTTTTGCAACTTCAGCCATGTTTACACGATATTGTCAGTACTACTACTGGTTAACCGTGATCGTTTTATGACACTGAAATGAAAAAAAGATGATGTTTTTTATCAATTGCATGAAAAGATATGTGCTTACTAAAACATTTAACACTTATTACATAGATACATTGTTTATAATTATAATTTAAGCACTTTTCAAGGACCTCCTCAGAAATATTGCTATTTTCAAGGGTTTTCCAGGCCTTCGTTTTCAAAAAGTCAAATTCAAGTGCTTCAAGCACTTTAAGCACATTGTATGAATCCTGTTTAAAATATAAACATTTAAATTGTGGCTGTCATTAAAACTTGACTGATTTATTCAAACAAATTAAACACTTAAGAACAGTAAAAATTCAAATAATGTTACATGGTGCATATATTTAGCAAAATGCTCCTCTCCATAGTTCATTTTTCTAGCTAACTAACAAGTTTATGCTTACCGAATGTGTTTTTTTTTCTGAGGTAAATGTGGCGTTATGTGACATTGTTTACAAGCAATGTCTTTTTCGCGGTTGAAACTATTACATAAAGATAAAGATTTTGATAAGTTTTACTCTATCTTTTTAACATACCTTCGGACATTCATTCATGTTCAATTGTGCTTAAACTCATATTAAAGTGGAGGAGATGATCAGTTCATTACGTTTTGACGTACCGCTTCTCTTGAACTGAGGTGCTAAAGCGATCTCTCACTCCACATTAAACAGCGTCAAAACGATATTTATTGTTTGAATATTGTAACAAAATAGACAAAATTCGAAATCTGAGAAAGCACAAAGCTTATTACGATTTATTGCAAGGGAGGTGCGATACAATGTTTCATTCATTAACTGAAAACAGGTTAGAATAATCGATTCTGGGGATTTAAGAATCAATGTTGTTTTGTAAAAATAAGAATCGATTAAAATCAAGAAACATTTTTTTTTTACTCAGCTCTAATATATATATATATATATGTGACCCTGGACCACAAAACCAGTCTTAAGTCGCTGGGGTTTGTTTGTAGCAATAGCCAAAAATACATTGCATGGGTCAAAATTTTTGATTTTTCTTTTATGCCAAAAATCATCAAGAAATTAAGTAAAGTTAATGTTCCATGAAGATTTTTTGTAAAATTCCTACTGTAAACATATCAAAATGTAATTTTTGATTTGTAATATGCATTGTTAAGAACCTAATTTGGACAACTTTAAAGGTGATTTTCTCAGTCTTTTTGATTTTTTTGCATCCTCAGATTTCTGATTTCAAATAGATGTATCTCAGCCAAATATTGTCCTATCCTAACAAACCATACATCAATAGAAAGCTTATTTATTGAGCTTTCATGTGATGTATAAATCTCAGTTTTGTCAAATTTAACCTTATGACTGGTTTTGTGGTCCAGGGTCACACACATATATATATATATATATATATATATATATATATATATATATATATATATGTGCATTTCTGCATCCAATGACTTCCCAAACTCCCTCCCATTACCCTCCCATTCTAGTAATGTCATCAAGCAAGCTTATCCATATGTATATTTGTGTCCAATTTCATGGCGAATGCCAGTTCTAATCAGTTACGATTGCTGTGTTTGAAAAGTTATTTCCTAATCCTTCGGGGTTGATGGGGGTGTGTAAGGGGATGAGAGGTCATGTGTAATCTGGGCTAGTGTTGGGACCCAGCTGTCTGGCTGCCTCCAGCCCGTCTGTTCATACACCGGCTATCTCACGTGAGAAGGCTTTGTGAATGGCTGTCCAGGGGTCAGGAGTAATTTTATCTGTGCGCTGTTTCTAAGCGTGGCTGCCTGCTAGGGGCCCCATGTCTTAATCTCACTTTAAGTGACCGCACGTGGGTCACTTACTTTCATCTTGACAGAAATGGGTAAATCCTGACCACACTGTATGATTGCTATCATATAGATTACAGTTCAAAGGTTTGGGGACAGCAATTTTTTTTTTATCAAATAGTCTTTTCTGCTCACCAAGGCTGCATTTATCTGATAAAAAAACACAGTAAAACAGCAATATTGTGAAATATTACAACTGAAAAATGCTCTCTGTTTTAATACATTTGAAATGTAATTCATTCATGTGATGACAAATCTTAATTTTCACAGTCCTGGTGCACTACTGTGAACAACTCGAAGTGTTCTACAGAATGCCTCAAATGTTGTCTAAAGATTAACTTGTATTTAAAAGCAGAGGTCTTAATGAACAGATGTGCGTATTATGTCTTACGCTGATACTGTGAGTTTAAACTTGAACTCATTATTCTCCCTCCATCTTTCCATGCAAAGCAAACAAGCATCACTCACTTCCTCTAGTTCTTGACTGTAGAGGAAGTGTTGTAGCACCCTTGACGTTGTATTGTAGTGTGGAGGCTATACCTGTGAGCATTAGTAATCACTGTTTCACTGGTCAGAGTGGATGTTGAGAGTTCTGAATCTCTTTCCACCTCGTCATGACTCACTGCTTATGATTCTATGCTAGTCAAAAGGCCTATATTTTCCCCTCCTGTCACATCATCATTATGCATAGTCACTAACTTCCCTATCTTTTGTAAAGTTTGCAGCCGAAGCAAAAATATAAAAATGTATGTTGATTAATAATTCATTGACATTTCTGTCAGCACTTTTCCTCCTGACAGTGACTTTCAGAAAAGCAACTATAAGTCCAAGCAACTATATTATATATCATAAGGTTTTTAATGTATACATCAATAAATAAGCTTTCCATTGATGTATGGTTTGTTAGGATAGATAGGACAATATTTGTTTGAGATACAACTACTTGAATATATGGAATCTGAGGGTGAGAAAAATCTAAATATTGAGAAAATTGCCTTTAACGTTGTCCAAATGAAGTTCTTAGCAATGAAAATTAAGTTTTGATATATTTACAGTAGGAAATTTACAAAATATATTCATGGAACAATCTTAAAATCCTAATGATTTTGGCACTACTGAAAACACACATAATTATGCTGTACAAATGATGGGTTTTGTAAGTAAAATGTCTCAATTACCTTATAAATTGTGCTAAAATATGTGTAACATTCAAAAAGTCAAGATATGAATGTTTACTTTAAAATATTACTAAAGTTATCTTTATTATGTTTGTGTGCATAACAATGTGCGCTGTCTATACATGTTTATTAGTTTTTTTTTTAAAACTAATATATTCACATTTACACCAAACATATTGGGTTAAAAACAACCCAGTGATTGGGTTGTTTTGACCCAGAAGTTGGGTTAAATGTTTAACCCAACCTTCTGGGTGTTTTTATTTAACTATTTAACTATTGTTTAAACATTGCTATTTGGCTGACTTAAAATGAACCCAAAATTGGTTGGGAATTAAAAATCAGACACATAATTATGTTGTAAAAATCTTGTATATATATAAAAAGGTGAACATTTATTAATCAGCAATAAAAAAAAAGTTTATTATTTAATTATTTTTATTCAACTTATTCATAAATGTTTATTTATTGAACATATTAATACATTTTCATTCCCAACCTATTTTGGGATCATTTTAAGCAAGAAATATAGCAATATTAAGCAATAGTTTAGTTTAAAAAAAAAAAACTATCCAGAAGATTGGGTTAAACATTTAACCCAACTGCTGGGTCAAAACAACACAATCTTTGAGTCTGTCCATATTTCACCGCACTGGGTTGTTTTTAACCCAGCTTTTTTGTAGATTGTAAGACACAAAATTAATTCACCACAATAATATACTTTTTACCACCACCCTATGTGAGTTTATTTTTTAGAGGGATATCTATATCGATCTATATATACACACACACACACACACACACACACACACGTTGGGTTTACATGTTTTATGGGGACATTCCATAGGCGTAATGGTTTTCATACTGTACAAACCGTACTTTCTATGGCCCTACACCTACCCTACACCTAAACCTAGCCCTCACAGGAGATTGTGCACACTTTTACTTCCTCAAAAAAACTCATTGTGCATGATTTATAAGCCTGTTTCCTCATGGGGACCTGAGAAATGTCCCCACAAGGTCAAAATCTACTGGTATTCCTATCCTTGTGGGGACATTTGGTCCCCACAACGTGATGAATACCAGGTGCACACATACATACACACACACACACACACACACACACACACACACACACACACACACACACATATATAATGCCCAGTATCATAAACATGCCCTATATGTCATGAGGAACTAAAAGAAAGATATAGCAAACGTGGTCTGTTCTGTGTAGATAAACATGTTGTCATACATTTGCTGATAATACGTGGACTGTATATTATTTTTGCAACATTAAAGCAAAAGGCCAGAATGGCCAAAATATTCAGTTTTAGAATATTTAACTATAAAACAAGGCTAGACTTTTTTTGGAATATGAAAAATGTAGTAAACCACATTTTTTTATTTTAATCCAAAACTTGATTGAAGAAGTACTGCTCCTTATGTCTGTGTTGGGTCTATATCTTAGTAGATAATTGCAGGATTTAAGGGTCATCAGAAAATGCATAAATGAAATCTTCATTTTGCATTGTGTAAAACAGCAGGTGACACTAATCCCAGCTAAGCTCTTATGTATTTTCATAAAACAATGATAGTGGGCTTAGTGTGACCCCTTAACCTTTCTTTTCAGTTCCCAAAACTGCTATCGGCTCTTCACAAAATACATTCTCTGAAACTTTAGGAAGAGATAACAATAACTTCCCAATTTCACGATAATGAAATATAAAGTTTGCACATAGCAAAAAACACCAACTGGACAGGTTTCTCTTGTGATGGAGACCCAAACAGGTCTGTACAGATGCAGACATTCAGGCAAGGATCTGCACCCAGGAACAAATAGCTCCAGGTCACTTCTAAGCCTCACTGAGCTCCCGGCAACTCTCCAGGAGCTTTCCTCCAGCACAGCCACAACAAACCACAAACCATCCTGCAAAGTGCGCACACACACTCCTGCACAAACAGCGACAGCGAAAGAAACGCGTAGTGCAATCGCACGTGAATTCGGCCGTGAAAACGGCATAGTCTGGATACAAAATGATAACAGCAACTAATGCCTCATGTTCCTACCTCACCATTCTGTTCGGAGCCTGTCAGAGCCCCTACTTTGCTTCAGAGTTTGGTAATCCACGCTCAGTACAGTTACACAAGGAGGAAGAGAGGGGGCAGGGACTTGTAGGAGTGCTGCTGGTTGGAAAGAGAGGTGGGGGTGTTTAATCTGGGATTTGGATGCGTGTGAGCTGCCCTGATAGGAAAGCCAGCCAGTACAATCAGCTTTTGAGCAACTGTCCATCCCTCCTGCCCCCCCTCGCTTACTCTCTCAGTTTCTCTCTCTCTCTCTCTGAACGTGACGCAGCGTTGCCATGCTGCCTGACACACTCTTACACCCCTTATCTTTATCTTTGCTACCATTACCTTTAAATGGAGAGTGGCAGCTTTTGGAAAAAACAGCACTGATCAAATGATAGATCAAATGAAATGGTACAGTACAAAGTTATATAGAGCAGCTTAAAGCATAGACAAACTACGGACATTTTCATATTTGTATTGTTTTATGGCTTCAAATAATTATATATGCATTGCAACAAATTGGTATTTTGGTCTTATTTTCCAGTAAAAATACTAAACATGTCTGTAAACAAGGAATAGGTAATTCTTGCATTAGAAACTTTTAAAAGTTCGGGGTCAGTCAAATCTTTTATGCTTTTCGATGAAGATTCTTATGCTCACCAAGGTGTTATTTATTTGATCAAAGATACAGTAAGAGAAACATATTGTTAAATATGTTTTTACAATTTATTAAATTTATTTAGTTTTTTATGCTGTTTAAAGAACAGCATTTACATTTGAAGTCAAAAGTTTACATACACCTTGCAGAATCAGCAAATTGTTAATTATTAAGATAAGATAAGATACCTGAATAAGATATTTCACATAAAAAGAGTTTACATATAGTCCACAAGAGAAAATAATATTTGTTGAATTTTAGTTGAATTTATTAAAATGATTCTTAATTCTGTGTTGTTACCTGAATGATCCATAGCTGTATTTTTGGTTTAGTGACAGTTTTTCAAGAGTTCCTTGTTTGTCCTGAACAGTTAAACTGCCATGTAACAACACAGTATGAAGAATCAAGTGTATGTAAACTTTTGAACAGGGTAATTTTATAAATTTATCTATTATTTTGTTATTATGTTATGTGAAATACCTTATTTGGGTCAGTACTCAATTAAAAATAATATGCATTTTGTATGATCCCTCTTATTTTGGTAAAATAATTAACATCTAGCAGATTCTGCCAGGTGTATGTAAACTTTTGACTTCAACTGTATTTGAAATAGAAAGATTTTGTAATGCGATGGATGTCTATATTGACATTTTTACCAATTGAATGTGTGTTTGAATAAGACTATCAGATTCTTAGAAAAGCTAAAAAAAAATCTTACAGCAAAAACTTTTAAATTATATGAAATTAAGTTTTTTCTTGTTTTAAGCATACATCATAAAATTTTAACAGGAATTATGCTTAAACATTTAGCAATTGTGTAACCCAAATAAACTTAATTTCAATCATCTTACACAATTTTGCTTCTCAAGTAAAGTTATCATGTTTGAAGTATAGTTCAATATTGTTACTGGTAAACGAAACAGAGATAATGCTGTTTTTTCCATTTTATTATGAGATAAAGCTACCAAAAAAAGGACAATAACTAACTTTTTAAACATGTGGAAGTTTAAAAAAATGGTCTGTGCCTGCACTCAAGCGCTTCTAGCATGCACTTGCCAGCTTATGCAAACAGTATGCTCTGGTACTGTACGTTGCATAAGTAAAAATGCTTGCCAAGTAATGAAGTAATTGATTTTAAAAGAGACAGAGTATGCATGTGAATAAAATGTACGTATTAGGCTTATGAAGCTTTTTCTAATTACAGAGGAACTTTGGAATGAGTCACTATAGGACAGAGAGAATCAGGACAGACCTGAGCGCCAGAAAAAAAAAAAAAAAAAAAAAACAGAGCTGGACAAAATATCAGGAGTCCAAAATATTAAGAGTGAAATTGCAAAAAAATAATAGTAATAAAAGTTGGACAAACAGACAGCTCAGACGCTCCAAGTAACTCTTAAAGTAGGGCACAAAGTATTTTAAGGTCAAACACATTGTACACTTCAGCTTAAAAAGTCTTATCAATTCCCTTTAATGCTTCATCATGGAAGTGATATTGCCTTGTAACTTCCCTTTAAACCTTATAAAATCTCATAAGCACACAATAAATGTAATCTGAGGCCATTATAATGGTCAGATTAATGAATGCAAAGGAAGAGCGCTTCTGTTCTTTCAGCTTCCTCTTCGATAAAATAAATGCACGACTTTCTCCCCTGGTTTAATAATTAACAGCCATTGTCCAGCTTGCAGCCTGATATAAATAGCAATGTACTCTGGCAAAAAAAAAAAAAAAAATGCAACAAGATGGACAAACGCAACAGACGTATAATAAAATAATACAACAGTTTGAGAAATATGCAAATGAGATTCAAAATATCTCAAACAGGACTGGCCACACAATCCTCTTTTGTCACATCCATATTGGAACATACTGCTGAGTGACACCAGAGACTCTCTTGCTTATGATAACTCGGGGGCACAAACGGGTTGTACAGTGAGGGCCAGAAAGAGAGAGAGCGAGAGAGTGAGCGATATCAGGCAGAAAGTGCTGCAGCAGTGTTCTGACAGGGGAAACACACAGGCCCTCGTGCACACAGTGAGCTGCCTCTTCCCTCTTACATAATGTCTCAAGTTCAACACAGTTGGCTATTTAAAGCAGCAGGCTCGGTGACAAAAAGCGATATACATAGTACCCCCAACTCAGCTTCAAAGACCCTCTCGCGTCTATATTGGGGGCAGACGGGTCCCTGTGACTGGATTTTGGTACCGTTACTGATATTTTTAGAAAAGCTGAT
>NC_133378.1:23473855-23603484 GCF_049309525.1 Garra rufa | reverse complement strand
TCTCCGTTCCGGACGCGGCGGTGACCGTTATCTCTGTTCCTGACGCGGCCGTGACCGCTCTCTCCGTTCCGGACGCGACGGTGACCGCTATCTCTGTTCCTGACGCGGCCGTGACCACGCTCTCCGTTCCGGACGCGGCCGTGACCGCGCTCTCCGTTCCGGACGCGGCGGTGACCGCTATCTCCGTTCCTGACGCGGCCGTGACCGCGCTCTCCGTTCCGGACGCGGCGGTGACCGCTATCTCTGTTCCTGACGTGGCCGTGACCGCGCTCTCTGTTCCGGACGCGGCGGTGACCGCTATCTCTGTTCCTGACGCGGCCGTGACCGCGCTGTCCGTTCCGGACGCGGCGGTGACCGCTATCTCTGTTCCTGACGTGGCCGTGACCGCGCTCTCTGTTCCGGACGCGGCGGTGACCGCTATCTCCGTTCCTGACGCGCAAGTGACCGCAATCTCTGTTCCTGACGTAGCAGTGAATGCCATCTCCGTTCCTGATGCGGTGGAGACCGCTATCTCTGTTCCTGGCGCGGCGGTGACCGCTGTCTCTGGTCCCGATGTGGCGGCGACCGCTATCTCTGTTCCCGGAGCGGCGGTGTCCGCTGACGTTCCTCTGGCGGCGAGGCCAGTTCACGTTCCTCTGGCGGCGAGGCCAGTTCACATTCCTCTGGCAGCGAGGCCAGCTCACGTTCCTCTGGCGGCGAGGCCAGCTCACGTGACTCCGCTGCACGGGCCTGGCCCGCCATCCCTCCCCCTGATTCGCCTTCCCCTGTTCCTCCTCCCTACAGACTTGTGGAACGTCTGGGAGCCGTTCCGTGGGGAGGGGGTACTGTCATGATCTGGGCTGTGGGGTTCCCCTCAGCCACCTGAGAGCACTGTTCCCTTCCCTTGCACTGCACTTCCCTGATCGTTCACTCCTGTCGTGTCATTAGCAGCTCATTATCTCACACCTGTTCACAATTACTCAGACTATAAGAAACTCTCATTTCCCACTCATCATTGTGTCTGCATTGTCTCCGTATGTGTTTCTCTGGCTCCTGGATCTCCTGATCGTGTTTTCGGTTCTGTTTACTTTCTTTTGGTTCTAGTCGTGTCTGTGCCGTGTTGGCCTTTTGTTTGTTCTGTTTTATTGTGTTTTGTTCCATTAAAATCCTTCCCCTGCATTTGGACCCAGACCTCCATTGTTTCACGTGACAGTAAACAACAGCATTGATTGCATGGGTAATGTACTACTGAATATGCGGTTCTGCTAATGTATGTTGACTAAACCATGGAAAAAAACATGTGGAAGCTGCTAAATCATATAGAGGAGGACTTAGCAGAAAAGGGCACACCATTTTCTGGTAAAAATACATAAGAGCAATATTAATTAAGATATTTGCCTAATTTTCACCTACCTGACTGGAAATGGTAAGAACAAACACAAATGTTGTCAAGATTCTTACCCTGGAAATCCTGGTTCAGTTTGTCTTTGTTACACACCTGATTCAGATCATCAGCTCTTTAGAAGTGAGCCCTGTGCATGAACTGTGTTCCCATTGACATGGTCCCTACACAGTTGCTCCCTACTCCCTGAGCAGGAGAAATCCGTTGAAGTTTACTTCACTTCAGAACATTCATTCACATTCACGGACAGAACTTACTACAGACGCGTGAGATGATATACCTCTGTAAATAAATACAATTTAAATTCACGCACACTTCAATGCCCTTTGAATGGAGCATATAAGTTCGTTTCGAACACAAACCTAACACTTTGAATTTCTCAGTTTGTGTAAATCAGCGTGGGGTCTAGAGTATAATCTTTATCCACATTAAGTTCACACTTGTCTAGTACAAATATGTCGCTTTGTTTTATAATTACACTGTATACGTTTTTCGTTTTTTACCTTAATAGAAAGGAAGTGAAATGTGACAACATGCCCCGTGGGTGGGGCACATTGTAACACGCGAGGGGCACGTTGTAACATCACCATATGATAGATTAAAATGTTATCTGATCGAATGAAAAAAAAAATTACACCACAAACTAAAATATTTTGTCAGTAAAATAAAAGTATTAACAGTCGGCAGCTTTCTTGTGAGTGGGCGTGGTTTCAGCGCCGACAGGGACACGCCCTCAGCGTTTGAGAGCAGTGAATACTTTTTTCATTCATATTTGGCGGGTGTTTAATAACTTTTCTGTGACAAACCCAGAGCACATTTAAAATTTCTTTACACAGACTTTAAATATGCTTATTTAATGTTATTTCATGGCTTCAATGCTATAACAATATATAGTACGGATTGCAAAATAAATCTTATAAACTTTTAAAATGAGAAACACTTCAGAAACACTCCATATGTTGTTGACATAAAAGGCTATGCATTCAGTTAAACAATTATCATTTGATAATATGATATTTGAACCAATGTATGTTATGAATGTTAAAATGGTCAGTTTGCTATTCAGCCTTTATCAGGGTAATGATTTTGCATATTGTTGGGCTTATGACATAATATAGTTGAGGGCAGCTGTGGCCTAATAGTTAGAAAGTTGGACTTGTAATCCGAAGGTTGCAGGTTTGAGTCTTAGGTCCGGCAGGGATTGTGTCTCAGTAAATGACCAGTGCTCTCCTCCACCTTCAAAATCACAACTGTGGTGCAGGGGCGCCGCTCGCAATTTTGGGCCCTATGACAAAATATGAGGTTGGGCCCCCCCTACCACACAAAAGCAGATCTCTGGGAGCTCCTACACCGAACCTCCAACTGCTCCCCAGGCACTGCAGCAAAATGGTGGCCTACTGTTCCTTAAAATAGACAGTAAATACATTTGTGACCCTGGACCACAAAACGTCTCAGGTTACGTATGTAACCCTGGTTCCCTGAGGGAACGAGACACTGCGTCCTGAAACGCTGTGGGGAACGCCATTGGCGGGCCGCACTCTGAGTCATGTCCAACGTCCAATGAGAAACGGGAGTGACGTCACAGGCGCGGTGACGTCATCGACCAGGAAGTATAAAAGCACGTGCGTTTGAAGCTGGCGTCAGCTCATAGGCATGAAGCGAGCGCAGCAGGGATGCGGGAATTATGGTCCGAGACGCAGTGTCTCGTTCCCTCAGGGAACCAGGGTTACATACGTAACCTGAGACGTTCCCTTCCGGGAACTCTACACTGCGTCCTGAAACGCTGTGGGGAACGAGGTATCAACGTCCCCATAATTTCCGCACCCTGCCTAGTGTCTGCTAGAACAAGGGGGGAAAAAGACAGCGTTAGTACATTACAAACCTCAGCCTGGGGATCCTGCCAGGACATGGGCGGTAATACATCTCTGACTGTGTAGCCCACCAGATCAGAGGGAAAGAGACCTCGGCCCTCGAGCCCACGAGGTCATGTCATCCTTCGTCTGGTCTCGCAAGACCGAGAAGGGACAGTGTCTAGCAATACTTACCTGATGAGACACTGTAGTAACTCCGCCTGGTGATCTTGCCAGGACGCGAGTGGTAATCCACCTCTGTCTGTGATCCATCACCAGACAAGAGGGATAATGAGCCTCGGCCCTCAGGCACACGAGGAGAGATGTGGTCCTTTGTCTGCGTTACGGCCAGTACAAGAGGGACACGAGAAGTGCCTGGTGATCTTGCCAGGGCACTGGAATTCATCTCTGTCTGTGATCAGCCACCAGACAAGAGGGATAGAGTAGGCCTCGGCCTTAGGCACGCGAGGCTAGGGTTCTCAACCGCTGCCTGTCATCAGACCAGTGCAGGGGGAGAAAAAAAGCTCCTCGGCCCTCGGGCGCACGAGGAGAGATGGTGGTCCTTTGTCTGCATTACAACCAGTACAAGAGGGACACGAGAAGTGCCTGGTGACCTTGCCAGGGCACTGGAATTCATCTCTGTCTGTGATCCACCACCAGACAAGAGGGATAAGAGACCTCGGCCCTCAGGCACGCGAGGATAGGGTTCTCGACCGCTGCCTGTCACACGACCAGAGCAGGGGGAGAAATGCTCCTCGGCCCTCGGGCACTCGAGGAGAAGTGGCGATCCATTGTCTGCGTTACAGCCAGTACAAGAGGGACGCAAGAAGTGCCTGGTGACCTTGCCAGGGCACTGGAACTCATCTCTGTCTGTGATCAGCCACCAGACAAGAGGGATAGAATAGGCCTCGGCCCTCAAGCACACGAGGCTAGGGTTCTCAACCGCTGCCTGTCAACAGACCAGCGCAGGGGGAGAAGAAAGGGGTTCCTCGGCCCTTGGGCACGCGAGGAAAGATAGTGGTCCATTGTCTGCATTACAGCCAGTACAAGAGGGACGCAAGAAGTGCCTGGTGATCTTGCCAGGGCACTGGAACTCATCTCTGTCTGTGATCCACCACCAGACAAGAGGGATAAGAGACCTCGGCCTTCAGGCACACGAGGCTAGGGTTCTCAACCGCTGCCTGTCACACGACCAGTGCAGAGGGAGAAAAAGCTCCTCGGCCCTCAGGCACACGAGGAGAAATGGCAGTCCATTGTCTGCGTACAGCCAGTACAAGAGGGACATAGGAAGTGCCTGGTGATCCTGCCAGGACACTGGAACTCATCTCTGTCTGTGATCAACCACCAGACACGAGGAATACAGGCCTCGGCCCTCAGGCACACGAGGCTGGAAGGAATGTAGAGGAGAGTCATACGCCTTTGTCTGGGGAATTTTGCCAGAACAAAAAGGGGGTAAAAACTCCTTTCCTTACTCGAAGGAAAGCGCCTTTTTGACCTCTTGAGCCTAGCCTTAATGCTAGGGCTGAAAGATGACTGAGCCTGGAGTGGCTCTGAGGTCTAGTTCGTAGAATCTGACGAACGTAAGAGGTGAGGACCAACCCACCGCACTGCAGATGTCCTTGATTGGGACACCTGCCATCAGAGCTTTGGAGGCTGCGACGCCTCGAGTTGAGTGAGCCTTGACTCCCATCGGGGATGGGAGACCAGAGGACTCGTATGCAGTAGAGATGGCATCAACGATCCATTTACTGATAGTAGGCTTGGAAGCCGGGCACCCCCTCTTAGGGGGGCCGTAACAGACAAACAATTGCTCTGATTTACGCCACAGGGCAGCTCTGTGGACATAAGTGTCTAGTGCTCTTACTGGACACATTAAGTTATACTTCCTCTGGTCGTGCTCCACGAATGGAGGAGGATAAAACGCTAGCAGCGTTATTGGCTGTGGTGTTACTGAGGGGACCTTGGGTGTGTACCCAGCTCTTGGGTAGAGGAATGCTTTGGCCAACCCTGGGGCAAAGTCAATATAAGAAGGGGCCACTGAAAGGGCCTGTAGGTCACCGAACTCTCTTGAGAGATGTTAGCGCCAACAGCAGTGCTGTTTTTAGGGTAAGCATCCGATCGGAGGCCTCCTCCAGAGGCTCGAAGGGAGGCTTACACAGCGCTTCTAATACCACAACCAGGTCCCATGTAGGGACTCTCGGTCTTGCACGAGGCCTCAGCCTGAGTGCACCGCGGAGGAAACGTGAGACCAGGGGGTTTCTGCCCACTGAAAGGCCGCCCTGAGGGGCGTGGTAAGCCGATATAGCCGCCACGTACACCTTCAGGGTGGAGTGAGCTAACCCAGCGGACAAACGAGTTTGCAGGAACTCCAGCACTGTACCGATCGGGCAGTGGACTGGGTTTGAGTGGCGTTCGTGACACCATGACGCAAACAGGTTCCACTTTAGGCCATAAAGTTTCCTCGTAGAGGGAGCTCTGGATTGAAGGATGGTCTCAGCAACCTCGGTTGAGAGACCAGCTTCTATGAGTTGTGCCCCCTCAGGGGCCACACCCATAACTTCCATTTCTCTGGGTGGGGGTGGCGTATTGCGCCCCCAGCCTGAGAAAGAAGGTCGCTCCTGACAGGAATCTCCCATGGAGAGCCGTCGAGGAGAGCGATTATATCCGAGAACCATACTCGGGCCGGCCAGTACGGGGCTACTAGCAGCAGCCGTACTCCGTACCGGCGCACTCTTTCCAGAACTCCCGGGAGCAGAGCGATCGGGGGAAAAGCGTACAGACGAAGCCTCGGCCACGTCTGTACCATGGCATCCAGTCCTAGAGGAGCTGGAGGAACTAGAGAGTACCAAAGGGGACATTGCGATGTCTCCTGAGTCGCAAAGAGGTCCACCTGGGCTTGACCAAAAACTCTCCATATCTGCTTCACCACCTGAGGGTGAAGCATCCATTCCCCGGGCCTCAGCCCCTGCCTCGACAGGACGTCTGCTCCCACATTGAGACGTCCAGGAATGTGAACTGCTCTCAATGAGAGAAGCTTCCCTTGTGACCACAGGATGATCTGGTACGCCAGCTTGTATAAGGGGCGTGAACGCAGACCTCCCTGGTGGTTTATATAGTAGACCACCGCCGTGTTGTCCGTGCGGACCAGCACGTGACGGTTTCTCAGGTCTGGAAGGAAATGCTTCAGAGCCAGGAACACTGCCAACATCTCTAGGCAATTTATGTGCCAGGAGTGATGCTGGTCGTTCCATAGGCCTTGGGCGGAGCGGCCACTCATGACCGCTCCCCACCCGGTGAGGGATGCATCTGTCGCTAGCGTGACGCGGCGGCAAGGAGCTCCCAGCACTGGACCTTGTAGTAGGAACCAGGGCTTCTTCCACATGACTAAGGCACGTAGGCAGCGCCGCGTGACCTTGATCTTGCGGAATGGGTTCCCCCTCGGGGAAAACCCTTTGGTTTTGAGCCACCACTGCAGTGGTCTCATGTACAGCAGTCCAAGAGGTATCACGTTGGATGCAGCTGCCATAAGACCTAACAGTACTTGGAACTGTTTGACAGTGAGTAGCAGGCCTAGCTTGACCGCATTTACTGCAGTAAGGATCGACTCTATCCGAGCAGGTGACAATCGTGCCTGCATCGTGGTCGAATCCCAGATTACACCTAGATAAGTGGTTCTCTGTAATGGAGATAGCACACTTTTCTTGGCGTTGAGTCTCAACCCCAGCTTTTTCATGTGAGCAAGAACAACATCTCGATGTTGAGCCGCTAACTGTTCTGAACTGGTTAGAATGAGCCAGTCGTCTATGTAGTTGAGTATGCGGATGCCCTGGAGTCGCAATGGAGCCAGAGCAGCATCCACACACTTCGTAAAAGTTCGGGGAGAGAGCGCTAGGCCGAACGGAAGAACTCTGTATTGGTAAGCTTTGCCCCTGAAAGCGAACCTGAGAAACTTCCGGTGTTGAGGAAGGATGGAGACGTGAAAGTATGCGTCTTTCAGATCTATCGTGACAAACCAGTCCTCGGACCTGATTTGGGACACGACCTGTTTGACAGTCAACATTTTGAACTTCAGTTTTCTTACTGAGAGGTTTAGCTGTCTGAGATCTAAAATGGGCCGCAGGCCCCCATCCTTCTTGGGAACAATGAAGTACCGGCTGTAGAACCCGGCTTCTCTGCATTGAGGAGGGACCACCTCGATGGCCTCCTTCCTCAGGAGAGTATTCACTTCCTGTTCCAATACCAGAGCCTGCTCGGGGCCTACCAGAGTAGGAAATACCCCGCTGAAAGGTGGCGGCCTGGCGCCGAATTGAATGGAATAACCTTTCTCTACAGTACGCAGGACCCACATAGAAATATTTGGCAGTAGTTTCCACGCTGCCAGAAATTCTACTAAGGGAACCAGCCTCTCGAGACTGGTCTCTGGATTTATTAGAGGAGCTAACTTGGTGACCTGTAGCAGCGAACTGGCAGGATGCACCTGAAGTGAGCGCTCTCGAGACCCCCATGGGGGTGGCGAACACTCTGGTTCCGCTACGTTTCCGGGCGGAAGGACCAGAGAATGAAGTTCGCGGGAGACTGCCGCGCCCTGTAACACCGGCAGGGTTAGCTGACGAATCTCCTGAGGGCCCCGAAGAGAGGTGGTCACCGTACTCCTCAGAGGCGGTGAGGCACCTGAATCTTCGAGAGGGGCTGCCCTCATTGGCCCTGGGCCACGACCATCAGGGCCGTTTAGCCGCGGCCCTCTTAGACTGTAGGACGACCCTCAGGTCGGGCCTAGTCTTCGAGGACCCCGGCTTGGAGCGTTGCTGAGCCCGCCCTCTAGGCCGCGCCGGAGGGGCACGGGTAGCAACGCTCCTTTTCTGGGTCTCCCTGTGTGAGGAGCTGGAGTGCGGCTGGGGCTGCTCCCGTCCAGCAGCCCCAGAGGAGAAAGTGCGGCGAGGGAGGTAGCGCTGGAACGCCGCTGCCTGCCTACGGGCCTCCTGGTGCCTGTTGACAACTGTGTCAACAGAGTCACCGAAGAGGCCAGCGGGGTGCAGGGGGGCGTCCAGGAGCGTGACCCTGTCCTTCTCTTTCATGTCGGACAGGGTCAGCCAGAGATGCCTCTCCGCGGCCACCAAGGCTGCCATAGACCGCCCAACAGCGCGAGCGGTCTCCTTGGTGGCCCGAAGCGCCAGATCAGCGGTCCTACGCATCTCTGACACGCTCACCTCCTCGCCATCACTAAGCTCCTTCAGCAGGTCGGCTTGGTACGCCTGGAGCACAGACATGGTGTGTAAACATGCACCAGCCTGACCTGCTGCCGCATAAGCCTTGCCCATCAAGCCTGATGTTACTTTTAATGGCTTGGTGGGCAAGGACGGAGCCTTCAGGGACGATGCCAGGCCGGGAGACAGATAGCTCGCTAGTGTCTGCTCGACCTGAGGCATCGCCCTGTAGCCGTATCCCTCCATCCCCCCCACATTACCGTAGTAATCTGAGGCGGGGGAGTAGAGACGAGAGGAATACGGCTTATCCCACGACCTCGCGATTTCTTTATGGAGGTCGGGGAAAAAGGGAAGGCTCCGTTTGGGAGGTGCTGATTTAGCCCGCAGGAAGCGCTCATCAAGCCTGCTCGCCTGGGGCTCTGGATCTGGAGCGGGTGACCAGCTGATGTTGAGCTTGGCCACCGCGCTCGTCAGCACCTCCACCAGCTCCTCATACTGGGGTGAGCGGGGGGGCGGTTGTGGGAGGTCAACGCTCTCGATGTCAACCTCCTCGGAGGAAGACAGGAGAAGCGTTGACTCCTCCTCTCGGAGGGAAGGAACCGCAGTGCGGGCTTCCTCATCCAAGAGGAGGTCATACGATCCGCTGGGTGAGGAGAGAGATAGGGGATCACCCGTCTCAACTCCCCCCAGCAGATCTAGCTGCGAACCCCACGAGTGCAGCTGCCGCTCCGCCTCGACGGAAGCGGGGCCAGACCCGCGGGGAACGCTAGCGAAAGCCCCCTCCTCAAAGAGGGCTTTCCGGGAACGGAGCAACCGCAGCGGCATCCGCTCGCACTGCGGGCAGCCAGCCCCCTCAAGGGCTGACCTAGCGTGCTCCGCTCCCAAGCAGGCTACACATAGATCGTGTGTATCCCCACCAACAATGAAACGTTGGCAGGGAGGGACACACCGTCTATGTGGCTGCTGAACCGCCATAGATCGCTCGTTCTTAAAAGAACGTTCGTTCTTAAAAGAACGTTTTCCCCCTGGCATTTCTGCTCAAATAAAAGTAGTGCAATTGGCACTGAAAAACAGCAGAATGCGAATCAGACAGACAATAACACAGAGCGCTCTCGCTGAATGACAAAAGCTGACGCCAGCTTCAAACGCACGTGCTTTTATACTTCCTGGTCGATGACGTCACCGCGCCTGTGACGTCACTCCCGTTTCTCATTGGACGTTGGACATGACTCAGAGTGCGGCCCGCCAATGGCGTTCCCCACAGCGTTTCAGGACGCAGTGTAGAGTTCCCGGAAGGGAACCAGTCATAAGGTACATTTTTAGTACATTTCCATTGATCTATGGTTTGTTAGTATAGGACAATATTTGGCTGAGATACAAATATTTAAAAATCTGGAATCTGAGGGTACAAAAAATCGCCTGTAAAAGTCCAAATGAAGTTCTTAGCAATGCATATTACTAATCAAAAAAAATAAGTTTTGATATATTTATGGTAGGAAATACAAAATATCTTCATGGAACATGATCTTTACATAATATCTATACCTTATAATGTATTGTTGGCTATTGCTTCAAATATACCCGTGCTACTTAAGACTGGTTTTGTTGTCCAGAGTGATATATATATATATATATATATATATATATTTTTTTTTTTTATCACAGAAACAAATTTTAATCGAAAATGTATTAAAAGAGAAAGCAGTTATCTTAAATTGTAATATTTCACAATGGTGTATGTTTTTACTGTCTTTTTTTTTTTTAACATAAATTAAATTATGCAGCATGAGACTTCTTTCAAAAAGAGACTTTCCAGCAGCCACAAAATGTTAAAAGATGTTCATATTTTGGTTAGACGTCAGTTGCGATGTTGGGTTACCAAAATTCTGTCAAATCAATGTCTCATGTCAACATTAATTTGATGTCTAATACTGATTGATGATGTTTTGTTGTTTTTAGATTGTGCAACCAAAATCCAACGCTAAGTCAACGTCAAATTGACGTCAAAGCAATTTTCATTCTCGACCAAAATGCAAATCTGTCTGATGTCTGGTCCGTCAACCTGACATTATATTGACGTCGGGTGCCTACTTGGTTATTTCAAAAACAAAAAACAACCGTACCAATTCCTAACTTTTGATCTAATATAATATAACACTAGGGAGACTCTGGATTAGACAATTTGGGAACTGGAGGGATTTATTCACAGACATTATCAGGAGTAAATGTTACAGAAAATCATGTCAGTTTGTTTTACATTTTATTTTATGGTGGTTGGAACACAAGACACAAGTAACAAAGTTAGTAATGGTAACGTCATGCCTCTCATTCTGTGCACTGCCCATCAGATCTAGCTCAATCAATCAATCAATCAATCAATCAATCAATCAATCAATCAATCAATCAATCAATCAATCAATCAATCAAAAGTAGTGTACAAATGCCAGACTGAGAATTCTTTTAAGACATAAATAAGATACTGAAAATAGTATTTGTACAGTAAATAGTATTTTTGTAGAGTCCAGAACCACTATTATCGAGGCCTTCTGGAAATTCTCATAAGCATTATTAATATAATTATGAACATTTATGAATTAATTTACATGATGGGAATGAGGCTTATATACTGGCTAAGGTGAGAGCACAGAACAATATGGACATGAACTTTTGTCACCCATGAATGGTGAAATGATTTTAAGGCATTTCTCAGTTTCCATTCACACAGCAGATTTCCATGGCGCTTTTCACCATGAGCCTCGTCCCTTGAGAGCAAAGCTACCAGAGGAGGATGTCAAAAAAGAACTCCCATTAATATAAAAGCGATCGAAAATCCAGTCTGCTGGAAAAGTGAAGGTGAGGGTGCTGTACTAAAAAAGAGTGGATGGTCCATACAGCTCGTGCAGTAACGAAGGGCTCCCGGTCTCAGTCTGGAACACTAGGCCGATCCAACCCTAGACACATAAATGATCGATTTTCGCATTCAGGATACGCCGTGTGTAGACAAGTCAGACTCGCTTCCAGTGTATAATACTAAAACAAAACCTCAGCAACAAATTTACACTTGAAAAAAATCACAGGGCTGTACATGATAACGATTATGATCTTGGACGTTCCAGGGTTTGTTAAAAAAAAAGAAAGTAAAATACAAAAAAATAATCATTTCACCCTGAACAGGCATATTTGATATGGAATATTGCAAAGCATCTGGTATCAAACTTATATTTCTAACACCGAAACAGCACCACAGCATTGCATTTGTCTTGGAACAGGTTACAAAAACCATTTTGACTTGACAAATCCATGCATTACTATTTTCACTGGTTACCGTTGAACATGAACAGCTGTTAAGGGGGCCACAGTCATAGGATGCAAGGGGTCTACATACATCATCCCTTTTTTATAGCAAGTGTTGGCAGCATTTTAAAGCGACATTTTCAGTTGATATACGATAGGAAAAAAAATGCAGTGAATACAAGATTTTTGTTCGATGACGGAACATGCCAAGAATGTCAATGCTGTTTTTTTGTCCACCTGATGTGTTTTGAGTCTCTCATCTCTTCCTGTGTTACAGCGCCTCCCAACGTTGAGTTGTTGCAACAACCGTTTTTTTTCCAACACGCACACACAAGTCCAGATTGACAGATATATATATCTATATATATATATAAAAAATTTCAATATCTCCCAACAATGATCAGATGTCAAGATTGCAATGTAGTCAGCTACATTTCTGCCCTGAATGGAATGATGAAGATCAAGAAAACCAAGGCAAAATCAACTCAACACTTAAAAAGATGCATGCAACAAGTGGTCATATAGTATATTTATATATATGTAATTGCTCTTTAGATATGCACAACACATGAGACGAATGATTGCAACAAAAAAATAGCATCTTCAAAATTCACAGTCTCATGTATTTCGTTACGGTTTATTACATCTCACAGGTCGATGTTTGCATGACAAAACAAAAACAAAAAAACAAAAAAAAAAAAACAATGGTGAATTTTGAGGAATGCTAAATGTTACGTCAGCTACTATCAGTTCGGGATTCAAAAGCTCCAAGTTTGAAGCTTTCGCCCTTGTTAGTGGTATCATAAATGAAAAAGATGGTACATAGTCTTGCTCAGTGTATTTAACAGTTGCTGTCGTGTCGAGAAAGCGGAAAGTCATTTTTTTAGACCTTTAGAAATGTAGTAATGGACCACAGCGACAGCTCAGAGGAATGTAAGGTGAATGCTGGACAGCAAGCTATGGCACCGAGAGAAGGCAATCCAGACGACACAACCTCATCTGCCACTGTTCAAGTAACGAGCAAATAGATGTTCTGGTGTTTGTCATAGAAACAGGACAGATGTACTGTAATATGAAGTTTTGTCTTGTGACACCATATTCGCTGAGTGGTGAGAGGATTATGGATGGGGGAGGAAAAAAAACGAACCAAAAAACAAAATTATAATTAAAACGATGTAATTTTTTTCCGATATAAAAGGCAAAGAAAAGTATACAAAAAATAGAAAAATAATTACAGCAGTAGACATGGTGTTGGGAGGAACGTGGTGCCAGACTATTTGGCAGAACAGTGTAATATTTTGGGACTGTTTAAGGCGTCCTCCACCAGATGTAGTTCCACCCCGTCGACTATCACGTCTTTCACGCAGCCGACAAAGCCTGTGCTGTAAGCCTTGGGCAACCGACGAGCTACGGATAGCTCCTCCAGACCACCTGAAGACGAGAGGAATGGATGAGATCAGATAAAGTGTACACGATATATTGCACAGCACTTCATATTCATATAATAATAAGCATTTTCAAGTGATTCAATCACAAGTGGACTGCATGAAACTGGTATAAAAAGCCATTCAGTTTTACAATTATCAGAAATGCATGCTATCACATTTTATGATGCTCTTTCTTCTTTTTTGGGATCAGTAAGACTTATTTGATCAAAAAGTACAGAAAAAAAACTGTAATATTGCAAAATGTTATTACAATATAAAATGGTTTTTATTTTTATATACTTTAAAATAGAATTTATTCCTGTGATGCAAAGCTTAATTTTCAAGTGTCACATTATCCTTCAGAAATCATTCTAATATGCTGATTTATTATTAGAATGATCAGTGTTGGAAACAGTTGTGTTGCTAAATATTTTTTTTCTCCAGAATTCTTTGATGAATAACAAGTTGAAAAAACAAAACAGCATTTGTTCAAAATATAAATTTTTTCTAACAATTTAAATCTGTGCTATCACTTTTTATTTATTTACCACATCCTTGGTAATGTATTCATTTCTTAAAAAAAAAAAAAGAAAGAATAAAGATTTACTGACGATCCCAAACTTTTAAACAGTAGTGCATATTGCTAGAAAACCTTTCTATCTTAAATAAATGCTGTTCTTTTTAATTTTTTTTGATCACAGGTTCATACACACACACACACACACACACACACACACACACACACACACACACACACACACACACACACACACACACACTACCATTCAAAGATTTTTGAACAGTATGATTTTTAATGTTTTTTTTAAAGATGTGTCTTTTGCTCACCAAGCCTGCATTCATTTGATCCAAAGTACAGCAACAACAAATTTTCACATATTTAAAATATCTGTTTTCCATGTGAATATATTTTAAACTGATATATTTTCCTATGATATTTTCCAAAACTTAATTTTTAGCATCATTACTCCAGTCACATGATCCTTCAGAAATCATTTTAATATTCTGATTTGCTGCTCAAAAACATCTATTATGTTGAAAACAGCTGAGTAGATTTTGTCAGGTTTCTTTGATGAATAGAAAGTTCAGAAGAACAGCATTTATCTCAAATATAAATATTTTGTAACATAATAAATGTCTTCATTATCACTTCTGATCAATTTAAAGCGCCCTTGCTAAATAAAAGTACTAATTTTTAGAATTCCTCCCTTCCCACCTCCCCAAAAAATATACTGACTCGAAGCTTTTGAATGGTATAGTGTATAATATTTCAAAAGCTTTTTATTTCAGATAAATGCTGATCTTTGGATCTTTCTATTTATCAAAAAATCCTGAAAAAAATACTCAACTCAAATATTGATAATAATTAAAAAAAAACACTGAAGAATGGAGTAATGATGTTGAAAATGTAGCTTTGCTTAAAGGAATAAATTACATTTTAAAATCTATTAGTGAACAGTATTTTAAATAGTACAAATATTTAAACATTGTACTGTTTTTGCTGTACTTTGGATCAAATAAATGCAGGCTTGGTGCGCAGAAAAGACTTCTTTAAAATGTTACTGTTCAAAAACTTTTGACTAGTAGTGTGTATATTTTTTTCTTTTGAATGAATAATTTATGATATTTGTAAGTAATGCTTTTAATCTCAATTTTTAAAGATATAGCGTATACTCAGCTGCTTTTATGGTGTAAGGAAAGTATTTTACCTTTTACTTGTTTCTTACTCCCTATAAAATTTTAAGAGCCACTAAATTAACATTTTTCTTTCAAATTACATAAACTGTTTTCAAAACCAACATGAACGCAAAGAACAATACAAAATTGTACAATTACAACAACTTTGTCTTTTTTACCATGGGGAAATCATCCAATATATGTCACTGACCAATAGCATAAATGCACGTTTCCGTGTAACCTGAGATATTACCCTCCACACAGGCAAGCTACAGTGCTATATATTATTAAAGGCCACTTTGTGGCTTATGGAAACCCTGTGTAGAAAACTGCTAAAAACTTAATCACGCCTGAGACACGGAAGGTGTAACGTGGGGGTGTCAGAATGAAGTAAGATAGAGACACAACTCTCAGAAACAGGTGAGAAGATCAAACAGTGTTTTTGGGAGGCCAGGCTCTGGGGACGTTCCCTGACAGCTTTCCGAAAGAGAGTTACGCTCGCCTCCCACAGGGACCTGACACTGTCGAAAATCCAGCTTCGTCTCCTGCTCTTTGAGCACGTTGAAAAACGTCTCCCCCCTGTTGTAACTCGCTCACGTTTCCCCAAATTCTCTCTTCATTTCATCTCCCCGCGTGTTTCCCCTTTAATCGGATTGTATGCTTTGCTACGGAAGGATTGACAGGGCTAATTTCAAGTGAATTACATCTGAATAAGTAAATAAATAATGACATTTGAAAGAAGGGATTTTCGGAGGGTGCTCTTGATGTTCAGGCTGTCTGAGGATAATGTATTCTAGCCACCGGGCATCCACAGCACCTGTTTTACTGACTGGCCTGTGCTGAAATACCTTCCGCAACTTTAAGATTTTGCAGCCTTTTTAATCTTAGTCAAAAGAGAAAGAGAATGCAAACACTTTAGAGAGACTTTAGAGTTTTTAAAACACCCTATAGGAAAGACTCATCGTGGAATTATTAATTAAACATAATAAGGTAATATTATGTCTTAACATGAATGTTTTGAGTGACGCTCAGGGGTAACAAGCGACTAGGCTCTTCAAAAGCACTCACTGTGGGGGAAGATCCAATTAGATGTTACAAGCTAAGTGGGGACTGTTGATATTTGGTGTGTCGGAGCAGGTGTACGTATTCGGTTTGTAAATGAGCTACGATTGAGCAAAGCGGCGTAAGATAGACTTACCCAACCAGAGAGCGCCGTCTGTGTCCAGCTGTGTGGCAGCCAAGGGTGATGACCCAGTGACAGCTGCCTCATTACCAACCTGCAGCGAGCCGTCTCTGAGCGCTCTGTGGAGAGTAGAGAAGTAGGGGAAGAGAGTGAGTCACAGCTCAGCATTAACATAGAAAATTTGATTTGGCCTCACTGGCTTTCTGGCAAACTTGAGGTTAATATGTACTAAATTTGCAGCAAATGAAATTGTAGTGATGAGGAAAAAAGAATATTGTGGCTTTTCACTGCTGGTGGTAAACATGCAGCGAGCTTTGGACAACATGCCACTTGTGGGAAATGTCTATAGCAAATTTGTGGCAAATATAATTGTCTGTCATTACTGGCAAAAACCTCTATGGCACGCCTGAGGCAAATATGAATGACTGCCACTGCTGGTAAACATTTCTATGGCAAAACGGCGGTAAATATAAATGTCTGTCATTACTAGCAAACAGTTTTATGGCAAACTGTGTCTTATATAAATAAGGGTTGAATAATAAGAATGGCCAGCTGTTCCAGGGTCAGTGTAAGAGAGTTCTGGGAAAGCCAATAAAACTTTACAATTTTATGCCTTGCATTAACATGTCTGCGAAGTAAAATGACTGTTTATAAATGAGGTTTTAGTGTACTGTGGTGTCATTAAGAACTGGTTGAAAATTGCAGCATTTACCAAGCTGAATTTTTAGCCAAAGAAAAGTAAGTATACACTACTATTTAAAAGTAAGGGGTCAGTATAATTAAAAAAAAAAAGGAATTAATACTTTTACTCAGTAAAGATACATTAAATTGATCAAAAGTGACAGAAAAGACATCTGTAATGTTGCATAAAGATTTCTATTTCTAAAAAATGCTGTTTTTTAACTTTCTGTTTATAAAAGCATCCTGAAAATGTATCGCAGTTTCTACAAATATATTAAACAGAAATTGTTTTCAATTTCAAATATATTAAAGAAGAAAACAGTTATTTAAATTTTTTTACTGTATTTTACTGTAAACACAGCCCTAGTGAGAATAAAAAAAACATTACAATGTTCTACCAACACCAATTTTTTATTTTTTATTTTAATGGTACTGTATAGTTTTTAAAATAGTTATATAATAAATATTAAATAATAAATAAAAAGAGTTTGAACATGCATTTATACATGGACAATTATATATATATATATATATATATATATATATATATATATAAAATATATATTTATCTTATGCTCATTAAGGCTGCATTTACTCAAAAAAAAAAAAAGAAAAAAATATTGTGAATTATTGTTACAGTTTAAAATAACGGTTTTCTATTTTAATATACTTTAAAATATAATTTATTCCTGTAATACTAAATTTTCATCAGCCATTACTCTTCAGTGTCATATGATCCTTCAGAAATGTACTGTTTTTTTTTTTTTGTTGGTTTTTTTTTTTTGAGGAGCCTGTGGTTCTTTTTTCAGGATTCTTTGATGAATAAAAAGTAAAAAAGAGCATTTATTCAAAATAAAAATCTTTTCTAACAATATAAGTTATCACTTTTTATCAATTTAACACACCTATGGTGAATGAAAGTATTAACTTTCAAAAAGAATAAAAGAAAGAATAAAAATATAGTGACCACAAACCTTTAAATGGTAGTTTATATTGTTACTAAATGCTGTTCTTTTTAACTTGTTATTTATTAAAGAATCCTGGAAAAAAAAATATCACAGGTTCCAACAAAATATTAAGCAGCACAACCGTTTTTAACATTGATAATAAATCAGCATATTATAATGATTTCTGAAGGATCATGTGACACTGAAGACTGGAGTAATGATGCTGAAAATTCAGCTTTGGATCACAGGAATAAATTACAATTTAAAATATATTAACATAGTCACCTTTATTTCTAAAGCGCTTTTAACAATACAGGTTGTGTCAAAGCAACTTTACAGTATTAAAACAGTTAGAAAACAGTTGTTTTACAATGAAATAATATTTCACAATATTATTGTTTTTTTTTTCTGGATTTTGATCAAATAAATGCAGCCTTGATGAGCATAAGAAACCTCTTTAAAAATTTTACTGTCCCCCATTTTTTTATTTTTATTTAAAATATATAATTGTTATTGGGGGCCAATAAAGTTGTTGGCAGGGTATGTAGAAATCTGAACTACTGGTTTGAAAGGCCCAGCAGGACAATTCCTTACGGTGGAGTCCTTTAAACATCTGCAACGACTCTAGGTTAAACCTGAGGCAATGATGGAATAACTGTCAGTGTTTTACCTGCTGGCCTTGATTCGTATCCAGCGGTTGGTGTTGACCCGTACAGAGGAGCGCAGCACCACAGGCTTGGAGCCAAGGTCGTAGGTCATCTGCACACGACCGTCCACGATGGCGAGGGCGATGTAGTCAGAGCGCTCCACTCCCTTGCCGCTCCACAAAATCAGACCGTGAGTAGCCTCAGTCCTGATGCTCAGTTCAAATTTATTCACCAGCAGGGCCTTCTCACTAGATCAAAGAGAGACAGGAAATGCTATCACAAATCCATTGCTGTTTCGGAGATGCCGTGTAAACCACAGGACGTGCGTGACGCCCTGACTTACCTGCTGTTTTAACAAGTGATGAGTGAAAACGAACTCTGATAGAGTTAAAACCCAGCGAGGGTTTGATAAACTAATGAGCAGTCTCTATGAAACTAGGTAAACTAGGCCACGCTGATGGGGGAAGGGGCTTTCGAACACATGCGTATGTGACACACTTTAGGTTATCTCCAAGTTAACACTTCCTATTTTGCCTTCAAGTTCTAGATTTTCTCTTCCTGCGCAGGGAGCGCTAAGGAAGGATGCCCATATCAGCTGCCGTCTGATGTGTGTTTTGATCTGGTTCCCTGGATGCAGCCCTCCCTTGTAAGGTACAGAGAAGGTGACATCTGTCCATCCTCAGGGAGGACGGTGTCACTCTGAGCGAGCTATTGTTCAGGTCATCGGGGATCCGATTAAATCCGACACACCTCGTGTTCTGCCCCCTTTGCAAGATATGCCACGAGAAAAAAAACTCAGCTATTTTTATACAATTCCTTTGTTCTCAGTGGTGCATCTGCAGTTGTGGCATCAAGAGAGCCATTATTTGAAAAAGCGAGTGCGTTTGTGAGACAGAATAGCAAGTGTGTGGGGGCTTGTTTGCTACATCAGGTAACGTGTAAACAGGAGTAAGACAAGTGACAACAACATGAATAAAGACACAGACGAGACAAAGACAAAATGGAGAGGAACAAGACAACGGACACGATACAGAGAAGAAAAGAAAGCAGATGGTGATTGCGCTCACAAGTTCGCACCAAAACGTGGCGAGTGGAAACACTTTCTCCAGGGGTGTGCAAACTGTGATATCACCGATGGTGTTTATTTGTGAGTTTGTTTGTACAGTATTTGTGTTTCCTTTCAACGTGAAGACTGGGTGGATAAATAAGCCACATGTGCATTTTGATTCGAGAATTGAAGCTAGAAAGAGTCCAGTCGAGCAATACTGGCACGACGGGCATACTCTGCCCGACTGACAAGTCAAATTTGAAATCACAATATTAGCCGCTCTACTTCCGACTTGAGAATTGGAAATAACGTATCTTAATTCGTCTGATTAAAAAGCCTGAATTTCATTATGCTAATGCTGTTGATGAGCCTGTGACGGCGTAAAGCTGAATAATTATTCGCTGTAATTGAATTCTTTCCCGATGAGACACGTGTAATGTGCTGACTGGACTCTTTCCACAGCACAGGCCTTCCCTTTGCACGGCCCCAGGCCAGAGCTTCGGCATCAGGGCAGCTAACTGTGATTACACACCACTCCGCTGAGTTCGTTATTGCTCACGTCCCATTAGATCTCAAGCATCTAGAACATTCTAAAGAGAAGTAGGGCTCAACCCATTAAAGCTGGATTTCTTTTATAAAGAAACAGATCTTCTTTGAGTATTTTGCTTTTTAAAAAATCTTGAGAGCAGCAGCTTGCATAAAAGAAGTGCGTCATTTTTTTTCATAATTAAAGTGATTAGATTTTAAGAGTGGTTTAGGCTGTCCACCCATAGGGGGCAGTGGCTCACATGGGAATAGTTATTAAATACTGTACATGTTTCTAACGTCTTCGCAGGTCTGAAGAATCTGCAATCACAGAACTTCAGCTAGATGTTTTTTTTTGTATAAGCACCTTTGTTTTGCTTAATATGTTATCATATGTGACCCTGCACCACAAAACCAGTCTCAAGTAGCACAGGTATATTTGTAGCAATAGCCAAAAATACATTGCAAATGTCAAAATTATCACTTTTTCTTTTATGCCAAAAATGATTAGGATATTAGGTAAAGATCATGTTCCATTAAGATATTTTGTCAATTTCCTACCATAAATATATCAAAACTTAATTTTTGATTAATATGCATTGCTAAGAACTTCATTTGGACAACTTTAAAGGCGAGTTTCTTAGTATTCCGTTTTTTTGCACCCTTAGATTTCAGATTTTCAAATAGTTATATCTTGGCCAAATATTGTCCTATCCTAACAAACAATACATCAATTTTCAACTTTCAGATAATGTATAAATCTCAATAAAAATGACCCTTATGAATGGTTTTGTGGTCCTGGGTCACATATATAATCTGCTCCATCATTTTGGGTTGTATTGCTTAATATTTCTGCAGAAAACTACTCCTTTTTTAGTTAGAATTTTAAGTTTTTAAAGGGAACCCTGGATATTAAGACTTTTATGGCTTAATATAACGTGAATGATGTCTCTTACAATAATATGTAGTAGAAAACCCATGAAATATTTGTTATTTAAAAAAATCCACATAGTTTTCTACATATTTTGGATTATGGGGAGCCATTATTTTGTAAAATGGTTGCACTTGGTGAGCTACTGGCACTACCTGTTGCTATTTTTACCGCAACACAACTCGGAAAATAAAAATACTGATATGATGCCACATTGTGCTCCTTTTAGTTGTAATTTTCAGTCGAAGGGCAACAAGAGAAGCGACCCAAGACTTCACTGTTTTTCTTACCGATAAAAAGAGGAGAAAAGAATGGGAAGATGCCTGTGGACGAATAAAACTTTCTGAATACCCGCGTTTTTGTTCTTTCAACTTCAGCCCTGATGCCTTTGAGGCTTTTAGTAGACCACAGCTACTGAAAGAGCTTACAAATGGCAGAGACAAGAAACACTAGATGCCATCCCGGAAGGATGTAAACATGTCGACGCTTGTCATGACGCCACAGCCACTGAAGTAGTTTCTCAGCGCTGATTTCACTTAATATCTTAGACTCCTTGTGGGGAAAATCGATGGTAAAGCTTTTGGTTTAAGCCTATTATATCCATCGCCACCTCTAAACTCTTTCAGTATCTGTGGTATCAGTATTTTATTTTCAGAGTTGTGGTAAAAAATGTGGTAAAAAAAGCAACAGGCAGCACCAGTATGGGGCGCCCCCATAGCCAAAGCTATGTATAAAATGATGTGATTTTTTTTAAAGTAAATCTTTCATGGGGTTTCTACTACCTATTTCAGTAAGATACATTATTTACATTAAATGTTCCCTTTAAACATAATCTTCACAGCAACTTACAACTCAAAATGATGGAGCATGTCGCGTATTAAACTCCATTCTTCAGAATTCATCAACTTTCACTTGACATATTCTGTCTAGGCTTGTGTATTAGACAAATAAACATGTTTGAGACAATTTCAGAGTGCAAGCTATGTCGTGCTACCTGACAAAAGCCCTGGCCTTTGGCCTGTGCAGGTGGCTGAGTGTGGGAGGACGGCATGCCATTGGAAACAGTTCAGGCAGAGGGGACTCACCTCTGGTCAGATGGGTTCTCCAGTGACTCAGGGCTTAGAGGAGCAAGGGAAGAAATGATAGGCATGCAATAAGCGCAAAAGGGTGGAGGGGAAGAACAGGAATCGCATAACATACAGACAAGAAGACCTGCGCCAAGAAACTGGAGTGACCTCACTAAATTATTCTAGTCTTTCAGTTGTTATGCCAGCATAGGCAAAGAAATAACACTAGAAGACTGTATCGGCAGTACCACTGGTACTGGCATGCTGTTTTATTGTTCTGAGCTGTCACATGGCTGAGTTACTGCAATTTATCAACAATTCCATCATTCTCAACCAGTCAAGAAAGCAAGAAAGCGAGAAAAAGAGCAACTAAGTGAGTATATGTTTGAAAGACTGGTCACTTTCGATCAAATTCCAAAACCTAGTGAGCTGCCTATGGAGCAAGCATATTAAGGCATAATAGGACCAATTAATTGAATTACCCTTACGAAAATGAACCACGGTTTTACTACAAATAAAACCAAAACTATAGTTAAACCATGGTAACCACAAATTAACCATGGTTTTGCTAAATTAACCATAGACTAACCAGTATTTGACTAGTATTTGTAGTAAAACTGTGGTTATACAAATGATAATAAATACACACAAAAAATGGTTACTGTACTTTTACTATAATAAAAACATGGTCAATTTTCGTAGGGGTAAAATATCAGGATCATATGTATTCAGAGCACAGAACTCAAAATGATAGTCAAAGCGAGACTGAAAACTATCGGAAAAAATTATATTTTACCCAATATTTGAGTGTGCTGTGTTTTATGCTGTTATGCTAGCAGTGTGTGGTTAGCTTAGCAACATGCTAAACTCTGAAAATTGAAATCAACTTCGAGTAACTTATACTACATCATACATCATAGTATTGATTATAATGAGTTCATAAACTGTAGTAAATACTGTTTTAAACTTTATTATTTACTATAGTGGACTGTAGTAAATTGTAGTACACTGTATTATACAGTATTACAGTATTTACTTCTTGTATACTACATCATACTGTAGTATTAACTATAGTGAGTTTGTAGCTGTATTTAAATTAAGAACTGTAGAATATTATAGTATATACTAGACTTTATTAATGTATACTATATCATAATGTATTAACTACAGTGATAATCAGTGAGTTACTATAGGATACTATTAGGAAATACAGTGTGTTCTGGTACTGTTAACCAATTAACAGGTTTTTACTGTAGTATTTTAAAATCATGCTTATTTTTAAAGTGTAGTCTCTCAATGAGAGCTATTCTGCTTCCTAAGAAGGCAGAGAGGTAGCTCACTAGGTTATGGATAAGCTAAATACAAGACACTTCTTTTTGTCCAAAGACTAATTATATAAAAAAGGCATTTAAGAACAGGGCACTTAAATGGTAAAAATGGGTAAATTGATCCAAGGCTGCCGCGCTAAAGAAAGAGAATAAAGACAGATGAAGAGCACAGTAAACACTAACAGAAATATGAGTCTACTCCGACAGATGCGGCGCCACTATGCCGACGTCCTCTGAGGAATTCATTAACTTTAAGGGCTTTGTTCAAAACCAGATCAAGCTAAATTGATGACACTCATTCTGAAGGGCTGGTCAGCCTTCTTGGTTGAGATTAATTTTAATCTGGCACTTCATTTGTACAGGAAGTGACACGCATTAAACCCCAAGAAGAGTGAAAGTCAATGAAGAGGGCCTTGTCTCTAACCGTTATTGATGCCAGCGGTGGCTCACTTTCTCTACTGGACGGAGCCTCTTTAATTGCGTCCAGTTTTCTGAGAGACAAATCCTTGATTAATGTGCCACTTTTGCTTTCATCCTTGGGCACAATTATTAGAAATCACTGGGAGCGATTTGACAAACAAAGTGACGTGGCTTAAAAGCCGGGCAGGAACTTTTCATGAGCATAATACATAACATAATTCCATTTAATCAAGCTGCCAGCTTTTTAAGGGCTCAGTGCAGCCACTTAGACACTTAATTACATTCAGAAGGAAACAAATAATTTAAAATAAGAATCACTAAAAGGAACACTATAACAGATTGAACATTTCCCTAATGGGGTGGCAAAATGCCATTTAAACCCAGTTGTAAATACAGACTAAATATTGATGTTTATCGTGCAAACATTTTGCAGTTAAAAGGGGCTTCATTCTTTTAAACATCCTTTTAAACAAGGATACATACATATGTATTTCAAAAGTCAGTTCAGGTATTTCCATGCATGTTTTCTGTGGGAATCTATCGGAGTAACACAATGCTCATCATCATTCATGCCAAGCATGCATTCCTGAAACTGGTTTCTGATGCAGCTGATAAAAATGCAACGTTTCCTGGAAAAATATATATTTATGTATAACAGATGAGCCCTGTATTTTTCAAAAATGTGATGTAAATGGGAATACAAGGAAATAACGAATGCTTTATGTTGGGTTATGTCGATGGTTTGTCTCATAAAATGTTAGTTTCGCTTAATCAAATCTATCCCAGAACGTCTCCGGGTTACTTACTCTGGGATCTCATTGGTCAGTTGGCTTGAGAGCAGAAGGAAGACAACAAAGTACACTCACATAAGACAGACAAGAGCAAAGACAACAAAAACTTTGTACAGAAACAGACAGGTTGACAAACACACACACAACACATAACAGATATGTGTGACGCTGTGTGCCCTACATTAAGGATAGTTCATCCAAAAATTAAAAATCTGTCATTAATTACTCACCCTCATGTCGATCCAAACCCCTAACCTTTGTTCATCTTCAGAACACAAATTAAGATACTTTTGATGAAATTCAAGAGCTTTCTGACCCTGCATAGACCCTGCTGACACGTTAAAGGCCCAGAAAGGTAGTAAGGACATTGTTAAAATAGTCCATGTGACATGATTGGTTCAACCATAATTTTATGAAGCTACGAGAATACTTTTTGTGCACAAAGAAAACAAAAATAACGACTGTATTCAACAATCTCTTCTATTATTTTAACCATGTCTTCACCACCTTTCTGGGCCTTGAACATGGTAGTTGCATTGCTGTCTACGCAGAAAGCTCTCTGATTTTATTAAAAATATATTAATTTGTGTTCCGAAGATGAACAAAGGTTATTTTTGGGCGAACTAACCTGTTAAGAATCACCCCGTTTCAGAAAACTAGTAAAATAAGTGGTACAAGGTTGTATGGTCATTTCTCAGTTATATGGTCAGTGAAAACTAGCAATGACGGTAACATTTTTCTTTTTCTAACTCTAATGTGAATTAGTTCACCTAGTTAAAAAATGATTTCCTGATTTATATGTAGCACTAAAATGACTGATTCATATTATATGGGTGGTTAACCTTTATGATTCTGTTCAAGAAAACTATCTAATCAAATATTCCATTAAAATAAGTCCATCCTAAATTGGGACGCTCATTGGTTTTGTGCCAGAAACATACTGTTCTGATTGTAAATAAAATGAAAAAATATATCACCTGATTTATATACATGTTATATTTTAAAGTGATTTAAAAGTATGGCCTTTACAAATAGTTAACTACTTTGTTAGTAACCTTCAGATGTTTTAACTGTAATTTAACTATAATGAATACATTTTTGAAGTAGCTTCCCCAACACTCATGGAGACATTGCAATAGAATATATAACACTTGTCTAAAAAATGTAATTCGTTCTTTTAGAAACGGAGAAAACGTTGACGTAATTGGCGCTTACTGGACCGCTGGCACATCAGACCGACCAAAGGAAGAGAAATCATCTGATAAGTGAAGAAGGAAGTAATTATCAAGACATGACCATCCATGGTGCTTTAGGATATATGTGGTAGTGGAGATGTGTGGTTTTGAGATCCCAGCGATGGTGGAGGAAGGTTCATTACAGTGCATAAGTGTGGTACATCGCAGTGGAGTCATGAGACTCCTTCGGGTGCTACGCTAATTGGAACCAGGCTGGGTTCACGGAAAACCAAAGAGACAGGCCAGTGGAAGTGGTAATTGATGAGATCAAACCATTAGCTAAAACGAAGAAGCGTGTTGGACCTTAAATGGGGCCGGAGTAATCTAGCTTGTCATCACCCCTCATTGACTGCTAGTATAGAGATAGGATGCTAAGGGCAGATCGTGATCATTGGGGAGGCCACTGACATTACCTTTTGGTGACTCCGTTGTGATATTCGATGAATGTATGACCATCAAATGCAATGGCCTCGGTGTCCCCAGCAGATTTCTCATATATTGCTGGAAGGGAGGAGAGAAGACGGAGTGAAATTACACCAATCGATGTGAGACACAGCACTTTTTAATTAAAACAAAGAAGGAAAGCGTGATATATCGCAGGCTCTATGCTTGTGTGGCTTAATTAAGGTTAAAGATACAACAGTAGGACCCAGCAAGGTTAATGAGGTGAGCAAAAGTTCTTGGGTTTTCTTGCAACTGTGCCAATGCGTGTTTGTGATAAGCATACAAATGGCTAGTATTATTTGTGAAAGTTTGGAGGTGTGGATTTAGCTAAATCTACATATGAAGCATATGATTGGCTAAAGCTGCCATGAGCGTTTGCTTTTAAGTAAGTAGCATGTTGATGTATGCAAAAGATGTATGCAAATCTTGCCTTAAAGGAGTGTGAGGGAGTTGGAGGAGAGGCTTTACTGGGTAATATGATTTTGCATTAAAGAAAGTGATTAAATAAGACTCTTACTCTCCTGGCAGTGCTGTCCGGCGAATCCGTTGCGGCAGACACACTCGTAGCTGTCCAACAGGGGATTGCAGCGGCCTCCGTTTTCACAAACATCTTTAGAGCAGGGGTGGTAAGGATACATGGATACATCACTGGAGTGAAGGGCGTTATCAGCTTTCAGGATTGGGGTTCCCATCAGAGTAATCTATGGAGAGAAGATGTTTGAAGTCAAAATTATTTGCGAAATAGTTCAAAACTATTTCATTTTTAATGGATGTTCCTAGACTTATTGCTACTTTAAAGCAGAAAAATGAAAAAATGTAATTGCTTTGTAAATTTGTACCCAATTATGTTTCGTAAGGAAAACATTTCTTTACTTCAATGGTGCCCCCAAGTTTGAACTTCCAAAATGCAGCTTCAAATGGCACTAAACAATCCCAGCCAAGAGAGAAGGGTCTTATCTAGCAAAACGATTGGTCATTTTGAAACAAATTGACAATTTATATACTTTTTTAACCTCAAATGGTCATCTTGTCTCATCTCTGCGATGCACATCTGTAGTCTGTGTAATCTGGATCAATACAGTTAGGGTATATCGAAAAACTCCCGTCCTGTTTTCTCTTTCAACATCAAAATTGTCCTACATCACTGTTTTAACCTATTTTTTGCAAAGGGCGTTTGATCTACTTTGCATGTTCACTTTGTAAACACTGGGTCAGTACTTCTGCAGAGATTTTGAAGATGGGGGAGACAACAAGATGGGAGTTTTTCGACATATCCTAACTCTATTGACCGTATTAAACCAGAAAAAAACTAAGTTCCCGCAGACTCAGACAAGACGAGCGTTTGAGGTTAAAAAGTACATTAATTGTCAATTTGTTTCGAAAATGACAGATTGTTTTGTTAGATAAGACCCTTGTTCCTTGGCTGGGATCATTTTACATCATCATTTGAAGGTGCATTTAAACTGCATTTTGGAAGTTCAAAGAAAATTTCAGATTTTTTTCCCTGAAGAAACATAATTTATTACCGCCTGAAGAAAGAAAGACACAAACATCTAGGATGACAAGGGGGGTGAGTAAATTATCTGTAAATTTTTGTTCTGGAAGTAAACTTTTCCTTAAAGGAACAGTTCACACAAAAATTAAAATTACCTCATGATTTACTCACCCTCAAGCCATCTTAGGTGTACATGACTTTCTTCTTCCAGACAAATACAATCAGAGTTTTATTTAAAAATGTCCAAGCTTTATATTGGAAGTGAATGGGATTAAAGATTTTGAAGTCCAAAAACTACACATCATAAAAAGTACTCCACACGGCTCTGGGGGGTTAATAAAGGCCTTCTGAAGTGAATCGATGCATTTGTATAAAAAAAATATCCTTATTCAAAACTTTATAAACTCTAATCTCTAGCTTTCACCTACGTCCAGTCATCCCCTGAAACACCAAACTAGAGCTATAACAGTTTATATCTATATAATATATAGATATATTTCTTACACAGACACATCGATTCACTTCAGAACGCCTTTATTAACTCCCTGTGAATCATGTGGAGTACTTTTTATAATGGATGGATGCACTTTATTGAACTTGAAAATCTCCAAAAAAGCCATTCACTACCATTATAAAGCTTGGAAAAGCCAGGACATTTTTTGTTTTAATATAACTCTGATTGTATTCGTCTGAAAGAAGAAAGTCATACAGTATACACCTAGGATGGCTTGAGGATGAGTAAATCATGGGGTAATTTTCATTTTTGGGTGAACTATTCCTTTAAAGCCTTACAATGTTAACCAAAAGCCAAACAGCTATTTAGGGGGTGTTTTAGGCTTCATTCTGGTAAGTAACATCCATTTTTTACTATCCATTTAATTCCCAATGGGTAAATTCAGGTTTATTCCCACTAAATATCCTGTTTCCCTTTAAAAATACATCAGCTGATGGAAGTAAAATTAAATGTAAATGGGAATTCATGACTTTAATGCATCTATAATAGCTCTCACCTTCTGAATGGCCCCTTTGAAGCCATCTTTGATCGCAGCAGCTCTGGCTACTTTGCGGAAATCAGGGGCTCCTCCTACGAAGAGCGACTCCTTCAGATTAAGATCGGTGTGTTGATTCTAGAGAGTACAAAAATGAGTGTGAGAAACCATACAATCCATTCCTTATCCTCTATTCGCTCTTCAAACTTAATAAAAGTCACATCCTTTAATGCAAACAAAATGGCTATAAATTTTTATGGGTCATCTAGTAGAGCAACTGCAGTAAAAAGCAATCAGCATAAGAGAGGATGGTTTACTGTACTGTACATCAGCAGGCTTATTGATGCAACTTTTACACCTAATCCTTATTCACATCAATGGGAGTGTTGTATTACAAAACTATAATTGATTTAAGCTCAGTTCCCTGAATGGTAAATGACTCTGAATCTAACGTATTAGACAGGAGGAAAAGAGGTAGGAAAAAAGTGGGAGAGAAAGCTGAAGCGATTGAAATGAGGACGATTGATATGGATGGCTTTTTAATGAAAGAGTGTAATGGATGCCTGATTGTTCCTTGGACCTTTAAAATCTTGAGCTGTAAACTCTAATTGGTGTATCGCTCACAACGCAGATGACCATGAAATGAGCGTTTCTCCAACCTGTGTGAAAATCGCTTTAGTTACAGTGGGATTTTTCTGCATGAGGCTCTACTTAAAAAGAATTAAAAATCTTTATTTTATGTAGGCCAATAATTGCCTTGGGGGAAAGGCGAGTTAATTGCCGGGGAAAAAAAAGGCGGGACATCAACAGCAATGCCAATTTCTGACGTGTGGTCCAGCTCTCATTCCAGCGATATAAAAAGAAGAATAGCTAAGTACGGATACGGGCGAAAGCTTGAAAAGCTCTGGCTACGGACCCGGAGGCCAGTCCAAGCATGCGGTTGGGCCAAGACAGCATAGCCAGGAATGTTTTCACCCAGCTGCTGTTTCATGTGGTCAGAGACGTGTGCAATGAGAAGTCTTGACACAAAGCTGCAATGCGCCGACAGCCACAGGCTGGGAGAGACATTTTCACTCTCCCGATCTCTGCCAACACGAGCTGAGACTGAGATTGAGCAGGTGAAGTGAATAGCTAACTGCCAGTGTTATTTAGGAAGTTTCCCTAAGGGCTCTAGAAGCATCATGCCCACTCAAACTGGCACGTGCCCCCTCTGATTTCTGAGCCAAGAATTTAAATGCAATTTCCAAGAAAAATGAGTATCTTCGATAAGTAAGAAACACGATTGATGTAGGTAAAAAAAAAAAAAAAAAAAAGGTGTTTAAAAGACATTGGTAGAAACTCAGACAGATGCACTTTGTACTTGCACTTGCTTTAAAAAGATACAGTTTTCCTTGAAATAAATAAATAAAACACCAATAAGTAATAAGTAGTAGCATTCTAAAGTTTAGGGTCAGAACAAAAGTGATACTTTTATTCAGCAAGGATAAATTCAATTGATCACTAAAAACTCCTACAGAACATGTTTTCGTGCAATTTTAAGACTTGCTTTGACATAACAAAATGGATATATCTAAATTTGTGAGATGTTTACTTTCTTTTTTAAATTAGTTTTCCATTTAACGGCATTATATTGTTCATTCAGACTGATTCGCGATCGAGGAATGCGCACAAACACAAAAGGCGGGATTTATCGCATGAACCAATCATAGCCGAACATAACCAGTCATGTCTAATCATCACGATGGAAGCACTGGCTCCTGTCACGTAACTTTCCTCATTCATTCTCAATGACCCCCCACAAAACCCACTGCACGCTTTAGGCAGTCTGTTTTGTAATATTGGCATTGTTTTATTTTTCTAGTACAATTTTTTTTCTCATCCAATATTTTGAGTCACTGCCTCCCTTGTCTCCTCAGAGGAAACACCCCTTACAATATTACTGTTTTTACTGTATTTCGATCAAATAAATGCAGCTCTGGTGAACATCTAACTTCTAACCCTAACCCAGAAGTTCAAAAAGTTTTGGGTTCAAAAGTTACACATCTGAACATCTGAATCCCCTTGGATTCTATAAAGAAACTCTGCCACTAGACTATCATGTCTCGCACTTATTTATAGAATGTCTTTCTCTTTGGTCATGTCTTATGTTGCCTAGGGCAGCAAGTGAGCCAAGACTGTCATTGGTACCACCTCAAACAAACAAACAACAACAAAAAAAAAAAGTAAGACACCCTTGAAGGGTCCAAAAACAAATGTGGCAAAAGAACAACTCCTAGCTCTGTACCACGCGCTCTTCCTCTCACATCTCTTTCTTCTTTTGATAACACTCCCTTTCTCTCCCACGCCAGCAGCGTTTCTTTCACAGTCTACATCCACAGTGAGGCGGTTTAATGGCCCTCCCACGCGAGACTAATGAAGACATTTCATTGTTGTTGGAAGGGTGATGAAACAATGGTGGTCAAATGATAACTCTCTTCCTTGTCGCCCCCATACCAGCTGGTCTGAGGTGAAAGCCAAATCTCTCTCTGCCTCGTTCCTTTCAGCATATGGAATGGTTTGAAGAGGAGAAAAAAAACCTCCCCATCGTTTCGTTTGATCCTCTACCAGATCTCGACTAATGGACAATGAAGCTGAAATGGACAGTTGCTTTTGGTGGGAATGAGGATGTTGATTCGAGAAAGCGATTTCAGACTTCAGTCATTACCTTGCGTGATTTCTTATATCCAGACAGCACACAAAAAGAGCACAGGGGAAGGAAGAAAAAAAATGTTACCAGTGTAGAAAACACAGAGGATGTCAGTACACACAGAACTGCATGCAGTACACTGTAAGCCTGAGGAATAAAATATTCACACGCGCAAGTCAAGCAAGACACTTAGCATGCAGGTCGCAAGTACATAAATATATACGCGTGTGTACAGCGCCCCAGAAACAAATGCTCAGAGTAAATCAGAAATGGCATTAAAGTTGCGCTATGTTTTATACTACTGCACCCGCATTATTTATATTTGCTTTGTGATACGGCCGTGTATTTAGAGTCTGTTCAGCAGAACGGCTGAGGCCATCGAGGCAATATGAAAGTATTTCTCTTGGGGTTTCGCTGCAGACGGCCCCTTTGGAACAAGACCCTTCTGGTTTCTTCGCATTTTTTCCTTTCTCATCCTCTCACGCTCTCGCTTTAATAAGATTTTCCTGCCTCTACTGCTGAAATGAAACACAATTATCATACGTAGGAAGGTTTAATGACGAAAAAAGGCACACTTAAGTGCCTACGCGTAAGACTACATCGAGCTAATCACAAATTACACAATTTAGAATAACTGGAGGATGAGAGAGTTTCGAGATTATTACATGGCCTCGATTTGTGTACGAGAGCGGCCTGATTGTTCTGCTGTCGTACTTCGGCTTTGACATGAGCTCAGAGGCTGCTGGGATTGATCTGAGTGGGTGCGAATCCGTAGCACAACAGACAGAGTCATTTTCACATGGCAATTAAAAGCAAACGGAGGGCATAGACAAAAGACCACAAGTATGAGACGCAAAAGAGGGACGGTTTGAAAGCTTCCCACACATGCACCCAGACCCTGCGTGAAAAGCAACTAAACTTAAAAGAACGCAGCAAACAAGGCATGATTTTCTGGTCAATGTCACTTAGCGTCATGGTAATATCATGGTTTCTTTGAAATGAACCATGATAATACCATAGTTGTATCGAACATGTCAATATCATAGTATGCGAATATGGTAATTATTCAATACTATGTTGTACAGTAGAGTCTAAAAGTTTAGAGTTTTTTTTTTTAAATGCTTGTATTTTGCAATCTATACGTAATATATGTATGAACTCCATAAGTTTGTGTAAAAAACGATGATTTGAGATGATTCATAGAGAATCTTGAGCTTCAATGGAAGAACATCTGACAGTCTGTACAGAGTCTCTATCAGTGTCACAAATGATTTGATTAGTGACATAAAAATTGTGCTTAAGCTGCAATATTTATTTATTTCCAGTCAATATTTTCAAAACCCTAAAAACTATTTGTGCTTTTGGACTCCACTGTATATCGAAATACCATCACAGTACTTTTTAGCAAGGGATGAAACAGCTACTTTGACTTGTTCTTGTAAGGAAGGGTCATGTTTGTGGCCTTTATACGGCAACATAAGAAGCATAAGAGGGTTTTCATACCGGCGCTTCTCCTCTGACGGGGTCTTTGCCGTTTATGCTGATCTCTCCTTTTCTGCTGGCCCTCTCCAGATTCACTGTGCTCCATTCGTTCAGCTTGATTTTTTCTTTACTCCTGTTGCACACACACACACACACACACAAAATATTGGAGAAATGTTTATTTGCCCCTCTTGATAGCAATATAAAAAATAACCCAAAAGCTAGTTAGAAACAGCTACTAAACACAACATAGCAGATGAATTTGATTTTAATTGCATTTTGAATGTAAGTATAGAGAGCGCTGTTTACCTAATGACAGCTGGCCCTTTGCCCAGGTCATATCTAAACTCCAGGATACCATCATTCAGGGAGAGAGAGATGAAGTCTCCTTTGCCGTCAGTTTTTTGACCGTTGTAGAAGATCATGCCTTTGGAGTCATTGGCCAACAGAACCACAGTCATGCTGAACTTCTGCCTATGAACAAATAAGCATAGTTCAATTAGATACATAAAATACGCTTTTTTTTTCCCTTGAAATACGCCAAAAGTAATGAGAAACAAGCTAGCAAATAAGCATCAAAACTTGTGGAAATGGATGAGCTAATTACCGAGTTAACAGCTCAAACATTTGATCATACTCTACTAGTCAAAAGTTTTTGAACAGTAAGATTTTTAATGTTTTTAAAGACATCTCTTCAGCTCACCAAGACAAAATATCCAGTGATCCAACATACAGCAAGAACAGTAATATTGTGAAATATTTTTACTATTTAAAATAACTGTTTTCTACTTGAATATATTTTAAAATGTAATCTGTTCCAGTGATTTCAAAGCTGAATTTTCAGCATTATTGTGCCAGCCTTCAATGTTAAATGATCCTTCAGAAATCATTCTAATATGCTGATTTGCTGTTCAAGAAACATTTGTTATTAGTATTATTATTAACAATATTTCAAACAGTTGAGTAATTTTTTCAAGATTCTTTGATGAATAGAAATATCCGAAGACTGTAATAAAAAAAAAATTGTAACATTATACACTATACTATTCAAAATTTCTTTGGGAAAGAAATTATAGAAATTATTAATATTATTTAGCAAGGATGCCTTAAATTGATCAAAAGTGATGATAAAGACATTTATAATGATAAAAAGATTTATATTTCAGATAAATGCTGTTCTTCTGAACCTTCTATTCATCAAAAAAACCCTGAAAAAATTATACTCAGCTGTTTTCAACATAATAATAATAATACATGTTTTTTTGAGCAGCAAATCAGAATATTAGAATTAGTTCTGAATGATCATGTGACTGGAGTTATGTACTAAAAATTCAGCTTTGAAATCACAGGAATAACGTAAATTAAAATACTACAAATATTTCAAAATTGTACTGTTTTTGCTGTACTTTGGATCAAATAAATGCAGCCTTGGTGAGCAGAAGAGACTTCTTTAAAAAACACAAAAAATTTGACTGTTCAAAAACTTTTGACTGCTAGTGTAATTTCTGAATAAAATCCAACATGTCCGAAATCTAAATGAACTTGAAACATTAAATAACCAAGTGAGATGAAGCATAATGAAACCAGTGGTGTTTACTAAGTATTTTTTGTGGAGAGAGGACTTTGTCCTTGTCTCATTTCACACACATGTCCTTCATAATAATAAATGCAAAAAACAACAGCCAATATGTAATGTAATACCTCAGATCCTGGCCATAGAGATGAAGGCCCTTGAGCTCCAGGAAGGAATCTCCAGTAAAATAAGGAATGAAAGCGCCTCCCTTGTCTGACACTGAAAAATATGAAAAAAGTCCATTATGCTTTGCAGATATCTTAATGTGCTGGAGATGTTCTTCCAATTATGAGAACAGACAGTGACACTATATAGCTTACCCAACCACACATACACTCACACCCATCAACACATAGCACTGCCACTCAGCCCAGCATGCATCCAGCAGTAATTATACAGGAAGAGCGCATGCTCAGTCTGGGATGGTAGACTGAGATTAAAAAGCTAATTAGCTATTGTTTAACACAGCAGCAGCTTCGCTGGTGTACAAGAATACACAACACTTGCAGACACCACAAGGAAGTGAGGAGTCAAAATGGAAAGTGACAAAGGAGAGGCCTCTATTTCTGCACAGGAACAGGCCTGTTGTTTAATAAATTACTGAGAACTAAACAATCCTTTTTTTTGTTTTACATATTGATTTTGAGATATACTTTTTTTATTCTAAAATACACCACATTACAAATGCAATTGGTTTTTTGAAAACAATTCACTAACTAAAAATCCAAATGGCAGTTACTGGATGAATCATGTATTAGTTTTTATTCATTCTTTAATTATTATTTAGGCCAGTAGTGCTTCAGAGACGAAAGCGTATTGTAACTCCTAAGAGTCGAGTGTTTCCTTACTAGACTGTTACGTAACATAAATTTCCTTTCAGCACACTCCATGTATTTTGCCTTCCGGCCTCGTCCAGAAGGGAACGCTCTCCTGTTAACGACTTTGTCATTTCCGAAGTGCCAAATGGTGCTGGACAATCTCTTATCTGAGAGAGTCGCTCTCCCTGGACACTTTGCTTGACTGACTCCCCATTAATCATGATGTGCAGCTGACTGATAGAATTACTCATCTCATTGATTCAAGCGATAAAAAAAAAAAACACTCCGTCTGATGAATGTGCTCAACTCATTGATTCTGGTTCACCTCAATTTATTTTAATCACTCGCTAATGGAGACTTTCTTAGACAAAAAGGTGACTCTTTGGCCCCTCTTGTTTGACAGTTCTAGGTTGAACAGGTGCTTGCATGTGTGTGCAATGACATACTGAAATCCTGGGGTACCTTGTGAATGATGAAACCTACCCGCACACTATTAGTGACATCATATTGTTAATAAAAATACAGAAAGAATATTGCTTATACATACAATCAGCAATGTTATTGCAAGATAATCATGAAGTCAGTTAAGACGTGGTACTCTCGTAAGTGGCGGCCGTCAGTGACGCGGAAGAGAAGAATTGTTGAATAAAGACGTTATTTTGTTTTCTTTGCACACAAAAAGTATTCTCGTAGCTTTGTAAAATTAAGGTTGAACCAATGATGTCACATGGACTATTTGAACAATGTCCTTACTACTTTTCTGGGCCTGGGAACATTTCAGTTGCATTGCTGTCTATGGAGGGAGGAAGCTCTCGGATTTCATCAAAAATTTCTTAATATTTGTTCTGAAGATGAACGAAGGTCTTACGGGTTTGGTTAATGGCTTATACAGTTGAGGTCAAAAGTTTACATCCCCCTTTCAGAATCTGCAAAATGTTAATTATTTGACCAAAATAAAAGGGATCATTCAAAATTCATGTTATTTATTTTAGTTCTGACCCTTTCCAACAATGACTGTATGATTTTGGGCAACTGAGGGACTCATATGCAACTATTACAGAAGGTTCAAATGCTCAAATGCTATTTAAATATCTGTAAAATGTCTGCAAAATAAGAAAAATGTACACATCTCCATCTGTTCAAAAGTTTTCACCCCCAGCTCTTAATGCATCGTTTTTCCTTCTGGAGCATCAGTGAGCGTTTGAACCTTCTGTAATAGTTGCATATGAGTCCCTCAGTGTGAAAAGACAGATCTCAAAATCATACAGTCGTTGTTGGAAAGGGTTCAAATACACAAAAATGCTGGAAAACCAAAGAATTTGTGGGACCTGAAGGATTTTGTGAAGAACAGCAGGCAATTCGGGACAAACAAGGGACTCATGAACAACTATCACTAAACAAAAAAACATTCAGGTAAGAACACAGTATTAGAAAACAAGGGGATGCAAACTTTTGAACGGGGTCATTTTTATAAATTCAGTGATTATTTTCTCTTGCGGACTATATGTAAACATCTTATTCAGGTCAGTACTAAATAAACAGTAACATGAATTTGGCATGATCCCTCTTATTTTAGTAAAATAATTAACGTTTTGCAGATTCTGAAAGGAGGATGTAAACTTTTTGATCTCAACTGTAGCTCTTTAAAAATCTTTATGGAAAAATGAATGGTAAAAATATTTCCTGAACCAATGCTGCTGAATTAAACAAGGCTAATTTAACCTAAATTTAACTGGCTCATGGCCTAGCGTATAGGGCCAGACCATAGGGGGTGTCTAGTATGCCTTCGCACGGGTGTGTTCCTAAAGCTTTCATTTGGTTTCCCCACTTCTAATGCTTGTGGTCTAAAACATCTGTAGGAATTTTAATGAGGTGAGAGAGGGAAGCGCAACAGAGTGAGAGTGCTAATGAAAGCTTCGAAATGGCAGCAGAACGAAGCATCTCTTCCCTGGTTAGGGTCCAGCTCCCAGAGGAGAGAAATCCACCCCCCTCCTCGGCCTACCATATGTTTGATCTTCCAGTTCAGGATGGCAACTCAGACACAGTGTAAAAGGGAAAATAATTTCAAATCACCTCCCAGATGCTAACTCTCCATTATATTAGCTGATAAAACCTATTTTACAGTATGGTAGCCACTGGAGACGCCAACTGGAGAATCTCAATTTTACCACCCCACCATAACTTCAGCCTTGGTAATTGTACAGCACATATCCAAGTCAGAGCAATCGATTCTGACAAAAATCAATACTGAAATTACAACTGAGAAGTAGCAATTATTCCAGTCCTTAGAAGAGTCGATACGCTCATTTACTGTATTTTTACTATAATGTAGTACTGTACCTTTTTCACAGTGCTTGCCTTCACGTCCCATTGGACATTCACATTTATAACCTCCCTCTGGAAGGACCTGGCACCGCGATGAAGGGTGGCATTTATTGGGGTCACAAGGGTTGTGGGCGTCAGCGCAGGTTGGACCTGTTAATAGAAATTGATATTTTTGTGACTTAAACAAAAGATGATAAAAAGCCACTTGGGGTGAAATCAAACTCAAACCTCATATGAACTGGCTAGTTAAGTTAGTTAAAATGTTTGTTTAGCCAAAAATGAAAATTCTGTCAATAATTACTCACCCTCATGTCATTCCAAACCTGTAAAACCCGCACAAAACGTATTCTCGTAGCTTCATGAAAACGGTTGAACCACTAATGTCGCATGAATTATTTTAATGATGTCCTTGCTACCTTTCTGGGCCTTGAACATGATAGTTGTGTTGCTGTCTATGCAGGGTCAAAAAGCTCTTAGGTTTTCATCAAAATTATCTTTAAATTTGTGATAATTTGTGTTTTGAAAATGAATGAAGATCTTACGAGTTTGGAACGACATGAGGGTGAGTAATTAATGACAGAATTAAAATTTTTGGGTGAACTATCCCTTTTAAATGGTAGCAATCAATCCTGCTTTTCAATTAAAAAAAGAGGCAATCACCTTTTTGATAAAGTTTGTTTACTAGCAATTAGCTAAAAGACAGCAACACTGTGGAAAATACAGTTTTTAAGCATGATTCGAGCTAAATAACCAAAATTGATGATAATTTTAATTAGAGGTCATTTTCTAATAGAACTTAATTTTGAATTATTACAAATTTCGATTAAGCCATAGTGCAGCATGTTGTGTTTGTGTGCCCTCCTGGTTTGAAAGACTGAAACTCCTTCAGGTCAGCGCTTCTAGCCTCATCAGAACATTCCCATCATCACAAAGAACATAGTAGGAGATCACGCCACGGGCGGCAGTTGCTGCTCGCTGTAATGAAAGCCCCCACCGTGTTCTGAGACGCTCTGCTAGGTGTCTCTCTTTTGCTCTCAAACCATAAGGCGGCTCTATCACGGAGACAGTGCGGCAACCCTCCAACTTACAATCCTGCTCTTTAAACATTAAAGGTTATCCCACATATTTATCCCTCTAGCCAATTTCTTTGTGTACACTTCTACTTCAAAGGGTCTTCATTTTCCTACACACCTCATTGCAGCCGTTCTGCAGCACTGAAATAAAGTGGAAGATATTGAACTGTATTATTATAAAGGTTGTTCAATAAAGGCTTGTGAGCAGAACAACAGAGCAATTTACTCTGGGCAATATTTCAAATGTCTGGAGCAACACTGCAAGTTGGAGAGAAAAAAGCTGCTTCGAAGTGAACAAAGAGAAAACTGTAACTTCTACAGTGTAGATGATTCCTACTGTTCCTAATGCTGTGAGAAAGCAAAGATGGACGTATAGCAGAAAGCCAGAAACAGTTCAAAATACAGCTGCAAGCAGTAATTACAGGGCCAAGCACACCAGTAGAATATATACTACTGTTCACAACTTTGGAGCTAGTAAGGTTTCTTGCTGTTTTGAAAGAAGACCTCTTTCATGCTCAACAAGGCTGCATTTATTTGTTCAACAATACAATAAAAGCCGTAATGTTGCAAAATATTGTTATCTTTTTAAATAGAATTTTTTCTAACATTATACATTTCTGCCCAGAAAGATCCAAGACACAGCTTCACTTTCTGCTTGGAATCAACACCACCAATTTTGTTGGTGTTGTACAGTCAAGTGGTTTTGAAAATCAAAAATTTATTTGGAGTCAATTTCGTTGAAGATGGACACACCTTGTGTGGCAGGCATTGAAAAATGTTCATTATAACACTGGCATTAAGTACTAGGAATAAACTGGCACTAGAAAGATTATGACCTGCCCTTATGAGTGTGCCAAATGTTTGCATAAAGAAAATTTATCCTATTTAATTTTTTGCATTATAACATTGTTTTCAAAAAAAAAAAAAATTTTATATTAAGGGACTCATATGCAACTATTACAGAAGGTTCAAATGCTCACGGATGCTCCAGAAGGAAACATGTTGATTAAGCTGGGGGTGAAAACATTTGGAAATAAAAAGATGAGGATTTTTTTTTTATTTTGTCTTCTGGGAAACATGTAAGTATCTTCTGTAGCATCTAAAACGAGTACTAAATGAAAATTCATTCTGTTCAAAAGTTTACACCCTTGGATCATAATCGCGTTTTCTTCTGAAGCATAAATGAGTGTTTGAACCTTCTGTAATAGTTGCATATGAGTCCCTTAGTTGTCCTCAGTGTGACAAGATGGATCTCATTGTTGGAAAGGGTTCAAATACACAAGAATGCTAAAAAACCAAAGAATTTGTGGGACCTGAAGGATTTTTCTGAAGAACAGCGGGCAGTTTAACTGTTCAAAAAACACAGCTGTTCATCATTTAGGAAACAGCACAATCTTATTTCCTCTTTTGGACTATTTGTAAACATCTTTTATGTGTAATATCTTATTCACGTCAGTACTAAATAAAAAATAACAAGCATTTTGTATGACCACTCTTATTTTGGTAAAATAATTACATTTAGCAGATTATGCAATATGTATGTACATTTTTGACTTCTACTGTATATATTAAAATATTTTGGTATTTTCTGTACTTCTTTCTGTTTGTAATAACACAAAATAAAGCACAAATGAAAAAATGTACTTAAAATATATAAATAACCAGACACAAGAGATACCCGACGTATCCATGAGAGAGACTCGATCATATTCAGTTAGAAGATTGGTCTTTCAATAGTGTCTCTGACTATTTGATTTTGTTTTTGTTTTTTATTTATTGAACTGTGAGAAATATAGCCTGTGTCTGTTGTTCTGAAAACACTGGTGGCTCGCCTAGTCACGTTCTATCCATGGTGCGTATATTCAGGACTGGTGAAGTTTTTTGTATTCGCTCCGTGTTTGTCCTTGCCGCCTTCATATTATTGGGTAAACACTCATCTTTCTTACATACCCATAAGGCTAAAACTGATTAGACAAGCATCTTCTGCCCTGCTGAATCTTTCATCAATACAGTCAAGTCATCCAGACACTCAGAACTCAACAGAGAGTGACTGCAGAAACTTTTATAATTCAATAGCTTAGTTAAAGGTGAAGGCTGTGATTTTTGCAAACCTACAAGCAACAAATAGAATAGCAATCTGTTTTTTTAAAACAACATTTGCGTAACCAATGAAAGTGCACTTACCAGAGAAACCATTGACACATTTGCAGTGGAACATCTCGGCTTCTTTGACCTGGCAGGATGCTCCGTTCTTGCAGGGGTTCGGCAGGCACGGATTGTTTCCGCACTCGCCCACGCCAGAGCCGTACAGAACGCTATCGCCGTTCTCTTGCAGGTTATAGACAAAGTTGTTGACGTCCAGCATTCGGACGCAGCCCACCAGGCCTGTTGAAACTGATGTCCTCTCCTTTACACTGCAATAACAAGTCAGCTGTCAGTTCTTCCTTGCTTAATGCTCATCTTAATTCTTAAATGACACAGAGAATGTAACAGCATGAAATCCTTAAATAAAAAACAAAGACGTCTTCTTCTCAATTGAGAAAAGACACTCTTTGCCTGACTGAGAACAGATGGAAAAACATTCAATTAGACCCACAAGAACTCAAGTGGTGTTTCACAACATCTCTGATTGATGCTAATTTGATTTGGCTATTTCTGCTCAATCTTATTAAGTCATATTAGCCGTTCTGGCAGGTTTCTTCAAACATGCGCAGACAGTCAGTGGTTTAGGTTATTATTCTCCATATTGTTTCATTATAGCTTCTAACAAGACTAAAGAGGGTTATTCTCTCACTCTGGGATCATGTCTTCAAGCACTCCTCCGATGAAAAGGTCTGTGTCCAGGTTGAGTCCATCTGTTCCCGGGGGACTTTGTCCTTCAACGCTCGGCTCATTGTCCACGCTCAGCATGGCATTACGCCTGTTACGCACTACCACGAGCTGATGCCAGCGACCCGGTCTTACAAGGACCTTACTGATCACTGAAGCCGTCCCAGAACCAGTGTTAAACCTTCATTGAGGAAAAGTGGTTAGTGAATCTGTAATGGTCATGAAATGTGTATAACAAATGTTGTTTTCTTCCTCACTTACCTGAGCTCCACATGTCCATCAACCAGTGCCAGAGACAAGAAGTCCTTTTTGCCTTTTTGGCCATTGTACAGCAATATTCCTGTCATTTCCGAAGTCCTGAACTCCATGGCAATGCGCACAGTGTGGTAGGCCCTCATGGTTCGGAAAGCCAGGTAAGATTTGCCGCCAAAGGATGGGATGAAGTACTTTATAACTGAGTAGGACAGAAGGTAGAAGACAGATAAAGCAGGTCATCAGGGGCTGTCAACTTGGCCTTCAATCCTTTAACAGTCTGGTCTCAACTGATAGAGTGACAAACAAAACTGTGCTTAAGTGTGTCTCCCTCAGATAACCCAGTTACCCCTGTCAATAGTACAGTAATGCGCCGTTCATGTTGTGTTTGCTATATTCCCTAGCTTGAAAAAACATACGACCTGCAAGGATGAGTACTGAAGTTCTCCCTGGACCCTTCTCTGTTAGACATTTACATTCCAGACAGAGAATCCCCACGCTCAGAAAAGTATCAACACCTCTCTCTCTTTCTCTCTCGGCTGTCTCTCACCCTTTTCTCGAGAGAATGCAAGGCTGATGAAGCCTTCTCTCTTCATCACTCTTTAATGGCCCGATTGATCAGAGGAAGTGTTTGAGGGCTGCTTACAAGCCTTTAATTAGTGGCTTTTTTCACCTCACAGCGGTTTGATACTAACTAAAGTTCATCGATGTAATTAGTGTCAATTATAACCTGACACAGCTGCAAAAGGTAGTTTCATATCCCAATACCACCAACCGAGACAATGAATTGAGCTCAAATTTCTTCAGGGTAACAGCAGGGCTACAATTTTATATTCAATCCTTATTGAATAGTTTTTCAAAGGATTCAAAAAATGCAGAAACATTAATAATAAATAACAACAGCATAAATAATACATATTTAATTGCGATCATTTATTAATAATTATTAATATTCAAACGTATCTGAAATATTGACGTGTACTTCTGTTGTGGTTCTTACTTCACACCAAAAGAAAGATCAAAAGAAATAGGTTATATTAAAATGATTATATTTTCATTATAATAAAACAATTTCTTTGCAAGGTCACATTAGCGAAATGAAAACAAGTCTATATTGTTTTATTTAAATACGTAATATATTATAAATTCTATTAAAACAGTACAATATATGATTGAAATTGTAAAGTATTTATAGTAGTATTTGAACAATACATTTATTACACTATTTATTCATCTTAGATAATGTTAGTTAATAAAAATAGATGTTCATTGTTAGTTCATGTTAACAAACACAACTGAATTTAATAATGCATTAGTAAATGCTGACATTAACATAAACTAAGATTAATAAATGCTCTAGAATCTTAGTTCATATTAACTAATGCAGTTAACTAATGAACCTTATTGTAAAGTGTTACCAGTATTTGTTGTACTGCCTTTTAATAACAACATCTTGTAACAGCATTTTAATAAGAATTGCCACTGGGAACAATTATAATTACCATAAAAACTCTCAAAATTAAATCGTCCAGACATTGCAGTAATGAGATGTATAAAAAACTGTAGGACTATAGAAAAATGTGTTTAATTTTCATGAAAATAACATAATGCAACAAATAAATCTTAAATGGTGCTGAAAATTAGCTTTTGTTTTATTATGCAAACATTTTTTTCTGTTGATTATAGGGTCATTCAAATATGACCTGGTTATGATTTCATTTATTTTTGGTAGTTTTCCTCACCTTTTTCGCACACGGCTCCTCCTCTTCCTGCAGGACAGATGCAGGTGAAGTCATTGTCTTCCTCCTCGCAGGTTCCACCGTGACGACAGGGCTGGGAGTCGCACAGTCTGTGGGTGTTGATCAGTCTGTTCTTCAGTGAGACTGTGGTTGTGGGGGCCTGGGGTTGAGTGGTGGTGGCTGGTGCGACTGTGGTGGTCTTGCGGCTGGTGAAAGGCCGTCTGGTGGTGGTCGGGCGAAGCGTGGTAAATGCAGAAGTGGGAGACAGCGTAGTGGTGGTGGGAGTTGTGACAGACGCCACGGTGGTTGTCGTGGTGGTGAAGAAAGGAACAGCTGAAAGACCTGAAAAATAGAGAGAAGGAGAAAGTAGGTCAACAGGCCTTAGCCAGGGTAGACATACTTAATTCTTGACAAATGAAGCGGAGGCTGAGACATACAGTCTCACGTTCAATAAGCTGGATCTTTTTGAGTTATTTGAGTCCCGCAGGCACTCGTGGTTATCAAATGCCAGCTTGAAGAGCAATCACATTCAACAAAAGGCAGCAAGAGAAAAAGAAAAGGGACGGAAAAGCAATTTCAAGCAGGTTACCATAGGTGGTGATGCGGATGTTCTCTTCCTCAGGTTTCTTCACAACAATACCAGTGTCTTTAGATGCCTTGAGCTGTTTGAGAAGGGCTCCCTCAATATCCTCCACGCTGAACCTTGTGTCTGTAGTACAAGAACACAAAACAGAGCCAGAGGTGAACGTATTGCACAGTGGAGTATGAAGAACCGGCACTAACCAGCCCTACCACCCTCGCACTTGACATAACATACTGCAAATATATACAGAAAAGCCTGCGTGTAATAGGCCCTTGGGAAAAGCTGTTCTTGAACCGCCATGTATTTCAGGGACGTTGGGATGAAACACTCTAATAACGCTTCCACAGATGGCCCTGTTACTGGCCACCACAGACCGCCTTTATGACAGGCGCTTGTGCTAGAATTGTGCTCTTGTGCCGCTGAAGGGGACCAATAAAAAGAGAATAGCGAAGGAGATTTTTATCAGCTAGTGAGATGCTCAGGGTCTTAAAAGCATGAGAAGCGATGGAGACTGAAATAAAGGAGCTTTTTCAGAACCCCTAGCTGATAAATTACCTTACTAAAAAGGCCACGCTCTCTGACCGCTCCAGCAGACGGAAAAGACGAGAGCCGTATCTTCAGGGATTCTTTTACTTAACTTATACGCCTCATTCTGCTGTGTTGAATTATTATTTTCTTCAAACATACAAGGGAGTTTTTATGTGCTTTTTATTTCTTGCCGCGGGCATGTTTCTAAAGGAGCGGCAGACTGGGGGAATTTTGATGTGAGAGGAGGGCATAAGTCGGACTGTGTGCTTTGTGTGCTAGAGCCGCTTTAGAAATAAATTAGAAGCAGCTTGAAAAAGGAAAGTAAATAAAAACAGGATAACGAAAGACAGAACGACTGGGGAAGACAGATAATAAAGGGGCATTTTCACTAAACAGTGCCGTATTTTAGCGCAAAAACTTAGTCTTCACTAAGCACATGCAGTTTAATCCAGATAAATGTACTGAAATATTTTAAATAAATTACAATTATTCTTGTCTGTGCAACACACATCACTGTATATGCAAATAGGCTCATTTTATTTTAATTTTTAAATTTGATTAAACACTGCATTATTACTGTCTATGGACAGTTGGTGGAAACAGTGTTGGGGAGTAACTGTCAGGGGTGTATGCAGGACTAGACGAGACGATAGACGATATTCACAAATACAATATATTTAATATAATTCTCCAAGAGGAACAAGGCAGGAACACGAAGAGCTTTCACACACATCAAACGTTAAGGACCGACAATACACTGAACTCAAAGACTGACTCTTAAAGACAAACTAATCAAGAAACACAGGTGACATTGATGACTGATAATAAAACACAGGTGTAACAGATGACGGTGACGAAGGCTAAACCAAATGACAGATCAACGGGGGGAAGACAAAGGGTGAAACCAATGACATAAACAGACAGAACTGTGACATTACGCCCCCCTCCGGAAAGGCGCGTCCTCGCGCCGTGGAAAAAAGAAAAAACGAGAGGGGCGGATACCAGGATACCAGAGTCAATGAAGGAGGGGGTTCCGGCGGAGGACGCAACCCCCGGAGGAGGACCAGAACAAAAGTCCATGTGAAAAACCAGACAGTCCATGGGGGCGACGACGGAGGGAGGAGCCAGGGAAGACACAGGAGGGACCTGGAGCAGGAGGAAATCCACAGGACCCAGACCACAGCCATGATGACGGCCCACGGTGGAGCCGACGGAGGGAGGAGCCATGGTGGAGGGAGGACCGCCGACTCCATGGGGCCGACCGACAGAGGCGGAGCAGATGGAGGAGGAGCCCGAGGCGGAGACGGAGAGCCGATGATCCGGGGTGACGCCGAGGATCCGGAGGGCCAAGGTGGAACAGGCTCTGGCGCCCGAGGCGGAGGCGGAGTCCCGGAGATCCGCGGCGGAGCCAGAGCGACAGAGGATGGAGGCTGTGCCCGCAGGAAGGAGGAGTCCCAAGGAGCCGGTGGGACGGCGCGACGAGGCACAGCCGGAGGAGCAGAGTCCTGAGGAGCCGATGGGGTGACGACTGACCAGGGCGGAGCCGGAAAGACGATGGAGCCCGGTGGAGCTGGTGGATCGACGGGTGACGGTGTAGAGGAGGGCGTCGAGAGCCGTGGTGGAACCGCGGGGTCGAAGGGCCGAGGCGGAGTCCTGGACTCGGAGGCTGGAGGCGGAGCTGAGGGATCCTCCAGCCGAGACGCCGATGGAAGCTGGCAGTCCCGCGGCGAGCCCACTGCACAGGTGGTGGGCTGAGGGTGAGCTGGGGGACTGACTGCTGACCTGGGAGACTTTGGGCAGCTGGGCGGAACCAGCGGGGACTCAGGACGGCTGGGCGGAACCAGCGGGGACCAGGCAGATTCGGACAGACGAGGGCGGGTGGGAGGGAAGTCTATGCAGGTCAGTGGCTCAGAGAAAAAGTCTATTAAGTCACATGAGTTATCTTGGGCAAGATCCGAGAAGAAGTCTATTAAATCCCCAGAATTAGATCCAAGCTCACCCTCAGCGGTGGTGCAGTGGGCAGGGCTCTCTGTAGCCCTCTCTAGCTCCACGTCATACTCCACCGTCACGGATGTTGCAGTCGGCTCTCGCACCTGGTCCGATGTGTCCGGCTCTGGCTCTGTCGCTCTTGGCTCTGGCTCTCCATCGTCGGTGGGCTCGGGCTGCAACTCCGCTTGTCGGGGTGATGTTGGGCTGGGTTCTGGGTCAGGTGTGGGGCTGGTGTCGTCCTCCGCGTTCGACGAAGATCTGCTGGACACCAGCACCCACACGATGAAATCAGCGATGCTCTCTCGAGGACCTTCCCCGGACAACTGCCTCTTGATGGTGTTGTTCAGTCCCTTACGGAAGAAGGTACAGAGGCAGTAGTCCGGGTAGTGCGTGTAAGGCACGAGGTGGACGAAGTCTCTGGTGTAGTCCTCGAGAGAGCGATCCCCCTGCTCCAGGAGAATGATGCTCACAGCAGGGTCCATGATAAAAACCAAAAAATAAACACTGAGAAAAACGAAAAATAAAGCAGGGGAAACACGCTGGGGAACTGTTTAGGTCGGTCCTTCTGTCAGGGGTGTATGCAGGACTAGACGAGACGATAGACGATATTCACAAATACAATATATTTAATATAATTCTCCAAGAGGAACAAGGCAGGAACACGAAGAGCTTTCACACACATCAAACGTTAAGGACCGACAATACACTGAACTCAAAGACTGACTCTTAAAGACAAACTAATCAAGAAACACAGGTGACATTGATGACTGATAATAAAACACAGGTGTAACAGATGACGGTGACGAAGGCTAAACCAAATGACAGATCAACGGGGGGAAGACAAAGGGTGAAACCAATGACATAAACAGACAGAACTGTGACAGTAACTAGTTACATGTAATGGTGTTACATACAATTTAATTACAAAATAAATGTAACTGTAATCTGTTAGTTACTGAGGAAAAAAGTGTAATTAAATAGCAGTTACTTATAAAATGTTAACAATGTTTTAGGAGTTTAGGACACATGCTACTTAGATAACTTTTATTACATATTTTCTTATATTACATGTTTAAAAATGATTAACAGTTAAAAACATTCATTAGACATTTTGAGTCAAAGGAATCAAATGTAATCAGTTACATTACTTTAGTAAAGTAATTGAAATAGTTACACTACTTATTACATTTTACATAGGGTAACTTGTAATCTGTAACCCATTACATTTCCAAAGTAACCTTCCCAACACTGGTGGCAAATGTAATTTTATTTAAGAGATGTTTGTCGTCATGGCAACTGTTATTAATCAATGGTGATCAAATGAAAAAAAAACAAACATTATAACTGGGCATACAACCAAATGTGCATTTTAATCAAGCACACTTCCTGCGTTTTAAAAGAGTCTAGATTGTGGCATAGCTTGCTAGACATGTTTAGTTGAAACTTTCAAGTTTGCAAGTGTTACTACTCACACTGCTGGATTTAAACCAGTGTCAATCGGCATGGGAGGCGGGTGCGTTAACAAAGACACTTAAGACAGCAGGCCCCAGCACCAGTCACTAAAGTACCTCTTGAGGAGAGGAGATTAAGGTTTCTGTACACCTCACACGCCTAATCCTCACTACCATCCGGGTCATGGCACCAAGTAACTGGCCCTATTTACGCTGTTTGGAGTGGATGTCAAACCAACGTCAATTGGTATGGGAGGCAGGCATGTTAACAAAAACCACAGACCCAGCTGTGTGCCTCTTAAGGCCTAAAGAGTGAGATTTACCTGCACAGCTCCTAGTAGTTGGCCACTGTTACACTCACCCCCCAAAACTATACTCCCATCCGGGTCACGGCACCAATGTAACTGGTCCTATTCGCACTTTTTGGAGCGGTATTCAAACCAATGTCAATCGACATTGGAGGCAGGCATGTTTACAAAGACCACAGCCAAGTCAGTTGAGTGCCTCTTAAGGTCCCACTTATTGGTGAACTAGTAGGAGCTGTCCAGGTAAACCTCACAGCTCTAGGAGTGAAGTTTACCTGGACAGCTCCTACTAGTTGGCCATTGTTATATTCACCCCCTCCCAAAAAAACTTTTCTCTTATCCGGGTCACAGCACCAAGGTAATTGGTCCTCGCTGCTCGAAGTGGGATTCAAACCAAGGTTAACGGGCATGGGAGGCAGAAATAGTCACAAGGATGCTAAAGACCACAACCCCTACTCAGTTGTGTGCCTCTTAAGGCCTGGAGAGTGAGGTGTCCTGCACAGCTCCCACTAGTTGGCCACTTTACACTAACCCCCCAAAACTGTACTCCCATCTGGGTCACGGCACCAATGAAACTGGTCCTACGCAATGCTCCAAGCGGGCACCTTTTCACAGCCACTAGCTGGCCTCCATTACACAAGATCGCTATCAGTGTTCACATTGTGCTCAGTGTTAATTTTGTGGGAGAGTTTGAGCCATTAGATCGACAGTGCCAAACTCAGTTCCTGGAGGGCTACAGTCCTGCAGAGTTTACCTTCAAGCCTAATTAAATGCACCTGATCCAGCTAATAAAGTCCTTCAGGACTATTTGAAAACTACAGGTATGTGTGTTGGAGCAGGTACAACTAAACTCTGTAGGACTGTGGCCCTCAAGGAGATAAATTTGGCACCCCAAAATCTAGTGAGTTGGCCACGAAATGATACAAACAGCATGTGTACATAAAACATTATCATTGGGCACAATTCATTCTGAGAGACCTTTTTGAGTAAACAATGTTTAAGAAAAACCTTTAGTGTAATTTTACCTGGGTCAAAGTGGGCCTCAATAAAGGCTATTATGGAGTTGCTTGGGGCCAGATTCTTCACACGGACACTCTTGAAGTCTTTCTGGACATCCGACTTGTGGAACAACTCATTCAGCTGGAGAAAATAAAAGCAGAAAGAAAGTAAGACAGAGAAAAACAAAGAAGTAAATGCCCCAAGTGCAGTGTGTGAACTGGTAATAAGCTCGATATGCTGATCTAGTTCTTGTTAACACCAAATTCCTCCACAGGATGAGAAAGTGTGTCAGTGGAAAAACTCTACTGAACCCCATCGGGTCTCGGTGCACAAATTGACATTTAACTACAGCGCAGAAGTAATTACATGAACACGTTTCGAAGTCAGCGGTAAATGTCAGATTACAACGCTGCCTGTTTAGAATCGGCTCAGTTTCCACCTCGGTACACGTAGGAAAGTTCTGTCACCGATTTGGTACAAGGTAAAAAAAAAAGCTTAGTGGCTACTGGTTCCCTGAATACAAGGACCATTTCAGCAAAACCGAACTCATTTCAGTGCACCTAATTGGTCAAAACTAGAGCAAACGAGAAGTGGTTTCCAATTAGGATGCACTCAATCGACTCACAAACCGCTTTGTGAGTTGTTCTAGTGCTTTCTGACGTGTGTGCACATTCTGTAAGAGTGCCTCAGCAGGAGGTCCGTCGAGTACCCCATTCAAGTCACCCAAGGGCCTTGTGTTTTCCTTCTTCGAATCTTTTCATTCACAGCTGCACTTGAATTTGGAAAAGCGCACAGTTGTCGCAGACATAATGGCTTTTGCCTTTAGGCTGACCCTGTGTGAGTTCATTGTACTTTTGGATCCATGCTGTGCAAGAAATGAAAGGAGACACTCCCTCCCTTCCTTCAGGCCTCACTGGAGAGACCCCCAACAAAACCAGGCTGCCCAGCATAGCCAGACAGAAATGCTGACCCAGAAACTGGTCTCTAGCCTCAAAAGCTGCTTACACAGGGTCTAGCGGACAGGGTTGAAATTAAGTGAAGGGAAAGACAGGGTGGAGATATCGAGGCATGAAGGAGAGGAGGTGCTCTGCTGAACCTGAGGGCATCATGAACATCATGAAGAAGCGGGATTAGGACACGCTCAAAGCAAGTGAAACCATTTCAATTGCTGGCTCTGTACTGCCCATGGCCCCATTTGAGATTTGGACCTCACCGAGCGAGAGAGTGAAGTATGGGGGATTAGCTTTCTGTGTCAGGTAGAGCGCTCCTAGAGAAAGGCTGATTACATTCCTCGCTTAGTCCCTGTCGGGAATCTCGGTCACAGCACTAGCTAACATTAGAGTGATAAGTGGAACTCATTATCGTACTGCCCTTCATTCCCAGACACGCCCAAAATGGGTTAACAAGCCGAGAACAAATCGCCAGCTTCTTCAGCAGATGCCGGCAGGTAGTTTGCAGTGTCAGCTGAAGAAAGCAAGAAAAACCCAGTGAAGGAAGCTAGGCTGTCAGTATGTCAAAAGTATCGGTGTGTCAAGGCCAAGATACCAGCCAGTGTTGAAATTGTTATTTACAACTAAAACTATTATTAATCATTTTATGTTAATGGAATAAAACTAAACGCAAATAAAATATACAGCAAATATCAGATTCAAATACATTTAAGTTGAAGTATTAAAATGACTAAAACGTAAATGAGCTCTAACCCTATGATAAATAAAAATAAGAAATCAACAAAAACTAATGCAATTGACAAAAGCAGATAAAATAACAAAAATTAAAATTAAAAGTGAAAATTTAAAAATAAAATATAATTCAAAACATTATTAAATACTATAATAGTATACTACTTCTTGTAGTGTACTACCACTTTTTGGTCCAAATGTTTAGTTTTTCTTTGAACTTTCTGTAATTTACTTACGTAATTGCTCACTGCTACTATTATCATCTTACTTTTTTTGTTTTGGTTGTCTTTGTAATGTACCATAAAAAAACTTCTAAATTGTAATTTTGGAAAAGTATAAAAAAAAAAAAAAAATTATATATATATATATATAATCTTATTACTTTTCACCGATATGTATAAAAAACACAATTAATAACAAAAAAACTAGGGGTCGACAGATATGTATTTTTCAGGGCCAATGCCGATACCGATTATTACTGATCAAGTAGACTGACAACCGATATTATGAACCAATATATATGTTATTAAGAATAACAAGGGCTCTGACAGAAACTTTTAAATTATTTTGTCGGCAAATCTGCAACATTTTGAAAATGACCGATACCGATAATTATAAAAATCTTCATATCAGCACCGATAATCAGCCATGCCGTTAATTGGTCAACCCCTAGAAAAAACCTCACTGAATTAAATCATTAACATTTTAAGTAACGTGTAAGTGTAACGCTTTAGTGTCTGAGAAATACTTGAAAGCTATATGCTCTTGTTTTAATTTAATTTGTTTATATTTACACAAATATTTCACTGTGAATATTAACCAGCATACTGTTCAAATTAGCTACTGGTATGGGCTACTGAAATGTTGGTATCATTGCAGACTAAATTTAGCATCTGGACAGTTTTGAGTGCTAGATGCTATATTGGGCTTTGTGTTGATCACAAACTTCAAAACGTCTGTACTTCCTTTTTATGCTAATGTGCTGCTTTTCCAGAGACTGACAGTTTACCAGACAGTTTTTACAAACACTTTGTCACTTTCAACCTATTTCGCTGGATAATTCCGCCAATTATCACAACACATTCCGCATAAATTCCCAAGGGGCCAACCTCAAGAGAAAAGAGACTGGATGGAGAAGTAAAGGGTTGAAACAAACAAGAAAAGAATCTGTGATAAACAAGAAGCTAATCTTCAATCAAGTTTCAGTTATACTGCTGCTTTTTGGTACAGCTACAGTGCTTTGAAACTGCTGAGCCACTGCCACACTACTGCAATATATAGCGTCACTAAAGCGGCATAAACTTTATGTAGTTTTTGTAGTTTTTATGAAAATGAAACTGTAACCGAAATCTGAACTTCTTTTCAAAGCTGAACTGAAAGTGAACTCAAGCATAAGTTTGAGCTGCATAACTCACAGCGCTTTCAATGCTCCGGGCCGTTTCGCCAAACAGCTCTGACTTGGGGTCCTCCATCTCCGGCGTGTAGAAGACCTCTTGACCCTCTACCTTATCCAGGTGCAGGAAGCCGCTGAAACGCATGGTGGCTGTGGGGCAAGACAGGGAAGCACATACGGTTATATAAAAAGACACTTTGCTAAAACGCCCAGTGCCAGTCCACTCTCAGCTACACACACTTGTGGTTGGTGCAATGCCAGTCTGTAAGTTAGTGATGGATCTTCTGTGAGGTTAGTCGTGGGGTTCACCGAGTGAGGAAAGAGAGATTTGTTTGCAGTGGAGGTGGAGGTATAGGGAAGTATGTGAGAATATGGATAAAGGTCTGGAAGAAAGGATGGACTGGAGTTTACCAGACCGAGACTCATCCCAAAAGTTGGCATGGAGGACTGAGTGGAGAGAGATCGGTTAGACAGCGACACTGACATACATTGCACAATATATCACAGATATTAGGTTAAAAGACACTTTCATATGTCCCGACTAGGGTCGGGGTCATCATTAAACATTCCTTTAAGGTTATTGCTGACCTTTCTCATTGACACTAATAAGCGGAAAGAGTGAGAGAGGATCGGAGGCCCGTTTTTACATGACGGAGAGAAATAAATAATGAATAAACGACTGACGGAGAGCGGGGAGCGGGCCTGATGCTGGGTTCTGTGCAGCATGTAATCAGCTGAACAAATTGCCCAAATCAATCATGCCGGCCAGGCTCCAGCTTGGCTGGGACCGGGATAAGCACTTGTATGATTATCGTGAAAGATAGCCGTAATTGTCTTCTAATCCCAGGAACGGGTGAGTGACAGAAGCTGGTTAAAACTGCATGATAAGGGTCTTTTTGCACAGACACACATCACCTCGTATCTGATGGGACTTTCAAAAAGGAGCAAATGGGGGAGATTTGAATGTGAAGAGAGATGAAGGGAAACAGCCATCGGATTCTAAATCGGAAACATCTGAGGACAGGAATTTCCCACGGAGCGCAAAGACATGTGGAGAAATCAGGCTTTAAATGTGGATTCAAATTAAAGTCCTAAATTCTCCGCCACAATACGGTTATGGTCCATCTTTTATAGCGCGCACTCATTAAAACGGTCCTTATCTTTGGTTACAAAGCATCCAGATGGCTTTCTGCTGTACAATGAGCTATATAATTTTAATTTACACTAGATATGTAAACTCATTCTTAACTAAGATTTTAACTTTTATGCAGAGGGGTAGACTCCCTAGTTTAAATCAAAAGTTTGGAATTGGTTCATAAACGACAACAGAAGAGAATGAACACCAACCAGTATGATTCCAGTAGTAAAAGAACTATAAGACCTTTTCATTTTCTTTTACATAAAATCTATATTAAATTGCGCATGTAACTTAAATTTGTGTTAGCGAGTGTTACTTTTTAAATATTTCTGGTAAAATCTGAGTTCTGGAAAACTGAATTGATTATTTCAACATGACCAAATCAATTATAACTTGGTTGGGATAGTTCCACCAAAAATGAAAATCACCCCATGATTTACTTTCCCACAAGCCATCCTAATTGTATATGACTTTCTCATTTTAGAATACAATCATAGTTATATTAAAAATGTCTTTATAATGGTAGTAAATGGGGTTTAAGATTTTAAAGTCCAATAAAAGTGCACCCATCCATCATAAAAAGTACTCCTCGTGGCTCCAGGGGGTTAATAAAGGCCTTCTGAAGCAAATCGATGCTTTTGTGTTAGAAAAATATCCAAAAATTTTAAAAAACTTAATCTCTAGCTTCTACATTATAGGATAGGACATTTTTTAATATAACTCACAAATACACACATATAGCTAGGATGGCTTGAGCGTGAGCAAATCATGGCATTTTCATTTTTGGGTGAACTTTTCCTTTAATTTCCCTCATAACTGGAAAGCATACATATCTCACATTGCATTCAGACAGGAGGGGGTAAACTGCACTGTTTGCTGTTTTCAGCCTTTGAGTAAAACAGTTTGATGTAAGGGGGAGTTCTCCTTAGCGCTTGAGAGACATGGGGAGAGCTCGAGCTGACAGCAGAGACTGAACGCAATGGACATTAGAGCCCTCGCTCCCGGCCGCTGTGACACATCGCCAATAAACGGTGGGGAGTTACGAGACCCGGCTGACGGATATGAGAAGAGACGTGAGCACTTGACCTAGTGTTCCCATACAGAGAACACAAAACATCTGCCTGCTACTGGCTGTCTGTCCTGTATTGATTAGTCTCCATTGTGTATAATTTGTGCTCTTATAAAACAGATGGGACTGGTGTGAGAAAAAGGTTTGTGTGTGTATGGACACATCTGGTCTAAAGCCAGTCAGAACGCATTTTGGTGAATTGGTTTATCCATTTGGTACGGCTGCTGACACTGAACCTGCTCCTCTGCATCTGGCATACTCCAGGGTTCAAAATTAACTGTTTGCATACACATTCAAAAATTTGTGGTAAGTAAGATTTTTGGCTTCTATTAAAATATTCAACATTAATAATAATAAGAAATCAGCATATTAGAATGATTTCTGATGGCTGAGGCGAATTCAGCTTTGCCAGTACAGGAATAAATTAAATTTTAAAATGTAAAAATTATACCTATGTATACGCTCTATACACACAACTCAATTCAGCAATGTATTATATCAGTTCCTGATAAAGTCACCAGCCAACTGGTGAGTAAGGAGAATTTTTACAGGCATTTGGCTCATGACAAGTAGTAATTTTGGACCCTCGGCACACAAAATCAACATGCATACGGCATGTCTCATAGACAGTAGTTTCCCCTGTCATTAACAACTCCGGCCCCCTCCTCCTCCATCCTCTCAGTCTTCCAGGATAAAAAGAATAATCGCTGTTGGCGGCTTAGTCATAGAGCTGGTCTCACACTTAATAAACAAGATAAACAAAATACTGTAAGTGATGCTTGGTTGAGAGTGATTAGCGGGAACTTACATGGGCAGTTTGTACCCTCAGAGCTGATAGCGGCCGTTTTCCCGTCGGGACAGCAGCCGAAAGGTGTGTTGTCACAGGAAGACCTTTCTTCGGCTGTGGGAAGAGTGGTAGTTGCTACTGTTGTACCTGAAGAGAAAGATGAAGACGTCTCACAAGCATGATTTCAAGAATTTGGTGCTTCTAGGCAGCAACTAGTTTAAACTGATATCTCTATGTTTGTATAATTGCGAAAACAATTAATATGTCAAGTTGTGGAGCAGGAAAATTATGGTGTAAATAATTACAGAGGCAGACGGCTCTATGGTTGACTCTTTGATTTGCAGTAAACAATCTGCGAGGAGCTGTGAAATGACTTTTACATCTTTCCTACTTTTTAAACTCACATTTAGTCAAAGCCTAACAATAGCTTGTTAAAACTGTCTTAGCTATGGAGCCAGCCTCACACCTACAAGTATATATGCAGAAGATTAGCACTGTGGGTTGGAGCAAAATATCTCCTGCTTGCCAAACAAGCCATAAAGCCGTCAGATGTTCAAGGGCTCTGTGAGTATGAGAGAGGCAGCGTGTGAAAATAGTGAGTGGTGGAAAATGACTTTTGGCGTAGAGCTGGAAAGCATCCCTGGACGTCTTTTCATCGCGTCTGTGGGCAAATTTATGAGCCGCTGCCCCCGAGGTGCACGCTGGCCGCCACACTGCTTCAGCCTTACAGGCTATCGGTTCACTGGGAGGCAGAAAGTCATCAGAAAGTCCCAAGAGATGCCTCCCACTCCGATGTCAGACAGACTTCATGTGTCCTGTGTCAAAGAGTGCTCCGGTCCAACAGTGACAAGAGAATAAATCTGAGGCCCTGCTGCTCTCTCTTATACCAGTTCAGGCAGTTAAACAGTAAAGCCAGCATTAGCTGAATAAAAATAGCTGGTCTACATTATGTATCATGGTGGTGAAGGACACAAAACAAGTAAAGGGACTGAGGGATTTGTCACTTGTATGCCAACCTAGAGGTGGCTGTAGTGGAGAGCAAAACTGGAGTTTTGTGGCTATTAGAGTCCACATCTATTAGTTTGCTATGCTAGTGTGCAGAAGATTGACAAAATAACAGATCCACATTTGTAAAAATGGCTAAACAATTTTTAGAATTAATTAAAAGTAACTTAATTTAAAATAATGTAACTTTCCCTATTTCTAGCTACTTGCTATTGTTTGTTTTATTTTCTTTAATAATAAATTTAATATACCTGTAAATTTGAGAAATTATTCATTTTGTAAGTGGCTTTGTATGAGCTGTCAAGGTTTTGAAAGGCAGGTTCTCAACTGGTCTGGAAATAATCAAATATGACCAATAATATAATCAAAATTAGTTACAATATATATACATGGGATATAACAGAAATGTAATGTAAATATAATTACATTTAATTAATTTTATATGCTTTAAATCTAAAAAATAATGTAATAAAAAAACAAGTCATATATGTGACCCTGGACCACAAAACCAGTCTTAAGTAGCACAGGTATATATTTTTTGTAGCAATAGCCAAAAATACATTGTATGGGTCAAAATTATTGTTTTATTGTTCCATGAAGATATTTTGTAAATTTTCTACCGTAAATATATAAAAACTTAATTTTTGATTAGTAATATGCATTGCTAACAACTTAATTTGGACAACTTTAAAGGTGACTTTTTCAATATTTAGATTTTTTTGCCCCCTCAGTTTTCAGATTTTCAAATAGTTGTATCTCGACCAAATATTGTCCTATCCTAACAATCAATTGCGGCTGATTTTGTGGTCAAGAGTCACATATTTGTAATGTGTTGAGAACCACTAAAATTAAAGCCAATGGCTACTTAAAAAAATATCAGAGCCCTGCAATTTGTCAACATGGGAAAGAAAACTAGTCTATGTTTTAAGCTTGGTTCCTGAAAAAAAAAAAAAAACAGACTGTGCAATAATAGCTCAGATTGCCTTGACATCATCTGAAATGGCCTTTAGAAGAGGCTTACTCATAAGGTTAGGCCACGTTAAAAACTGAAGCTAGTCATTTTGGTGAATTATTCACCAAAGTGGTTCCAAATGAAACCGCTCACTTAGCGGCTGGATGTCAGGTGTCAAAACCTCTCAAATAGTAATGGGCACTGAGATAATGGGCAGTGTTAAATTGATATGCCATTACAATTCGAGTCGAGGTCATCTCGCGCGCAAGGTCAGTCCATACAAGGGAGAATTTCATCATCTCTTGTCATCTGTTCTTGACAATTATGCCTAAACCCCTTATGACTGAAAGATTATGGTGAATGCATTACCAAGTGGCTCTTCTCCGCTCTCCTCCATTCCGCTCACCATCTCGTCGTCCCCACTGGGCTCTCCACTGCCTGATTCGTCAAAGTCAGGGCTGGAGTCCAGGGGTGGGGATGAGGTGCGGGGTGGTTTGTTGAGTGTGGTGGGGCGGTGGGTGGTGAAAGAGCTGGAGTACTTTCCTGCTTCGACCACCCTAGGTGGAGGCAGTGCCTCCACCACGAAGCTGTCCAGATCCTCGGGAATGCTTGAAGTGGTGGTGTGGCCATGGCTCTTTTTGGTGATCTTGACGTGAGCGGTGGGAGGGGTGGTGCGGTGGGTGGTTGGGAAGGGGGTGGGTTTGGCCGTCAGCTCAATGGATTCTGGGAGAAAGCAGGAATGGAATGATGGGTAAGCATAGATGGAAATGTTTTTCTAAGCTTTCTTTCTCACCTTTGAATTCTACCTCCCACCCATTTTTCTTTGCCATTAAAACCAACAAAAAAACCTCAGCATGGTTTCAGCAGGGTGTCCTTAGCCTGAGCAATGCTTTGTATGCCTCACAGATTCATATCAAAATCAGATGCATGGAAACACCAGGAACAAACCCTCTCCTGCCTGCAAAAAGCATCATGTTTCAATCACATCACTTGAGCTTCATTACACCCCAACACCCGAAGACCTGCAAAGAGCCCCTTTTGTAGTCAAACAACAAGGGCTTAGCCTTAAAGGATTAGTTCACCCAAAAAAGAACATTTTGTCATTTACTTGCACCTCATGTTGTTCCAAACTTCTATGACTTTCTTTCTTGTGTGGAACATAAAAGGAGAGATTTTGAATGAATGTCCTTGTTGTTCTTTTCCATATGATTAAAATGACTGGTGACTAAAGTTTGTGAGTGAATCATTCAGAATGGTTCTGTGAACTGAATCAGCCAATTGATAGAAGATATTTGACTTTGAAATTAATCATATAATATCTAAAGAACATGCCAAGTAGAGATTGAGTCAATATTTTCAGTGACTTAAAGGGACACCTAAAATGAAAAACTTCATGTGGAAATGTTGGTACCAAAATAGTTTTTAGAAATATTGAGGACATTTATTCACAGGTTTACAACAACATGAGGGTGACTAAATGAGTGAACTATCTTTTTACATTTTGGTAAACAAAGCTATTTTATGGCTTCAGAAGACTCGTATAAACCACTTTCACAATGCTTTTTTTCTTAAACCTTATCTTTTAAAAGTCACACAGGTTCGGAATGACAAGAGAGTGAAAAAATGCACATGGAGAAGACCCAGGTTGCTGCACCGCTTCTTTCTGATGTGATTCTTTGAGGTTTTTCTAAAAGCAAGCTCAACCCGATCATTACACAAACTCTTGACCAGAAGTGTTTATACACTACTGGGTTTGAAACTGCAGAATATGGTTGATCTGTGAGAGAGTGCGCTTGTGCGTGTGAGAGAGTGCCTGTAGATATGAATTATATATACATATTCAGATGTTGCCCTCCTGTAGGGAGGCTTTAATCACAGACAGCCAGAGCCTCTAGTGATGAATGATTGATATAAATAGGGCAGAAAAGCAGGGTTTAGCTGCAGCTTCAAAGGAAGCCCTCACTTCGGTGCAGGCATCCGTCGACGCTCCAACCACCGCAGCCTTGTCAACACTCTCGCAAACCTCTCCACTGCAGCAGCTGAGCTCGAACTTAAAAAAGACATTACCAATGCAAGAGTCTTCTTCAAAGATGCAGATTCTCTGATATATATATATATATATATCCGAAAAAAGATTCAGAGGACAATAATAACCGCGGCGCGGACGAATCGAGGCAAAGATTTCACCATAATAGGGACCAAGGGATCCAAACGCCCAATCATCCATGTCTTTGTGCTCAACTTTAACGGATCCCTCGTGTACAGGCTAACCGCGCTTAGTCGGGAACCTGATAACATGCTAGCACAGGCTCTTAATTACATGCTAATCATCTCGCATTTGAACAGCGAGTAGCTGACGAGGTGTGAAATACGATACCTTACAGAAATACTACTTCTATCAGACCGGCTGTCACAGCCTGGGCGAGTGTGTAGATACGCTAGCTTTGTGCGGGAGAGCACCGATGCTATCGGCGTGTGTCACGGCATGCGTTTTCTTATTTCGACTCGGCTGCACCTGTCATTCAGGAGCTCAGCGTAGCGTTAGCTCTGAGGGGAAGAGAGATCTGGGGTGTGGGCTTCGAGTCGCTCGCCTCAGCTTTGGGTTTTGTGACACAAATACGCATGCTGAAAGAGAGCAACTGGCAACGGGAGCAGTCAGTTCGCCTTAATCAAGTTTAACGCTCCATTTGGTTTTTAGAGAGGCAGGGTGCACAATTAGGAGACGCAAAAATCATTGTCATCTTCAGTCGCCATAGCCGTATACTTACTCTTGAAAGGCTGTTATTAAGATGGCTTTCTGTCTTTTCATACAACACTGTACGCGCGTGTGTATTTTAGGCAGAAGCGAAGTTGAAAGAGGCAGAGAGAGAAAAAATGAGAAGCAGAGAAACTAAGGGTGTGTTCACACTTGTCATGTTTGGTTCGATTAAAACGAACTCGGGTGCGATTGCTCTGTTAGTGCGGTTAATTTGAGTAAGTGTCAACGCTGCCATCCGAATCCTTGTGCGCACCAAACAAACGGACCGAGACCCCTAAAAAGATGGGTTTCGGTCCGCTTCCAAATGAACTCTGGTGTGGTTCGAATGAAATATGAATGCAACATGGACCAAATACTTCTAAATGAACCAAAACCAGAAAGTAATGTCAAGATACGTCGCTATGCGACGCGATTTCACGAAGGGAACAAGCAGTGTATCCAAAACAAAATGAGCAGAGGGCAAACTTGGAGCAACAAGGAGGTAAAGTGCCTTTTTATGAGCTCTTTGTGAGTTCACAGGTGGTGAAAATAAAATCATATGCACACAACAATTAGTGCACTTAGTCCAGCAGACGGCATGGCGTGTATTTGACTTAAAGCTGTTTAAGCCGAACACACTTTTTTCTTTTGTTTGGAGTGTTCGGTGAGTTTCGTCACAAAATATACGTCATTCAACCCGACCAATCAGGTTGTGAATGTATTACTACGCCTTTAGTTCGTTTAGGTGAGCGTTAAGCAGACCAGGACCAAATGTATAATTTTCCTTTTTAGTCCGGACCAAATGAACCAAACAAACCGATCTACAAGTGTGAACACACCCTAAGAAATGAAAGGGAAGATTGTTCTGGTTTCAAAATAAGCTAAGCTCCATAAACAATATATTTAATGCAAACCGAGGACCACCGCAAATAAATTTGACTCATCCTTCAGTTTGTAAAAACAAGTGTTAACTCCAGTCCTAACCAGACCAACTATGATTCAAAGTGAAGCAACTTCAGAGTGAATTTTGGACTAATGACATTTCTTGGAGGTGGGGCTAGTCATTATTTTTGTTTTCTTTGCACACAAAAAGTATTCTCATAGCTTCATGAAATTAAGGAACCACTGATGGACTATTTTAAAGATGTCCTTACTAACTTTCTGGTCCTTGAATGTGTCAGTTGCATTACTGTCTATGCAGGGACAGAAAGCTCTCGGATTTCACTCAAAATATCTTGATTTGTGTTCTACATGGACTATTTTAATGATTTATTACTACCTTTTTGGGCCTTGAACGTGTCCGTTGCGCTGCTGTCTACGTAGGGTCAGAAAGCTCTCGGATTTCATCCAAAATATCTTGGATAATTTGTGTTCTGATGATAAACAAAAGTCTTAGGGGTTTGGAACGACATGAGGGTGAGCAATTGATGGAATTTTACATTTTTGGGTGAACTATCCCTTTAAAACATAAATAAGCTTACAAAACAGAAGTTGAGATGTACAGTAATTTTAAAGGTCCTTATACTATTGTTGCAGTAGGCAGATAAAACTCCAGGTTATACGACATAATTCTTTGTAGGAGGATTTTCCCTATGTAAAAAGTACCTTGAAGGGTTCACCACCTTTACATGGTAATGAGAAAAGTTGAAAAATTGGATGTAACTTTGTACAGACAAGATTAGTAAGCAATTTTATCAAAGCAGACAGTGTGTATTTTAACGTCTATCCTGCCTGTAATGCCCTGCCCTGTAGGTTTCCATTTTAAGTTTATTTTTAAACACCAAGGGATGATTTAGAAATTCTTTTCAGTAGCATGACAGAGATAAACTGGTTTTGAACCGGGAAAATATTGTTTAGAACAAAAACGATAACCAAAACTAACATGTACGCCGAGAGCCGGCCGTCCCATATGCTAATGTGTAGACTGCCAATTTGCAGCAAGCGTACAGGTGATGACACCATATGTGAGCGCAAAGAACTGCCAAGTCTTGGACTCTTGATGAGCCAAAAGTTTCTCAGCCATTCAAGACCCTGTACGCTCAGCGTCATGTACCAAGATGTACCACTGATTGCCTCATCTGCTGCCTGCTATGGCAACTTGAGGAGTAACTCGCTCCGTGTGGCGTTTCATAGCGCCGTTTGTCATCAAGAAGAGTTGATGATGAGAGAGCATCAAGAGATCAGCGGGAGAAATATAGAGAGAAAGGCAGGCTTTCGGCTAATTCACATCCAGTCACACGTGAAATGAGCTTGTGATCTAACCCCTCCACCCTAGGGCTGCCGAGCAGTCTGAAGCCTGGGCCGCTTTACCCCACATGTCGGAGAAGAAATTAATAAATGGTCCTGCTGTTGCCAGTTCCGCCCTAGGCTGGTGAAGATCCAACCTAAGCCCGCTCTTTACTTCCTTCTAGATCCCTGAGTAAACCCAGAAGAGCAGCTGGATTCTTGTCATGCAGGCAGGTAACGGCAAAAAAATAGAGCAAGACAGAAAGGTGCTCTGGTTAATGACTACAGGGATGATGGTCCAATCATGATATCTAAGCACCGGTTTGTGCTGTGTTGTGTCATAACCAGGTCCAGATTCAGTTTGCCAAATGTGAGCTGTAATCAACTAAACTATTTGCAGACACAAATTGCTGTTCACAAAAAAATTTACTGGATAGTGAAAATTAATCACCCATTATGACCAATAAGTAGGGCCCTATGATTTCCGCAAGGTGGAAGCAGACAGAATCGCAGAATCCAATCATAACACAAAATGTCTCAGAATTAGCCAAATTTCGAATGAATAAATCAAAAGTAGTTTAGTGCACTTAAATCAAAATGTGATATGGACTAATGTATGTGCTTATTAAGCCTCAAAAATACTATTTAAATATGAATCCTGCAGGTTCTGCATCTCTGTGTGAATGAATGGCGCAGATGCACGGTTTTGTTTACTACATACATACTAAAATGCGTGTGGTGCATTTAGCCTCTGCCTAAATATATGAGTACATAAACACATAAACATAATCTTCATTAGCATTTTACTGTTTCTTTTGAGAAAAACTATCATCATATCATATACAAACAGAAATTTAAAGGTCTTTAAAGCAATCTGTCAAAATAGAAGTTCGGTTTAACTGTGACAGAAGTACATTACTTAATGTAATGATACTACTACTACTGATAAAATTATTCTTACAACATTATTTTCAGAAATATTTAACAGAGAAATTGTTTACTAGAATTTAATTGCCAGAAAAATTGAAATACACAACACAAATATAAAATCAATTAATTAGAGATGAAAATTGAATGAAGCCATTCAAATGGAAAATTAATGGAAAACACATAATTTTATAAAAATAAAACTGAGTAATTTTTGTTCAAATGGTAATCATTTGCTGTTCAATTGTGCATGTTTCATGATTTCAATTTTTAGATTTGCTTTTTAGATTATTTTTTTAACTTGACCATTAAAACAGTCTAGAAAAATTCTAATGAAAAAAAAGGGATTCCAGAAAAATTAAAACTTGAAAAGAAAAAAAAGAAAACCCCACTATTACCCCATTTTTTAAAATTACTTACTCAATTTTCTTACAAAAACAATACAAATATATTTAAAACTTTTTTTTTACATAATGTAATACAAATACAATAAAAAAAAAATCCTGACATTTGTTAGAAATAATAAAAAATAATAATATAAAAAACATAAAAACACAATCATTGACAAAACTGTGTTGAAATGGACAAAAAAATACAGTAAAAATACAAAAATGTATTTTGGTATTTTTATCTAAGACTATATTATGCAGTTTTATTTTTCAAGTAGCCTATTTATCTTGGTTTATTTATTTTTATAATATTTTACTGGATAAAATAATAATTATTAAGCATATTGTTTCATTTAAAGAAATCATGAGGACTGAAATAGACGTTCATGAGCAAACGACTTTCTAGAAAATTAATGGAAAACAACAGAATTTGATAAAAAACTGAATTTGAAAACTTCTATTTAATTCAATTAAAACAATTTTTATAGGGTCTTAAAAATGTCATTTTTGTTAAACTTTTAATAATTCGCTGTTAAAACATTTCATGATTTTAAATAATTAGATATGCGTTTTTGATTATTATTATTTTTTAAAGAAACCATTAAAACTGAGTCTAGACAAAATTTAATGAAAAAAAAAAGGGATTCCAGAAAAATTAAAATGAAAAAAAAAAAAATTAATTTGGGAAAAGATTTCATAGGGCCCTTAATATGGAGCTTTTAATGGCTTCTGCTAAAATCTACAAATACAAATAATGATGATAATTTACTGTACTAATTTGCCACAATCTGAGAATTGTTTAACATGATCAATTAGCCTGAATGACCTCAATGACATCAGTGGAAATGGAACAGCGTTTCATAGGAAAAGCAAGTTCTCGTTTTGGTTAAAAATAAGCAAGATAGTTTTGTTTTTAATAACACTAAAGAACTGTTCACAATTACAAGAGGAAGGTGAACTGATTTTATGTTGAAGGCAAGTAATAAGCGTTTTTCTGTTGGCAGAGAATCCATATGGACCTGGTTATAGCTTTGAAAAACAATACCAACATAGAGTCATGTTAGATCAAGCTGCACTTATGTGGCATTAACAGGTCTGACAGAGTGGCTGCATGGGCTGCTGTTGAAAATGTCTGGCACCTGTCATTGGCCCTGATCCAGGATTCGGCAGCTGGCGATGTCCACCACGTGTCATGCCCATCTCAGAGCAGCTCCCTGTAGAACGCCTTCTGACGTGAGCTGGCAAAGCGCTTCTTACATACAGCCGACATGAAAGTCTTAACCTTGGCCTTCTACCAGGTCCCTTTGCCCACGCATGTACACAGCGACCGACGAACGATTTAGGAGAGAACGAGAGTGATGCCCAACTCTCTACACAGCCTGCTCTACCCAAAGCAGGCCTCCCGACAGCATCAGCAGCCGGTTTGCAGGTGCTTCCCTCAGACTGTGCAGTTAACTCTCCCTAATCCGCACAGGGGTGATGCAAATCAAACAGCTCAAATGTCGCCCAGTTCCAGGGGATTCAAAGACTCCAGCCTGAAGCCAAGCAGCACGGCTCTATCTACAGGGGAGCATCTGTCAGGCAGCTTTCCTGTCCCCTTGAACACCCACCACCCACATCAAAAAAAAACAACCATACCCATCCCACACACAACTGCATACCCAGTGACCCCATTTTCTAAATATGGGCCATACAGTTTGCCCCAACAAACTCTGTAAAACTGTAAACATTTACTTCTTTAATCAGTATTTTTCTCTTGATTTCCCGTTAAAACATCCATAATTGTAAAGGCATTGTGTAATATGAGAGTTTTACATTGTTTTTTTCCCCCATATTTTTTTTCATTTCCTTGCTCAATTTTATAAATAAAATGGAATAAAATAAAATATACTAAAAATTACTAAATATAATAAAATTACAATAAAAATATATAAAAAAAACATTTACATTTCAAAAATCATTCCCTGACATTTGTTAGAAATACAATAAAATTATATTAAAAATACATTCTCAAAATGTAAAATTTTGTTTAAATGGACAAAAATACTGTAAAAATACAAATATATATTTTCTGAAACCTAACTGAAGACTACATTATGCATTTTTATTTCTTAAGTATTTAAATATTTGTAAAGTAGCATTTTATTTTGATAAAATGTAAAAAAAAAAATACAATAAACATAAATAAAAACAAATTAAAATTTAAAAAATCATTCCCTGACATTCCCAAGAAATACAATAGAATTAAAAAAAATATACATTAAAAATACATTCTCCGACAAAATTTTGTTGAAATGAAATATAGTAAAAATACAAAAATGTATTCTCTGAAAACATATTTTGGTATTTTTATCTAAGACTATATTATGTATTTTTATTTGTCAAGTAGGCTATTTATTGGTTTATTCATATTTATAATATTTTACTGGGAAAAAAGACAGTAATAAGCTATGACTTTCTTAATTTATCATTCACACTTAGATGTCTGTATGCATTTGTACAAAAAAATATACGTTTTTTGACAAAATGTAATAAAAAATACAATAAAATACTAAAAAGAACACATAAAAAATGATTCCCTGACATTTGTTAGAAATACATTTAAATAATAAAAAATATATGAAAAAAAGACATTCTCTGACAAAAAATACAGTAAAAATACAAAAATGTATTCTCTGAAAACATATTTTGTTATTTTTAGCTAAGGCTATATTATGTATTTGTATTTGTCAAGTAGCCTATTTATTCATATATATAATATTTTACTGGAAAAAAAGACAATAAAAATCATCAAGTTTTCTTAAAGGAATGAGGACAGAAATAGAGGTTCATGAGCCAAGAATTTCTTAATTCATCATTCACACTTATTGAGATGTCTGTATGCATTAATGCATTAAAAAAATAACAAATTTGATTTCAAGAGGCTTGTCTCACCTTTGCACTGGCCTAAATGCTCCACAGTGATCTCTTTATCTTGTCTGCATGCAATAGTCCTCAGCTGGCATTGGTCTGCATAGGTGACCCCATCAGAACCACATACCTGTTCACAAACATGTCCATGTCCATTATTAGAAAGGAAATCTTCTTCACTAGACAAGGTGTAAAGTGTGGATCTCTTATGCAAACTTACCTTTGTCTTGTTCTTCTCATCACAATCTGGTGACGGACACTCACAGTGCGCCTGTCCGTTCACCTCCACACACAATGCCCCAAAGTGGCACACCAGCTCATCACAGGACGTGGGTGCCTCAGGTCCTGTGAAATGATTGGCCTCTGGTTAATACAAAGCTGATATTTAGTACTAAAGACAAAAATAAACTTTTGAACTTTTAAGAATCTCTCAAAGCTAACAAAGATACCAGCATCACAAAACATAGTACTGTACATGCTGGTCATTTCAGTGTGGGCTACTTGTTCATCCACTTCTGATACGAACTCCAAGAACTCCACCACAGATATTCATCAGAAAGATGGACTTGCGTCAGTAGCAGAGCCGGGACCTTGCCTGCCACAGAAGTCTACTCTGTACTCTGACATCAGAGCGCTGGGCTGCACTGCCTGGCCTGCAGCATTGACTGGCTTCCTCTTCTGCACTTTCATGTGGCAGCTTTTATCTGGCAGGATCGCTGCTTGAACACTTCTACCTTGGGACTGTTGAGTTCATTAAGCTCTTCACTTCCTGTCAATAGCTGAGGGTGACTTCATTCTGCTCAACATGCCAACACAGGGGGTGACATCAGGATAGCATTTCACTGTCACCCCTGGTGTGCATTTGAAGATTCAACTTTGAACTCCATTGATTTCATCTGATTATAGCATATAACTGAATGTAGGACAGATTCAAATGTAGTTTTACAACCATTTGTTAATGATGCCAGAATATTTAGTATGAATTAGATAATTACATGGAATTTAATGTTTGTTTTTCTGATGATAGTATACTGTAGTCTCTGCCTTTTAAGGTAATTAAAATAATTATAGTAATACTTTACAGTAAGGTGTCATTTGTTAACATTAGTTAATGTATTAACTAACAGGAACAAACAATGTAAAATACATTACACTATCTATTAATCTTTGTCAATGTTAACAGGGCAAATGAGCGCAAGAGAGCAATTCCAAAACAGCGCCAATGAGAGGGGGTGATTTACTAACAATGCGCAAATTAGCATAGTCGCAAACAAAGAATAAAGAAAGAAAGAATCCACAATACGTTGAAAAAATCCAGAAGCCAAAAAATTAAAGTTTGCTAGAAGTTCTGATAGACCTGGTATTGCGTGACTCCTAGTTGAGGGATCCAAGTTGTCTTTTATTTCCTGAAGCAAATTAAAAATAACATGGCTTGGCAAACGACATGTTCGAATAATGTGTTCTTCTGGCATTCCAAATAAATTAATACATGTGGAAAAAAATCCTCTCCTTTCTACCATGCGCTCTCTGTTCTCCGTGGTGCCTCATCCTACAGTAGCAACAATAATTGTAGCCATTCCAAGCGCTTTTTTTGGGCATTAAATAATGCTAGTAATTTGACGAGCACAAATGTAAGTAAAACGCATTGCGTGATTCATTTTAATACTCTCCTTCCATAAATTTGGAGAACAAGGGAAACCATAAATGCATATTCAATAAGGTCAGGTGCAAAAATAACAGCTGAAGCCAAAAGTTTACATACTGTACTGCACCCCTTGCAGAATCTGCAAATATTGTTATATTGTTACATTTTATTTAGTACTGACCTGAATAAGATATTTCACAGATGTTTACATATAGTCCACAGGAGAAAATAAAAAAAATATATAAAAATGACTCTGTTCAAAAGTTTACATACACTTGATTCTTAATACTGCGCTTTTCCCTGAATGATTTTTTTTTTTTGGTGATAGTTGTTCATGAGTCTCTTGTTTGTCCTGAACAGTTAAACTGCCAGCTGTTCTTCAGAAAAGTCCTTCAAGTCCCACAGATTCTTCGGTTCAACAATGACTGTATGATTTTGAGATCCATCTTTTCACACTGAGGACAACTGAGGGACTCATATGCAACTATTACAGAAGGTTCAAACGCTCATTGATGCTTCAGAAAGATTAAAAGCCAGGGGTGTAAACAGAAAGAAGATGTGTACATTTTTCTTATTTTGCCTGAATATCAATTTTTTTCATTTAGTACTGCCCTTCCGAAGCTACAGAAGATAGTTACATGTTTCCCAGAAGACAAAATAAGTTCAATTTGGCCTGATCTTCAAATTCAAAAAGTTTCATTCTGTCATTTTTTATAAATTCAACAATTGTTTTCTCTTGTGGACGTATGTTAACGTCTTTTATGTGAAATATCTTATTCAGGTCAGTACTAAATAAAAAATAACATGAATTTTGCATAATTTCTATTCCTATTATTTTGGTAAAATAATTGATTCTGCAAGGTGTATGTAAACTTTTGACATCAACTGTGTATATATATATATATATATATATATATACACATATATATCAACTAAATATTAATAATAATAATAATAACTTGTATAGATATATTATTAATCGCTACCCTAGACTATCTCAAGCATACTGCTGGATTCAAACTCCCATCCCAGTTAGGGTTGCGATAAGAAATAGATGCATTGCGATTTGTGGATCGACTTGGCTTAAAATGCTTTTATGACGTGAGATTAATGTTCCGACTGTGAACACCCTTATTATTCTCTTCAACCTTTTCAAACTTTATAAATGATTATTTTAGGTTCAAGTGTGTGTAAAGATTTGGAAGCAAGCTGAATGCGGCTGTCTCTAAAGCATGCAGTGCCATCTGCTTTTAAATAGCTCAGAAACGATTCAAGAGAGAATCACAACGTATTTGGCAAATCGATGGAGAATCATTTCTCGATTCGTGATGCATCGATTTGTTTTCCCAGCCCTAATCCCAATGAGATCTTACCACTATGCCATGTTTCTGACAAGACACTAAAAGCCTTATTTGTCAGAACGTTTTGAATTAACAAAGACTATTAATTAACCAGCACCATGATTTTTATTATTTCTACATGTACCCAACATTGCAAAAAAACATACCTAATTATAATTCATAAAACCCCAACCTAGCTGCATCAGAAGTGCAATCCTGGAGAGACCGTCTGAGTTTTGTGCTAATTAAAATCCCGGCGTTACCTTTGTCACAGCCGTTGGCTCCCATCTTGCTGCCGTCGGGGCACACGTTGCATTTCATGCCCTTAACTCCAGGCTTACATGAGCACAGCCCTGACATCTGCTCACAGTCGTCACGAACCGAACCCGTTGCATCACAGTTACACGCTGATGAAGAGAGAGAGGAAGAGAGAGAGAAAGAGAGCGAGAGGGCTGTCAGCCTTATCTGGTTGAACAGTTTTGATTAGATTCCTTGTCTCTTTCTCTTCAATTTCACTCTGACAAAAACATCCACACATCCACCAGATGCATGCAGGCAATCTGAAGCCGCTCCAATCTGTGACCCCACAGCTACAGCAATAGCACTCGCTCTGTGTCAATGACCGCAGCCTGGCAGAGTTCAAAGCAGGGTCAAGAAGCCCTGGGGTGAGAGCGAACGTGGCTACAGAATGTGCTAATGCTCCGCGGACCCCTGAGACAGAGCACAAACTGTTTCAATCATGCTTGTTTTTCTATCCTGGGCTTTGTAGCAGTGTACAAACACACAAATACGTGCGTCAGAGCTTTATTGGTCTGTAGGCAGAACTTATAGGTCAAGCCACGCTGCACTCTAGCACAGTTCCCATTACCCGCCGTGGCTCGGAGGCTTAACTCGAAACGCTTGTTTTGACAGAAATCGCATTTGGGGCCCGGAAGGATAGCGCACGTTAAACGAGTAGGTTGTCACTTCGGATTTCGGATTAGAAAGGAACATTTAACACATTTAACAGAAAATGCCCCGAAAGCAAATCACCACGAAAGAGAGAAGAGAGAAACGCTTACGTGTGCAGCCACTCATGTTCTCTGTAACAATGCCTCGGAAGTTCCAGAATCCGGGCTCGCAGCGGTCGCACTTGAGTCCCCCGACGCCGGGTTTACAGGAGCACTGGCCGGTGGACGGGTCGCAGGTGCCTCCGTATGAGCCATAATGGTTACACTGGCACACACCTAAAGAAGAAAGGAACAAAACATAAATTGACAGCATGTTACTCCTTTTCCCAACCAGGTGGGATGTGACGAGAAATCATGAGCTACACAATTGCAATCAGTCAGAACATATTTTACGTTTAATACAGAAGATTTTAGCATGGTAATGAATATGACAATGTTAATGTATTTGGTCTTGGCGGAATAGATCTGCTACAATGCTGAATTGCTGCTAAATATGGTACTGTGAACTGAAATAGAATGTCCCGTATTTTAGACATGCTGCTGCACAAATAGCATATATAATAACCCATAGCAGTTCTATACAGGTGGAGCTGGGGAGGTGGAGGGTTTCAGAGGAACTTTAAAAGCACACTGGGAAATGCTCTGGTGAATTTCTGTGTTTTTGCATTCGTAGCAAGCATTTTAATAGGAAAGGATGAAATAAAAAATAAAAAATGAAACAATGCATACGAAAATTACATACGGACTCAGTGTGCAATGACCTTAAAGCATCAAGCTTATTGGCTGAGCATGCAACATGAACCAATCAGCTTGTGCCAAGTAGTTTAACGCTTTGAATATCATCAGTTTGCATTAATGACCCATCAGTCTGCGCCATCTAGAGTTTCATGAGAGAACTTGACATTTAAGTCATATTTTGGACTGTTGTCAGGGTTACAAACTGCAATAGCACATTGGCCATTTATCTATAATTGCCCATAATAAGAAAATACACTTTTGGAATTGGCAAGAATTTTAATGTTGGTTTATCCCTAGACTTTCCAACTTGAAAGAGTAAAAGTTCATCCACCCACATTTTGGATAATTAAACATAATTGCTTTTGAATATTTATTACTATTAATTGTTATGCTTATAGTTCAAGAGTTTAGTTTTGATTAAACGCATTGTGAAGACAATTTTTTTTTTTTATAAAATATCAGGATCAAGCAGAAAACTGCCCAATTTCACATATGGCACATGTAGTACACACTTACTTAGCAGCTACTGAAGCTAATTGAAGCCATTTGAAGCTAATCACAGACATTTAAATGGACATACTATGCATGAAAACTGCTATGATTACTCTACTTTTAAAACATACATTTGATTTAAACAATAATATTCACATACGCTGTTCATAGGGGACATATTGTATTAGCCCTACAGTTACAGCATGAAATATTATTTAAACCTATTACTAATAACATTTTTACATTACTTTTTTTTATTTTATCTCACAATTCTGACTTTTTTTCTCGCAAATGCAAGTTTATATCTCATAATACTGACTTTATAACTTAATTTAATTCTTTTCTGCCACCAGATAGGCTTCACCCATGAAAAATGTCATCCTTGTTTCATAACTATAAGACTATCTCACTATCTAACGTCAATGTCGTTGAATAACAGTGCTTATTGCTGGGTGACAAGCTCTTGTAATAAGCGGAGAACATTTTGAAAATGACATCTAATCAACATAATCTACAGTCTAATTTAAATTGAACTATTTTGTACTGTATCCGTGTAATCTGTGTTTACAAGCCTAGCAAACCTGAATTTTCAGCATCATTATGCCAGTCTTCACATGATCCTTTAGAAATCATTCTAATATGCTGATTTGATGCTCAAGAAATATTAATTATTATCAGTGTTGAAAACAATTGACATTGGGAGTTTGACTCACAGGCGATCTGACCAATCACAACACAGAATCTGCCATTTTATCCGACAAACAAGCCAGACATGAGAGTAGATTAACGTTGGTTGACTTGAACTTGAAAAATCGTGTGCGCGAGTTGAAACAAGATACCTTCTGATGTTCATTCACATTTATTTCACACTATAACTAGTAAAGAGGAAGAGATTATTGGTTGACCTACTGACCTACAAATTTGAAATCTGAGACTTTGGTGTATACCAAAAGTAACCTGCTCTGTCTTGTCTGTTGGTGTGTTGTCAGTTTCCTCTTTACTCCACAATGTATTTTTCACTGCATGAGAACATGATGTAGGTGGTCGAAACTGTGTTGCATTTTCTTTAGGATGAATAGAAAGCTCAAAAGAACAGCATTTATTCATCTTTAGTATCATTATAAATGCCTTTACGGTCACTTTTAATCAACGTAATGTGTCCTTGCTGAATGAAAGCAGTCATTTCTTTTAAAAAATGCGTTTGGCCTAGCTTATGTCTGATATTTAACATGACTAAATCAAACTCAGCTGTATGCCACTGAGCTAGTCGATAGATAAGGGTTCATGAAGGTTATACGTACTAGGACATCCAGCCAGTCCAACACCTAGGGCAGCAGTCTTGTTGTCTTGGCAACATCCGTAAACAGTTTCGCTACAGTGCTGGGAGGCAACGAGCTCTGGAGGAGGCGATATGATAGCTAGAGAGAAGATAGAGAGCAAACAGGGGTGGGTGGGGGAGGGAGAGAGGGAGACATATTGAGATCCACAGCGTTCTTAAGACAAATTAAACTAAACAATCCAAGCTGAAATGCAATTTAGTACAACACAATAAGAATCGCTTAAGGAGCAGAGGTGGGAGAGCCTGCAACTGGCTGCCAGATAACAATTCTATTTACATTTCCTGACACCAATTCAAAATCAGGAAAAAATGATGCTATTACCAGCCGTGAAAACAAACAATAGACCTCTCGTCGAATGTCTGGTGGGTGACATTTGACACATTCTCAGGGGCCTGTTCTCTCCATTTGTTCTCGTCTCCGATAGCGTCGTTTACACCTACGCCGCAGTGTCAAACAAAGATTTATGGACTCCGGGTTTATGGACGCAAAAGAACGTGCTGATGTCAGTCCACTCTCACTATAACCTAATTATACTATTTCAGCATTCCCGGCTCACATACGGAGGAAGTTTGTTGCGGTGTTTAACTATAACGTTGTGCCTGAGGCAGATGGCAGGTGCCTATTTGTCTCATCCGTGTTGTCATTTTTTCCCCAGTCTTTCCACACTTGTTCTTTTCGAGCGCTTCTTCTCTAGGCCATTGAACTGAATGGCTGCGAGGCGGCAGGTTTGCAGCTTCAGAGTTTGGAGTTAGAAGGGCTAGGCTGTCGTAAATCAGGGGGCCGTCGGCGTGAGCGTACACGTCCTGGGGTATAATAGTGATGTGTCACCGTGCCTTTCATAGCATTTTGTGGCTCCAGAGATGGGTTTTGTCCACACCTCATTAAACTTATCCTTTCCACACTGAGTCCATTATGACAAAGGTGCTTTTAATTTGATCCTTTTTTCTCGTCTCTGCGATACTTCAGCATCGTCTTAACACTCTCGTTTGTTCTACAACACAATCCGTTCTGACATCAACATGGTGCTGATAAAAGCGAGACTGATAAGCTAAGATGTTTATTTTTATTGAAGTTTTCACCTACCAAACTGTGGGAACATATCACAATATTACAACAATTTTGTACAAAAAAACATTATATTGAAATGGGAACTTAAGAGGAACCGCAAAATATTAATACTCTACAAAATACGGAATATTTATCATATATTTTTACATATTATAAATATATATTAGTGCTGTGAAAGATTAATCGCGATTAAACACATCCAAAATAAAAAAAAATGTTTACATAATGTGTTTATACTGTGTATATTTATTATGTATATATAAATACACACACGTAAAGTATATATTTTGAAAATATTTACATGTATATATTTACATGTATATAATAAATATTATATATAATTTATATATAAACAACATATTTTTCTTAAATACATACATGTAGTACACTGTAAAAATAAGTTGTTTCAACTTAAAAAAGTAAGTGTTTGTGCTGCCTTAAAAGTTTAAGTTTACTCAACTCAAATATCTACATTTTCATGTAGTACAACTTAACATTTCATGTTGACTAAACTCAAAAATTTAAGGCAGCATGAACACCTACTTTTTTCACAGTGTATGTGTATTTATAGATACATAATACATATACACAGTACACACATATTATGTAAACAAAAACAGCACTAATATATAGCATTAATATATATTATACTAAATATACAAAATACTGAATATTTATCATACATTTGTACTCATTAAAAAAATCTATATAGATATAAAATATATATTAATAGATGAAAAAATCATCTTATATTATGCTTTTGATGCTGATTTAATTTATTTGACTAGTTTCAATAAATATCAGAAATTTACAAAAATTTTAAAAAGATGATTAAATTATGTAAATTTATAAATTTTTGTAAATCTTAAATGACTTAACAACGGTTTCTGTTATAGTTAACTAAACCTGAAATAAAATTCTAAGTCGAAGAATTACAATGAGTAAAGCTAAAACAGAAATAAACAATAAAGACAAGGAGAAAAATAAATAAATAAATGACAACAAAAGCTCATTAGAATTACAATATAAAATACATAGAATTAAAACATAAAATTAAAACCTAGTTCAAAATATTGCTAAATATTATAATTTTACATACTAATACTAAATAACACCAGTTAGTTTTTAGTCTTCAATCAAAATGGTAAACGTTAATAAAAAACAATAAATAGTATTATATATATCAAATTACACACTTTAACTATATCTAACACTCTATCTACCCAAATAAATAAATTATATATATATATATATATATATATATATATATATATATATATATATATTAGGGCTGTCAAATGATTAAAATTTTTAATCAAATTAATCAGACTTTTCAGTGGATTAATCATGATTAATCACTATTTGCAACGACACCTGAATCCTAACCATTTTTTTTTGTCTGAAATGCATACCAAAATATAAATAACAGGACACAGATACATAATTTTCATATTTTCATATTATGTCAGGGCCCGCATCAAGCCTGTTTTAGGCTACTCCTTATTTTTTTATATTTTAGACATCCATCAATTATGTCGCGCTGGTGGAAACAGCACAAGACTTTCGCTTTTACTTTCGATAACAGATAACGACTCGGATGGCGCAACTGGAAGAGATCCACATTCAATCGCACGCAGTAGGCTGAAACTTGCCACAAAATACCGGCAAAAATAAATAATAAATGTGTCGGGGAAAGAGTAAGGACATATCTGAATTATTTATTAATAAAGTGTATTCAATGTGAGTCAATGTCGCAAAGATCCTGCAATCTAATTTTTGGACGCGCCTTGAGAGAGAAATGTATCGTTAAGGATTACATATTAAACAAGTTTTTGTTTTCGATTTGTTTTATTTCGTTAAGTAATAATTTAAAGCTTTCTATAGATATGTTTATCATGTCTGTGAGGCATGCATTTGGCTTTATTTTTGTTAAGCACTCCTGTTCAAGAACGAGACGACAGAAAGCGCATCATTTTTGTTTTCTTTATTTTATAACACTGCAACGTTTTTTGGTGTATTACTTTTTCCTTTGTGAGCAAAAATGACGGATAATTAGAAATTGCTTCCACTGAAAAAATCCAAATGATTGAGCTGGTGCCTCGATGACCTGCAAAGCGGCTTTATGTATCTTCCACTCTCCACTCTGTCACTGTGTCAGTCACCGCTCTTTCGAGAATGAACGTAATTGTACGATGTACAGATGTAATTCCCAAAACATAAGAAAAACGAAAGTTTCATACAAATTCTGAATGGATTATGGCATGGAAAGTGCAAAGCGCGCTCCCTTTATTATCACTAAAAGCGTCACAAATCTAGTTCATATAGAGATCTCACAACGTTCCGTTATAATCAATAAAGCTTTCTAAACTACACAATGAATATTTTATTTACATCGCGTCTACACTTAGTCAGGAGATGAACAACTTTGGATTGTTTGTCAGATCTTCAAATGCTTTGCTTTCGTTTGAGGGTAGGCTATATAGCACCGTCTACCCCAGTAGAACCGGGCCTAAGCTTGGCTATAACCACTCCAGTTGCAGAGGGGCTGTTGCCCAGGCTTGTACTTGTTAACTGTACCATCATCATTCTTTTTATATTTGAATCCGTCCATAGGCTCACCTTGCTCCATCTCGCGGCTCTAGCTCCCCAATCCTGACAAATAATTCGTCACACTGCGCATGCGTTAAATGCGTTAAAAAATTTGACGTAATTAACAACAACAAAATAATTAACGCCGTTAACGCGTTATTTTTGACAGCCCTAATATATATATATATATATATATATATATATATATATATATATATATATATATGTACATAAATATTAAAATACATATTAAAAAAGGCAAAAGTATAAATATTAAAATGCTCGATTTTAGTAGCTTTATCACCCAGCCCAACTTAAGTCTAACAATTAATTGCAAGAGGCAGCTTGCAGCATCCTCTGATCTTCACTGCAAGGAGACTCTGCACAAGGTTGTCTAGAGGTCACCTAGACCTAATTTCCAATTAGCAAAAAGCAGCAAGGTGCTCTGGAGGCCCGTCAGCTCTCAAAGGCACGGGTCAAAAAATGGGGGAGGAGAGACTGCAGCGTGCATATCAAATACAAGGCCCGATGAGATTTCCATTGATCTGAGCTGAGCCAATGGGAAGCAGATGCCAAAAGCTCCTCACACCGGTTGAAAGTTCTCCAAAAGGATTTATTTTCCACGGCCACTGAAGGAGCATGACTGATCTGGCTAGAGGGCCTGTGAGGCTCTGAAGCAGAAAACTCAGAGTTCGAGAAAACCATAGATAAAGGATGAGGGGTGCAGCGAGCGAGGGAGAGAGAGAGCAGAAAGAAAAGAGCGTGCATGTGCGCACGCAAGTGGAGTCAAGCAAGGCTGGAAGCCTGAGGGAATCTCACACTGCTCTGATCACAGATCCACGCTCTTCCTCTCTCTGTGGTAGATGCTCAGGTCTGGACTACACAAGCCTCCTAAGCTCAAAGAGACACTGCACTCTGCTGCAGTGACTCCAACAACCATCCTGTCAGAGTTCCTGGAGTGTTACTGAGGAAAAACATAAATATTAGAGGAAAGGAAAGGTGGTCTCTTACCTGGGCAGGGACCTTGGCTCTGGAGCAGCACGTCCATTTGCTTCTCGCACCTGGCCTTCTTCAGCTCGCACTCGCTGGTGTACGTGGTCCCATCTGAGCCACACACCTGCGAATGTTCACAGAGAGGTTAACCCCGGCATGATTAACGGATTCAACAAGATTTAGCACACGTTTTAACAAGTCAAATGCCTGGGCGGCACTCTCTTCGATTTGAAGAGGCGTGTGAATGGACATACTGGGCTGTGTGGCACTGTCTGACAGGTGAAGTCACACACGCAGCGGTCATCCTCCATGTCGTCATCCCATGAGCCGCCGTATCGCCGACAACGATCCTGCTCGCAAGTTTCAGATCCTGAACCTGAGCCTCCCGATCCACAATCTGTTAGAACACACACATATACGCTTGTTTACTTCATGGACCTTGTATTGATTTAAACTATTCTTAAAAGTAACTCAATCGTTATAGTAATTCTAACTCAAACCCTTAAAGGGATAGCTCACCCAAAAGCGAAAATTCTGTCATTAATTACTCACCCTTTGTTCATCTTCAGAACACAAATTAAGATATTTTTAATGAATCCAAGAGCTTTTTGACCCTGCATAGACAGCAGCACAACTAATAATAATATCTTAATCTGTGTTTCGAAGATGAACGAAGGTCTTACGAGTTTGTAATGACATAAGGGTGAGTAATTAATGACAGAATTTTCATTCTTTAGTGAACTGACCCTTTTAAATCAACATTTTTAAATACGAAATAAGACTATTTGGCCCATTTATGGGTGGCTAATGCTTAAAGGAGAAGTCCGGTGTGATATTGACCTAAAGTGTATTGAATCATGATACCGAGTGTGAACTTACCCTTCATAGCTCATCTCGGCTTGTCCACTGCAGTCCGAAATCTGGCGTTAGTTAGCCGATGCTAACAACAGGTTGTCAATGAGGGTGAATAGGGCATCGGACTAGCCATGTAAATAAATCACTGTTTTACGCCATTTACGAGGCACAAAGTAGCGCCACACTTCATTGGTAGACTTCCAAGGGCCCTGACATTTAAAACGAGACATTGAGAACTTTGAAAAAGCACCGGTAGTTTATTTACAAGAAGATTTATACATTTAGACATTCCCCTTAGTAAAATTACCGATCGCCGCCATCTTGAATTTAGTCACGATAAGTCGAGTGACGAGCAGGAAGGAACTTATCAGGTTATCAACTTATCAGGTTGTAGTTTCCTTCCTGCTCGTCACTCGACTTATCGTGACTAAATTCAAGATGGCGGCAATCGGTAATTTTACTAAGGGGAATGTCTGTATAAATCTTCTTGTAAATAAACTACCAGTGCTTTTTCAAAGTTCTCAATGTCTCGTTTTAAATGTCAGCCGAGATGAGCTATGAAGGGTAAGTTCACACTTGTTATCATGATTCAACACACTTTAGGTCAATATCACACCGGACTTCTCCTTTATCTATGTCAATTTTAATTTAATTTTTTTGTTTTCACCAGATCATTAAAAAACCCTGTGATAAATACCAAACCTTAAACTTTTAAATGTAAAATAAGATTATTTAGCCCATTTATGGGTGGTTAATGCATATCATTTTTGTCAACATTGAAATTTTAGATGTCTTTCACCATTTTCATCATATGTCTTTATTAGTCCATTTAAAAAGAAAAAAAAAATCCAGTGATAAAAACATTTTTAAACTGACAAACATCCCATCCATCTCTCTTAATTAGAATAAATTCATAAATGACGTGCAAAATATGTATACAAATATTATAGAAAGTGATAGTGGCTATTTATTGGTTATAGGTTGTAACATAAAAATTAATTGTTTTATTTTAATGTCTCAAAATGAATATACTTTTTTTTTTTTACATTATAATGTAGTGATGCCTAAATTCACTTGTAGTATTTGTTATTTTATATTAAATATGTACATATTTACATTACTTATCCAAATATGTACATGGATCGAAGATGAAAAATGGTAATACTGCTTTAAATTGTTGTTTTTCCAAAAATATTGGATAAAAATATTACTGTAGTATTATAAAGTAGTAGTATTACTAAGTTTTCTGTTTAATTGAATTGCATTTTTGTTTTTCTGAGCAAAAAATAAATATCACACGTAAATGTAAATTTCCCTAATTTACAGAAGACACCCACTAAAATGTCATTTAGTGTAACAATCTTGTCAGGCATATTTACAACAAAAATCAATTTATGACATATTAAAAGACAAATTACTTTCACCCCAAATACTAATTAGTTTTTAAAATGTGCCACTATCCTAGGTTTTGCCTATTTGTCAGTAAGACTTTTTTACTCATTTAAAAGTCAAATTTAATGTGCTCCTCTATTATTTTATATATTTTAATATGCACAAGTCAGAATAAACATATTATTAGAATTTTTACATAAATATTGTTACGCTGAATGACAATATAACAACCAAGTTTTTACATTTTATTCTCCAAAAACTTATTTAAAACCTTAAAAGTAGACACTTTACTTATTTAATGTGCTTTCTATGGACATAAAATCACTTTTGTAAATTTCTTTTGACGGGGACATCTTAAAGTCTTTGACCCACATATACAAATATGTACATATGAAATATCTAAACTACTTGTCTAAATAATTACATAAACCAATTAAAAATAAATAAATAAAATAATCCAGCGATAAATACATTTTACATTTAAAAAATTACAAATATTCCATTCCTCTCTCTTAAATAACATAATTCAACAATTACATTCCATCACACTGTTATAATGTAAAGTATGAAAAACAGATATTCATGTTTGAAGCATTAAAGTAGAACAATTTTTTTTCATGTTATAACCTATAACCAATAAATATCCACTATCAAATTCGATATTTTGACTAATTTAAACACTTTTTGTTTAGTTTAATTTACTTAAAACTAAAAAAAAAAACACTAACCTAAAAGTGATTGTTTATTTTCAGATTTGCTAAACATTCTATTTAAGGGTGTTCTTAAATTATTAGTGTTTTTCAAAATTAACTTTGCTGACTGTTAGACTGTTAGATGATGGTAATATAAATGTAATAATAGTGAGGTACCGATATATTGTGTCTTACAAACACACATATACAGTCCTAAGAAACACAAGGCAGGTCCCCAAAACAGCTTCGTCCACACAAAGAGAATTTACGCATTCACAACCTCAATTTACACCACATAAAAGAACAAATAAACTCACTAACGCTGATTTCAGGGAGATAAACAAGCATTCTCACACGAGACCTGCGATTTGAGCGTAACAGCGGGTAAGTACTTTAGAAGTCACAAAGAGCAAAGACAAATAAGACACGCAGACACTAGGGACCTCATGCAAACCCATATTTGCATATCAGTATGCCGCACATTGTCTTCTAATAAAATAAAAATATTCCCAGGTACTCAAGCATCTTGTTTTAACTTTCACTGCCAAGAATTAATGGACAGTGCTTTGGAAAAGTATTTAGACATTCAGCGCATATGGAGCAGCGAATATTGAGATTTTCTTCACGTTAGAGTGAAGATTGAAGCAAAGGCACTGCTGGAAGAACAAGATAATGACCAGCTATGGAAATACCCAGCAACCAACGAAATAAATTAAACAAGACACCAGTGTGCCACCAGCAAAGTGTCTCTCACATTTCGATTAGAAGTGAAATAGCTGACAATCTGTTATCTAACACAGGAAATCAATGTAAACGGGTGTTTCGTGGCCATCGTGCATGACGTCACTAATCACACTACATTACGTCGGGAGCAATTAGTCTCGGTGCGAGTTCAGGGTTAGTTTCTCTGTAGGAAATCCTGAAGGATAAATCTCGATTCTCTCCAGCATCCAAACTTTGGGGATTATGGTGAGGAAATCATGAGGGTTTTTCTTCAGATGAGCCGCCTCATTAAACACACTCTTATCTAGCCTATTTAATTAGAATTAAAGTTCATTAGTCAACAAAGCTGACTTGCTGGAGATATAAAGCACCCCTCTTTGTAACAGAGCATTACCGTTTGTTATTTTTAATGAAAGTTGCCGAGCAGCTCTAATAAAAAGAGTGCAAAACTTGCCGCATTTCACAACTGGAAAAAAAAAAATGTATTTGCTGAGAAAAATATCTGTATTATTGCTCTGTCAAATCGATTAATTGCAATTAATCATGATTAATCGCAATTAATTATTTTGACAGCACTAATATAGATATTTTCATGATTAATCGCTTCCAAAAATAAAAGTTTGTGTTTACATCTATCTATCTATCTATCTATCTATCTATCTATCTATCTATCTATCTATCTATCTATCTATCTATCTATCTATCTATCTATCTATCTATCTATCTATCTATCTTACCGCAGTTCGCACCTGGAAAAAAAATATATGTATTTGCTGAGAAAAATATCTGTATTAGTGCTGTCAAATCAATTAATTGCAATAAATCATGATTAATCGCAATTAAATCATCGATTAATCGCAATTAAATCATTGATTAATCACGATTTATCGATTTGACAGCACTAATATAGAGCACTATATATATCTATTTATCTAGCTATCTATCCACGATGCATTCTGAATGATCATGTGACTGAAGACTGAAGTAGTAATGGCTGTTGAAAATTCAGCTTACCATCTCAGAAATAAATTGCATTTTAAAAAATATTTAAATAATCAATAGTCATTTCACCTGGCAATAATATTTCACAATTTTGAGTTAACTTCTCAACTTTGTATTATTCTCTTTTTGGGTCTTTTCTCTGCAGATACTGATATGTGCAATTAATTGCGATTAATCAGTCTGTTTATCATTAGCGTAAGAGAAGCGCAAAACCTGCATGTCGATCGATTTGATTAATGAGGAAAAACCAAACGCCTGTCTTTCCCACGTCTACATTGCGAGCTAAACACGTTCTTTCTTCACATGCAAAGCTGGGCAGGGCAACCTCGTGCACCCTGATGGGAAAATCGATTGCGTATAGGTGGAAATGCCACTTAGCATAAAAAACCCCCTTAAACAGATTATGAAGCCGGTCACAGTAAAGGCTAGGGGTTGGCCTGCACTGATACGTCTTATCAAAAATCCACACTGACAGCCTTGCAGGGTCGATACTCGTGGAGGCCATTCAATTCATTAGCCCCAGCCTGGAAACAATGAAAGCACTCAAGCCTGAAGCCCTGGCCACAGTGATACAGAGAGTAAACGCACTCACTGTGTAGACATCAGGTTTCTGCTTCAGAGCATTAGCGATCCGACGCTGTGATGAAGAGATTCAGTATTTTGCTTAATGTGAGCTGAGCTGAATTTATGCCTTAGGGCAGAGTCTTGTTAAGATCAGCCAAGAGACTCCAAGGGGAAAGAATGTAGCATTTGACTATGATTATTACAACCTTTGTCTTTTTTTCCCCTCACCGATTGACTATTATTAAGGCACAGCAAACAAAGAAAACTGTTACAAAACTCTCTGAAGCTCAGGGGAAGCACAAAATGTTTCACGACATACAGAACATACTTTCACAACAAATACATGTAATAACTCAATAATATGAATTATTATTATATAATGAATAAGAATATTATATTTAAGATTATACTATTTTTAATGTTTTTGAAAAAAGACTTATATCCTCACAGAGACTGCATTCTGTCATTGGCTGCACAAACAAGTACAGAACACTATTTAGAGTCCCAGCCTCAGAGGAGAAAGGAAAGCAGTGGAGTTATTAATTTATTTACTGTATATTACGCCACTGCCACACAGATCTAATATAACCATGCAATTTCTTTCCCAGCTGTTTACTTTTACAGACATAACATACAGACTGTTTTTGTAACTCGTGTGTTTTTAACATAAACTTCTGTGTATTTGACAGTTTAAGCGCAATAAGACATGAAAGAGAACTTAGTTTAGCACTCGTATGCCATGTGCACTGCAAAAAAATGCCCTATTCTGGAAAAGGGGCGGGGAGCAACAGCTCATTAACATTTAAAGAGACATGCATGAAAACAGCGTGTTTCTGCTTTCACTCAAAATAGGCATTTTCAAAGTGATATAAATGATCTGTAGGGTATTTTGAGCTGAAACAAACACATTCTGGGAACACCTGAGACTTATGTTACATATTGTAAAAACAGTTTTTAACATGTTTCCTGAACACCAAATCAGCATTTTAGAATGATTTCTAAGTGATCACACAGTTTGCATCATTGTTATGCTGCTTCATAAAAGCCAATATTGATAATAAAAGATTGCTGATAAATTTAAAGTGCATTCTCAAGTGTTTTCTGCTAAGTCAAGCAAACTCTGCAAAGTAAAAATGAGCTCAGCACTAAAAAAAAACTCATCTTGCAGCTGAGCTTCTACTACACAGCTCTGTGCTGCTTGTACACACAGTGTAAATACTATAAACTGTAATTTGAGCATATAAATAAATGTTCTGCTTGCGCTTGCGTATGAAACAGACCTGATACCACAAGCAATTCCAGGAGCACAAAGCAGTTTTGCACTGCAAAGCCGCATTACGGATTCAACACACGCTCTCATCCCCTCATCAGCGATACAGTAAATAATACGCTTAAATGAAGGTTTCTAAACTCTGACTCTGATAAACCTGACCACTGAACAGCAGCGGCAATCATTTCCATATACGAGGCTCTCTGGGCCACCTAAGCCAAATTGTGCAAGCTAAGCACAAGATGAAAGCATTTACGTTCCCGGTTGTGTTGTGCGTTAGCAGGAAAAAAAAAAGAAAAACACGACGTAAAAAGGTGAATAAATAAACCTGGTGGAGTGAGTGGATACGGGTGGGGGAGGAGGTGCTAATTAGTTTCGGTCCTTTGATGTCACAGCCACCCGCGAACCTTTCAATTAGCGCACACCAAGATGTACACATCAGCTGTCCTCAAAGCCCTTTCCCGTCTCTTTAACTCAATCATGTACTTACGGGGTCCATTTAGCCATGCGTTTTCCATTAAGATGGAAAGCTGAAGGAATAAAGTGCGAGCTAGAGTGAAAGCAAAGTAGGTAAACAGACACAGAATAACTCCAGTAGAAAAAAACAGATGGTACCATCAAGAGGTGAAAGGTTTTTCTGGCCGATGAGGAGATAGATGACGGGGAGAGGAGAGAGATACGGGAAGAACGAGGAGAAAAAAAATGTCAGGCGGGAGAGCGGCGGGGACAGTGACCTTCAGACTTAACTGCTAGTTTGTTGCAGGTGGCTGGGATGCCTTACTGTGAATGCATAACTCCCATGAAAACACACACACAGACCTTCTAAATGTCACACTTCACTTTAGCGCACACACACAAACACACAACTTGTCTACCTCTCCCTTCCTCACTCTCTTTTTCATTTCTCCCCCTCGAGAGTCAACATTCACATTCATCACAAGTTGTTGACCTCTGTATCTCAAACTATGGGTATACACCAGGGATCCTCAAATCTTACCCTGGAGGTCCAATGCACTGCAGAGTTTAGCTCTAACCCTAATCAAACACACCTGAGAATGCTAATCAAGGTCTTCAGGATCATTAGAGAATCACAGGTAGGTGAGTTTCATCAGGGTTGGAGCTAAACTCTGCAGCACATTGGACCTCCAGAGTAAGATTTGAGGAACCCTGGTATACACCAACACACACCTACACACACTCACACTCACAACCTTTGGCGTTCAAGATCAGCTGGATGGATAGTTGTGGGATTGGGCAATATCTAAAATATTCACAATATATGCGCAATGACTTTACTGCTGACAAAAATGAGAAACACTGAAAACTTGGATTTTTTTATGGACATTTTTTATAATTAAAGGCAAATTTTGCACACTTTTAATGACTCTGAGAACATTAAAAAGTTAATTTACCACTCAGATTAAAATATTACCCTTATTTATTCATTCTTGTCTTTATCCAAACCTGTATGGTTTTTTAATGATGTCTATTGTGGATCCCATTTTCATTCATTATATGGAGATTCCTCAAAATGTTCTTCCTCAAAATATTGTCTTTCATCCTCCACAGGAGAAAGAAAGTCATACAGGTTTGGAAGGACATGAGGTAGATTAAATTGGGACAGAATTTTCATTTTTGAGTAAACTATTCCTTAAAGAGAGCATCTTCAGATTTTAGTAGTAAAATTCTGTCAAGCAGTTCAAAGATTCGATAAAAAAATTATTCAACATTTTTCAGAAATGTTCATGCACATCTCCCACATATTAATGTTTTTTTTCCAATATATATGAATAAATATTTCTTATTAATACTATGTATTATTATACTGGGGAACAGTAATAAAAAATGTAATATTCAATTCAACATCTCTCACATGTTACTGTTACATTTTAATATATGTAGATAAATATTGCTTATTATTGCTTTGTATCGTAATATTGGGGAAATTAATAAAAAAGTATTAAATATTTGATTTAAAACTGATTCAACAATTCATGAGCACTCAGAAATCTCACATATTAAATATCACTTTTATTTTTAAACATATGTAGTTAAATATTGCTTATTATTAATACGTACACTGTAAAAAAAAGTTGATTCAACTTAAAAAAGTAAGTGTTCATGCAGCCTTAAAATTTTAAGTTTAGTCAACATGAAATGTTAAGTTGTACTACACAAAAACGTGGATATTTGAGTTGAGTAAACTTAAAATTTTAAGGCAGCACGAACACTTACGTTTTTTAAGTTTAAATAATTGTTTTCTTCTTTTTTTTTTTTACAGCGTAATGTTATATTGGGGAAAATTAATAAAAAAATAATATTCGATTCACGCAAATCTCTTACATATAAATATTTTATTTTTGAAATATATGTAGATAAATATTGCTTATTATTACTGTACTGTTATATTCCGAAACAAAATAAATAATAATAGTTCAAAATTTATTCAACAATTCATCAGTGCTCAGAAATGTTCACGCACATCTCCCACATATTATTTTTTGTTTTTAAATATGTAGATAAATATTGTTATTATTACTATGTATTGTTATATTGAGGGAAAAATATAATTTTATATATATATATATATATATATATATATTAAATCCAAAACACATTAATGTATTATTTTTAAATATACTTAGTTATTAAATATAGCTTATTATTACTATGTACTGTTATATTGGGGAAAATTTATTTTAAAAAAATTAAATATTTGATTCAAAACTGATTCAAAAATTCATATGCATTTAGAAATGTTCACGAACATATCTCACATATTAGTGTTTTATTTTAAATATATATATAGATAAATACTGCTTATTATTGCTATATATTGTTATTTTTTGGGATGGTTGGGGGTTAAATATTTAATTAAAAACTAATTCAATAATTCATCAGCACTCAGAAATGTTAAAGCTTTATTTTTACATATATGTAGATAAATATAGCTTATTATTACTATGTATTGTTATGAATACAAAATATAAAATATTAAATTCAAAACTGATTCAACAATACATCAGCACACAGAAATGTTCAAGGAAATCTCTCACATATTCATGTTTTATTTATTAATTTTATGTTGTTGTTGTTTTTTCTCGATAAACACTGTTATTACGTATTACTATGTATTGTTATAGTGGGGGAAAATTATGAAAATATAAAAATATTCTTTTTGTGTGTTCATTTTTGAGAAACACTGTGGAAAACATGCCTACATAATTTTAATTAGATATTCACATATTTTATTGGCATGTTGATATATTTACTAAATATTTACTGTGCTCTAGAATTATTTGAACAATTAAATAATAATATTACTAATTCAGTCGGCTACAATGGCTTGTTTTTTTTCTTCTAAATAAACACTTTAAAATCTTAATACCCATATATAAAGACTTTGTTTTTAAGCTATAAATCCCAGCCCTAGTTGGTTGTTTCTGTTTACTTGTGATTTGTCTCCTGTAGATGAGTATTGCTGAAAGACCTGGACAGTAGCTTAGAGTAATCGTAATGCTGCCAACATAAAGAGCAATAGGGCATCCTGACAGCCTGCAGAAGTTCTTTATGAGAAGATACTTGTGTGTAACGGATGACTGCACACTCTCTCCTGTTTGCCCTCTCCCAAACTCTCTTCCTGTGGGTGATCCGAAGCGTGTACTGATGCTTTATACGCTATTATGTTGCTATTTCCAATGCATAATCCTATTTAGTAAACGTATATTCAATTAAAAGCGGGCCGAGGCCCCAAGGTGATGCTCGGTTCTCTCATATCGCTTTGTCTGTGTCTACAATGAGGCTGACTTCAGACTAGCAGAGTGTGAAATTAAACAGGTGATAAATTCACCGCTACGGCCAGACGCAGAGAACACTGTCATTTTTCATTACCTCCAAATAAAAGAGTGAGAGAACACTGCCATTTCTTTCTTATGACTAATGAACATGCGTATTGAAGCCAGGCCTAAACAAATGAATAAACCATCTCTGTGTAAATAAACAGCCCCTTTGGCCCCTCGGAGAAAATGTTTTAGTTTGACACTGTATTTTCTGCCCACAACCGCAAAATCATAACAACCATCACACAAATGGAGTGCGGTGTTTGAAAGCTAAATGGAAGACAGACAAAACAGCTCAAGTTAGTACTCCATTCACTGTTCTTCCACATACAAAGACCTGCCAGGCGATGGGTTTTAGCCACTGTGGTGTTGCATCACTAGTCTAGAGAATAAATTGACAAAGCAGGTGTCACTGGCCTCTGGGCAGGATCTATTGACCGGACCCAAATCCCTGCAGCCTTTAACAGCAACTCCTCCACAGCTTACAGAGCTGGAAAGAAAGGTCTGATGAGACTTAGAGGGGGAAAAATGTGATTTTTTTTTCGTTAACTGCCGAACAGCCTGCTGGGAATGACATAAGTGAGATATTACATCAGGACTATACAGAGAAGCGGTAGGGTATATTACAGTTTATTATACTGTATATCTAAATAGCAGACATGTACTGTGGATATATACCTTGACTACACTTTCAGACCTTAGATCAAAAAAAGAAACGTTTCTAGTATAAAGCTATTTTTCCAGAGAATATTTGAAGGGATATTTCACTCAGAAATGAAAATTCTGTCATTAATTACTCAACTTTATGTTGTTCCAAACCCGTCAAACCCGACCTTTGTTCATCTACAGAACACAAATAGGAAAAAGGATATTTTGGATGAAATCCAAGAGCTTTTTGACCTTGCATAGACAGCAACTGACACATTCAAGGCCCAGAAAGGCAGTAAGAACTACTGTTGTCACAATACCAAAATTTTGAGTGCGATATGATACCTGACTAAAAATCTCGATACTACTACTGAACCAATAGTACAACAGTACAACAAAAACATAGAACGACAGGTAAAGTAAATGAATAATGAATGAAATAAAATGAATAATAGATAGACGATTTTTATCTTTGCTATTAATAATAAGAACATAGATGCAAGTAACAAACTAAAGGACAACTACAATAAAACAAAGACACAAATAAAATAAAAATAGGGCCCTATGAAATATTTTTTTTTCAGTTTTATTTTTTCCAAATTCATTAGAATTTTTCTGTATTCCGTTTTTTCCATTATAAATTTTTCTAGGCTCTATTTTAATGGTTACATTAAAAAAATATTATTCAAAAAGCATGTATAATTAATTGGAATCATGAAACGTAAAGCAAATTCTTAAAAATGTAACATAAATTCCATTTTAGGGCCCTATAAAATACGTTTTATTATGTTTCTCAAATTCAGTTTAGTTTGATCAAATTCTGTTTTCTATTAATTTTCTGCATTTCATTTTAATGGTTTAATTAAATTTTAAGAATCGAAAGCATGTCTAATTAATTTATAAAGATTAATTAGAATTTATAAAGAATTATATTATTATTATTATTTTTGTCTTGTGTATTTACAATTTTCTTGTAAATAAATGCTGGTAAATATTTTTTCCTGGTAAATATTCCTTAAATATATTTGTATTAGTAGTAGTATTACTATCATTACATTAAGTAATATTTCTGTCAAGTTAAACCAAACTTTTATTTTGTCGGGTTGCTGCCTTTACATTTTTGTTTGTATATGGTATAAGAATGGTTTTTCTCTAAAGTTCTAGAGATTTTGTTGATGTATTCATGTACTCATATATGGCTGAAAACACAATAAATGTCACGTGCGCTTCAGTAGACGAAAACAAGAATAGAGTGAGAGTACCATAATGAATATAATGTTGTTATTTTTGTTTTCTTTGCAAACAAAAAGTATTCTCGTAGCTTTATAAAATTATAGTCCTTACTACCTTTCTGGGTCTTGAACGTGTTAGTTGTGTTGCTATCTATGCAGGGTCTGAAAGCTTTCAGATTTAATCAAAAATATCTTAATTTGTGTTCCACAGATGAACAAAGGTCTTACAAGTTGAGGGTGAGTAATTAATGACAGAATTTTCATTTTTGGGTGAACTATCCCTTTAAATATGAACGAATAACTCAACTAGAAAGCATGGTACGGTCTATAACTGCATGAAAATCAGAATAAAACCGCATCTCCAACACTGACACAACAGGGACCTACGGCGAAAAGACAGAGAACACAAGGTGCATACTGATGCCTGCATTTCATGCTTCAGATATGACGGGTCACTAAGTGCAGTCGATGCAAGGAGGTTAAATTGGCCGCAATAAACTGTTTGGAGTGAATGCATTAACTTGGCTAGCCCCGAGTGCAGCTGTGAAAATCAGCAAATAACAGGGAGTTCAGCTCCTCACTTATCTTATCACATACATGAACACAGAAACCCACCTTCATCGCAGAAGCCAGGTTTGGCCACCTCAATCTTCTTCTGTTTCTCGCAGGAGGCCAGCCGCAGCTCACAGTCATTGTTGTAGGTGATGCCGTCGCTGCCGCACACGGGTTTCTCCAGCTGACCCGTGCACTGCTGACACTCACACTTGTTCTGCACGCACCGCGCTCCCCAGCTACACACAGTGCTGCCACAGGTTTCTGATCACACGCACAAATCACAGGACAGGGTAGTTGAGACACAAAGAGATGCGATAAACAGGTTCACACGTCCTCTTGAAACTCCAAACGCATTCACATGGGATTCTGCTACGCAAAAAACCACAGTGTAAAATCATGTAGCATGCATAACATGATTTGGAAAGAGGGCGAAAACAGTTTCTTGTGTTTTGACAAGAAAACTGCACTGCAAAACATTTTCTTAATCAGTATTTTGTCTTGTTTTCTAGTACCACTTATCTCAACAATTTTAAAAACAAAACAAAACATCATTTGACTTAAACTGCACAAGATATTAAGATTTTTTTTAGAGAACATTAGTTTATTTTTTCTTACTAAATGCATAAACAAAACAGATAACCTTAATTAAAAAATACAGTTGAGGTTAAAAGTTTACAAAATCTGCAAAATGTGAATTATTTTGCCAAATTAAGAGGGATTGTACAAACTGCATGTTGTTTTTTATTTAGTACTGACCCGAATAAGACATTTCACATAAAATATGTTTACATATAGTCCACACAAGAAAATAATAGCTGAATTTATAAAAAAGACCCTGTTCAAAAGTTTACACACACCTGATTTTTAATACAGTGTTGTTACCTGAATGATCCACAGCTGTGTATTTTTTTTTTAATCTTTTTGTTTACTGATAGTTGTTTACGAGTCCCTTGTTTGTCCTGAAAACTGCCTGCTGTTCCTCTGAAAAATCCTTCAGGTCCCACAAATTCTTTGGTTTTTCAGCATTATTGTGTATTTGAACCCTTTCTAACAATAAGTGAATGATTTTGAGATGCATCTTTTCACACTGAGGGCAACTGAGAGACTCATATGCAACTACTACAGAAAGTTCAAATGCTCACTGATGCTTTAGATAGAAAAACAATGTATTAAGAGCCAGGGATGTAAACTTTTGAACAAAATGAAGATGTGTAAATGTGTCTTATTTTGCCTAAATTATATATATATATATATATATATATATATATATATATATATAATTTCACACTGCCCTTTAGAAGCTACAGAACATACTTAGATCTTTCCCAGAACACAAAATAAGTTAAATTTACCCTGATATTCTGAAAGTTTTCACCCCCGGCTCTTAATGCATCGTGTTCCATTAGGAAGTGTTTGAACCTTCTGTTATAGTTGCATATGTGTCCCTCAGTTGTCCTTAGTGTAAAAAGATAGATCTAAAAATCATACAGTCATTGTTGGAAAGGGTTTAAATACACACAAATGCTGAAAAACCAACAAATTTGTGGGACCTGAAGGATTTTTTTGAAGAACAGCAAGCAGTTTAACTGTTCAGGACAAACAGGGGACTCATATATAACTATATGCAAACGTCTTTCATGTTAAATATCTTATTCAGGTCAGTAATAAATAAAAAAATAACATGCATTTTTTTATGATCCTTCTTATTTTGGTAAAATAATTAACATTTTGCAGATTCTGCAAGGTGTATGTAAACTTTTGACCTCAACTGTACATCACAAAAAAAGTAATACCTCACACAATATTGTAAATTAAGTTAACTTTTACCATAAACCAAAACAAAAATACTCCAGAAAATGATTTTTTTTTGCAGCAAACGCAGACTGATGAGTGACCATGTATGAAGGCGATGGATGAACTGATTGTTGTTTTTCTGTACTCACTGCATTCTCCATGGGCCACCACTCTGAGCTCCAGCTGCTTAGTGCAGGCTTCCACGTTCAGCTTGCACTCATTGTCATACGTCATCCCGTCGCTGCCGCACACGGGCTGCCGTGTTTCCAAACACCCTTTGGGGCACACGCACCGACCGGTCTGAGCATCGCAGATCGCGCCAAATGAGCAGTTGGTGCAGGACTCATCTGCTGAAAAGAAAATGTGACGTCAGCGTGCTACAGATTCACACCATCGCTCAATAGGATCAGCCTCAGCTGCCCCGCCGCCTGTCCGCTTTATTAAAATCTCTCTGCAAAGTCAGGCTAAAGCATCCCTCCGTCGTGCAGATGGGAGCAATGCTGCTGTTTACATGCAGGCACAGTAGAGCATCTTATAATGTCATCCATTTTAACTGATGTTGAGCCATCAACACAGTTACAGGCCCTTTGACATGACATTGCGTTTAATTAACCACGTCAATATTTACAGAGAAAAGCTCTCAAATTAAGCTATTTTATGCAAAGCAGCTTATTATATATTATTCTTAATTTGCAATTAGTTGCTAATTGATTTTACCATTAATTATATATAGAATAATTATTATAGTCAATTAAACATATTAAAAATAATTAATTAAATTAAAAATATTTAATAAAATATACGGTGTATATATAACTTTATTATATTTATATAAGAAATACATTATAATATTAAATTTATTTTTTATTTAATTACATTAAATTATACTATTTTTATTTAGATTTTATTTATTTATTTAGATTTCTATACAATTATATTACATATTACATTTATTTTTGAAAAATGAAAGATATATATTAATAAAGTATTACATACAAAATTAATAATTCAAAATACTTATTAGTAATATAAAACAATTTATTAAATATACACTGTGTGTATTTAAAATAAAGTAAGTAAAGTAGTTTATTATATATATATATATATATATATATATATATATATATATATATATATAAAACAGTAGTTATATATTTATTATTATTAGTTATATATTATTTTAAATTTAAATTTAAATTAAATTAAAATTAAATTACATTAAATACTATACTATTTTTCTTTTTAGATTTTTTTTTAAATTTAGAGTTCTGTAACATTATATTACATATTACATTAATTAAAAAAATATTTTTTGTTGTTAACTGATGATATTATTTCCCATACATAATACATTTTTAATTTAAGATAAATATAAAAAATGTAAATACATCTAAATGTATATATAAATTTTTATATAATATTACATTACATTAAATTATACTATTTTTAGATTTTTTTATTTATTTAGATTTCTATACAATTATATTACATTATAAAAAATAAGATATGTTATATATTAATAAAGTATTACATACAAAATGAATAATTAAAATTTATTATTAATATGAAAAATAATAAAATTGTTCTAGTACTATATATATATATATATATATATATATATATATATATATACATAGTTCAATTATTATTAAACACTATTATTATACATATAATAATTGCATTTTTATATATATATATATATATGTATATATTAGTAAATTGATGTATATTAATGTATATTTAATTTAATAAATATTAAATTACATTAAATTATATTTTTTATTTATATTTACATTAATTATATTATATTAAGTTTAAATTATACATATTATTTTTTATATATTATATATTAATAAAGTATTAATAATATTTATTTATAATAATTATGAAAAATATAAAATATCATTAATATGATACACAATTAATTCACGATGTGGTTAATTCATGATATTAACTGCCATATCATGTAATTCAATTATTAACTGAAGATATAAAATTGTTCTAGCACTATTTATTTCCTTATTACACAATTTATATACAGGTCAGAGAGTGTGATTACGGGTTTTAGTGTGTGTGGTTTTTTTTAATTAGTCACAGTTAACGTGTTAAATTGGCATCCCTAGTTCTCGGATATCTTGCTCTGATTACCGAAAGCCCAGTTAATCAGTAAAACAAAATGTGGTTCCAACTGGGAGAGAGCGAGGGAGGGAGCATGGCCGATGACAATTACACCTGGGGGATTGCATTAGAGCAACTGCTATCACATTCAATTAGTGCTAGGGTAATAACAGCACCTGATTTAGTGTTAATGGAGAGAGGTCCTCATGCATAAATCTCTCGTCTCTCTTCTACCAACCTGTTTATTGCACATTAATAAAGTGACCTCACCTCCGCTCAGGAGCGGCTCTCAGTCAACCTCAGGGAGCGCGCTCGGCCGTCTTATTAAAAGCAGCTGCAGCATGCTGCCCAGCGGCTGCCCAAGAGCGCTTCGTTGTGACAGTCCAATGCAGGCCGATAAATCACATTCTCATGGCTGCTGGTATTCTCCTTTATCGGCACGTGTGATAAAGGCATTTCTTTATCAGTTGCAACATGTTTCCATGCTTTCACAGCCTTGGCGGATGGGAGCGCAATAGATACGGCAGTCTGTTACATATAAACAGCGATCCAGCATACAGAGCTGGACCCGAGATATGAGTACAGACAGAGGTCTTTAGGGCAGAGTTTAGCCTTTTGAGAAACAAGAAGAAATCCTGTCCATTCAGGCCCAGAAATGAAAATTGTGCCATCATTTACTCATTCGAAAAATGCGTGACGCTCTTTCTTCTTATACGAAGCACAAAGAAAATTTTGAATAATGTATCTCTCTTTTGTATGCTGTTACAATGAATGGAGACTAGAGCTTTCGAGCTTCAAAAAGACCACAAAAGCACAACAAAACTATCATAAAGGTATAAAAAAAGGTTTGTACCAGGGTGTCAAATATATAAGTCTTCACACGGCAGCTTTTTGTTGAAAAAGGCATGAAATTTAAGTCATTGAGAACTGAATGAACCTGATTTACGAATGAATCATTCACTTTGAATTAATCACTTCTGTACTTCTGTATATACAGTACTGTTCAAAAGTTTTAAAAATGGTTTTAAGTCCATTGTTTTTATCTTTTGCTGTAGTGTGTCAGTAGGAAATATCAGTTTACATTTCCAAACATTCATTTTACTATTAATTATAATAATCCAGTGAGATTTTTTAGCTTGCACAAGGAAGCTGACAACAGTCAGTGCTCCACATGTCTCCAAGATGCTTCAAGAAACCTACAGTTGAAGCAGTTGAAGCTCAAAACCTCAATGTGTCACTTGCCTTTTGTCATTCATAGTGAAATATTGTTTCTACATCAAACTTTTTCACTGTAGGAAAGCCAGAAAGGCTGTTTTCTGAACATTTTCAGTGAATATTGGTTCAAAAATGTTCAGAATTAGAGAGATTCCGAGATTATTGGAGTGTGTTTTACAAGAAAATACTATTTCAGTCTTTTTGCTTTAAAATTTCAACTTTAAGTCAATGTGTTACTTGCTTTTTGTCATTAATTGTGAAATACTACCAATTTCTGAGTGAAAATTGTTTCTACATTAAACTTTTTTTCAGTTTTGAAAAGCTAGAATAGATGTTTTCAGAACTTCTTCAGTGAATAATGGTTCAAATGTTCAGAATCCAAATCCATTATAATAAAAAAGTGGATTTACTTTAACAAAAAAAAAAAAAAAAAGATGGAGAGAAAGAGAGATTCATAGATTATTGAAGTATGTTTTGGAAAAAGACACTGTTTCAGTCTTTCTACTGAAAGCCATAACAGATGTTTTCTGAACTTTTTTGGTAAATAATAGTTCAAATGCTCAAAACTCAATTCAATTATAATTGAAAAAATGGATTGTCTTCAAAAACAAACAAAAAAAAGTAAGAGATTCAGAGAATACTGGAGTGTATTTTACAAGAAAACACTATGTCAGTCTTTCTACTTTAAAAGTTCAACTTTAATTCAATTTACTTGCTTTTTGTCATTAATTGTGAAATACTACCAATTTTACATCAAACTTTTTTAGTGTAGGAAAATCAGAACGGATGTTTTCACACCTTTTATGGTGAATAATAGTTCAAATGCTCAGAACTCAATTGAACTCAATTAAATTATAATGAAAAAAAAAAAACAATATTTCAGTCTTTCTACTTTAAAAAGTCAACTTTAATTTAATGCTTTACTTGCTTTTTGTCATTAATTGTGAAATACTATCAAATTCCTGAGAGAAAATTATTTCTACATCAAACTTTTTTAGTCTAGGAAAACCAGAACGGATGTTTTCAGAACTTCAGAATGGTGGATAATAGTGCAAATGCTCAGAACTCAGTTCAATTCTAATGAAAAAGTGGATTGTCTTCAAATAAAAAAACAAAAAAGTAAGAGATTCGGAGATTACTGGAGTGTGTTTTACAAGACTATTAGTCTTTCTACTTCAAATGTTCAACTTTAATTCAATGCGTTACTTGCTTTTTGTCATTAATTGTGAAATACTATCAATTTCTGAGTAAAAATTGTTACTTTTCCGGTGAATAATGGTTCAAATGTTCAGAATCCAATTTCATTACAATGAAAAAGTGGATTTTCCTCCAAAAAAAAAAAAAAAAAAAAAAATCAAGTCATGCAGGTTTGGTGATGACAAAAGTTTCATTTTTGGGTGAACTATTCCTCTAAAGGTAAGTGGTAAACCACTCTCTTTTGCTCAGAGAAAGAAAGGAACATTGTTAATGTCAGCTACAGAACAGCATTTTTTGTGAACAGCCGTAAAAATTCCCTGGCGATTGGTGCTTGGGCAAGGGCACCGGCTCTATTAGTCTGCTCCATCTCCTCCTAGTTTTTATTTACTACCCTCTCACTCCTTCCACAGCCTGATGATTTTTCTTCTGCTTCCAGCTCAGTGTCTTGCAGGTAACCTATATTCCCCAACTGTGGCCAGTAACATTTCAATCACCAGTAAAAAGTGCTTATTTGCTGCTGACTCGTTGGCTGTTCTTTCATTTCCTTGCATATAAACGTATACGTATTGGTTCTCAGAGGGGCAGATATCAAATACTCCATTACAACGGCATGCTTTCCTGTAGCTGCGCGACAAGGTCAGCCGCCACTCAAATGTGAGGGAAAAAATCAGAATAATAAACAACGTCAGTCATATCTCTATCAGACTGCACCTGAACTATAAAGATAAGGGCATTTATGAGTCCCCCCTCTATGCGGAGCGAAGAAAATGAAATGAAATTTGGCCACGAGCACATCATACACCCACTCATGTGGGTGCATTGCTACCGACAGCGACCCACATACAAGCTTTCATGAACAAATGCACACAAACACAGCTGGGGTCTTAGTGGGGCAGAGGCTGTGGTCTGAATGGGCCCGGATAATTAACGGTGATAATAATAGAATTCACTTGTGGTGGAGAGTGTGGCTGTGTACACAGCACTAAATGAACATCATTTCCTTCTGTATGGTTAGCTGTTTGCAGCCGCTTTTTATTGCCCCTTTCCATTGACACCTGCTCCAGCGAGGGGCCGGACCCATCAACATTGCTGTGATGCTGTAATGGCTGGATTTTTTTCTAACTACAATGATTATTTCCAGCTGGACAAAATCAGGTCAAAACTGTTCAAGTTGGTTGAGCTTGTTTATGGGATACCATAGCTGGTCAAAGATGGTCTATCATCTCGAAATTGCTTGTCCAACATGATCTAGCAGGTCTAAACCAGTCTCACAAATGTTACAGTTTAGCATATTAACAGGAAAGTTTTAATAAATAAATAAATACAAATACAAATTGGATAGATAGATAGATAGATAGATAGATAGATAGATAGATAGATAGATAGATAGATAGATAGATAGATAGATAGATAGATAGATAGATAGATAGATAAACATTTAAAGAATTACTTTCTAATTACATATTTTAAATATATTTTTGGATTTTCCATAATTTATTGTATATAATTATAAATATTGAGTCTATATAATTAAAAAGTAAATTATTTTATCTGCAAAATTAATTCTAAAAATTAATGCTAAATTTATATTTTATATATTTTTTAATATTATTACTTCTTTATACCATTTGTATTTGTTTTTTTTTTATCTTGTAAATTTTAAATAAAATAAAATATTTTATTTACAGGTTTTCTATGATTGTAGAAAGCCTATTATTACCTAATTTTAATATAATAAAAAGGATCTGAGTTCACCTGTGTATCTTTTACAAGAAAATACTGTTTCAATCTTTCTACTCAAAAAAATTCAACTTTAATTCAATGTGTTATTTGCCTTTTGTCATTAATCGTGAAATACTACCAATTTCTTAGTGAAAACATCAAACTTTAAAAAAAATAAAAATAAAAAAAGGCAACTTTAATTTCAACTTTAATTCAATGGGTTACTTGCCTTTTGTCATTAATTGTAAAATACTATAAATACCTGAGTAAAAAAGTCAAACTTTTTTCAGTGTAGAATAGATGTTTTCAGAATTTTTTTGGTGAATAATGGTTCAAATGTTCAGAATTTAATTTCATTATAATGAAAACGTGTATTTTCTTCCAAAAATCATACAGGATTGGTGATAACATTTTTCGGTGAACTATTTGTTTTTTGCAAATTTCAAAATTTTTTATAATATTTTATTTACTGGTTTTCTAAGATTATGGGAAGCCTATTATTAGCTTCTACACACAGAACATCAAGCCTGCCGTTCCAAAACAAATCTGTCAAGCTCAAGCATTTCTAAAATGCTCTATTTCTAGTCCTGAATCATCAGTTTTAAGATTTCACCACATATGCATGAAAACCAGACTTGTTTGGCCCCAACTGAACCTGTGTCTGTGGGTTAAATCTCTGTGGGTAGTTAAGCTGATGTTCCAGAAGCCTGTGAGGAGAGAGATATCACTCTCATATGTCTATCTGGCAACATATATAGCATGATAGGCAGCACTGCAATAAAGGGCAACCGTGGCCTGTAGCGATCTGAGATGAATCCTATACCGCTACCAAATGACCCCCCGGCATCCAATTCGAACTCTTTACTGAAGGCACAGCCAATACAGACGCATGTGTGAAGTCCAAACACATGACTCTTCTGTTGACACAATAGCTCTACCTCATTCTCTCTGAACTTAAGCCGCCAGTGAAAGGCACAGGCTTTACAAAGGGCTCCAAGTTTAGCAGAATAAGTCCTTTTAATATTCCCCTCCCAAGCACAAAGACAGCCATCGAAAATGATTTACAAGCCTTTTGTGAAGAACACACATAAACATGCGTTTGTTCGGAGGGCGAGCAGGCCTCTCTGCAGACTTATCTGGAGCGCGCTTACAAAAGCCATACAAAAAACCCATGACTCACGCAAACAATTACTGTGAAGGATACTGCCCTCTTTAATTCTAACTTAAGTGCATCGTTTCAAAAAAAGGTTGCGGAGGAGGAAAATTACAGTCCTCTCTCGAAATATCGGTGGAGTGCTTAAGTGCAGGGGGTGGACGGGGATGAAAGGCAGTGAGGGAGTGAGTGGCATCAATGCGTGTGTGTGTGTGAGTGTGTGTGGACTCACCACATGGTCCTTTGTGCTGCATCTGTATCTGTTTCTGAAGGGCACATCCCATGGCCTTCATTTGGCATGAGCTGCTGTAAGTGTGCCCGTCACTGCCGCAAACAGGGTCCTGGTCCTGCGGACATGCGTCTGAGCATTCGCACACAGGCTCGCTGTTCTTAACCACGCACACAGCTCCAAATTCGCAGGTCTTCTTCAGGCAGGGGCTCTCCAGGTTAAGATCTGCCCCAAAAAGCAGAGAAAAAAGTTATCATTCTACTTAGCTGTAGACGGAAAAGACAAGGAGGAGGGGAAAGAGTAAAGGTAAAATCTAAAGCTAAATCCAGATGTCACTCCACTTCTCAGTGCTCAATCATTATTTGCTACACACTGTGTTTTGAATATTAGGAGTGACAGCCGAATCCAACACTTAAATTGTCAACATCCATGTTCCACATTTACACCTGTGAGACAGCAAAATGCTGCTATATTAAACATTTCAGGATCTGGAGTGACTTCGGTTTTGCATTCACACACGGTACAATAATTTAAGGATTCACTCTCGCGTTTAAATGCGGTTTTCACACCCATATCCACTGCAGGGTGCATATGAAATATGATTCTTCTTTTACATCTGTGAAACACCAAACAGTTGCTATGATTAGATCTATTTCAAATATTGCAGGATCTGGAGTGACTTCAGTTTTCTGTTCACATGTGGTACAATAATTTAAAGGAATAGTTCACCCAAAAATGAAAATTCTGTCATTACTTACTCACCTTCATGACGTTCCAAACCCGTAAGACCTTACATCTTTGGAAAAACTAATGAAGTTTTTTTTTTTTATAAAATCCGAGAGCTTTTTGACCCTGCATAGACAGCAATGCAACTGACATGTTTAAGGCCCAAAAAAAGTAGTAAGGACATCTATAAAATAGTCCATATGATATCAGTGGTTCCACCATAATTTTATGAAGCTACGAGAATACTTTTTGTGTTAGAAGAAAACAAAAATAACTTTATTCAATGATTTCTTCTCTTCAGTGGCAGTCTTCGACACTAATTCACAAGAATACCACGACACAAGTTTGGCGCTACTGATGCAGTAGCAGGCATTCTGACGTAGAACCCAGATATGCACAAAAAAGTATTCTTGCAGCTTCATAAAATTAAAGTTGAACTACTGATGCCACATAGACTATTTTAACCATGTCTTTACTACCATTCTGGGCCTTGAATGTGGTAGTTGCATTGCTGTCTATGAAAGGTCAGAAAGCTCTCAGATTTCATCAAAAATATCTTAATTCCAAAGACAAACAAAGGTGTGAGTAATTAATGTGAGATTTTCATTTTGGGTGAACTAACTCTTTAAATTATTGTACAGTGTGTGAACGGAGAACTGGAGTCACTCCAGATCCTGAAATGTTTAATTTATGGGTAAAATAAGCCTTAATTCATTCCCGATTTAAATGTGGTTTTAACACCCATAACCACTGCAGTGGGTATGTGACCTATGATTTAGTAGAAGCAGTTGATTCTCTTTTAAAATTTTAGACACAAAAGACAACGTTTTCTGTCCAATAACACCTGATGGTCTGAGAAAATGTTCTAGAACTGCTTGCTAAACAGATCTGCACTCTGACTTTGCAGCTGTAAACATGCAGCCCATTAGAGCATCCAATCAGAACACTAACTACTCACATCTCATTTCATGCATCACTAACCAAGCCTCTCTCAACTACGGACAGAAGGCACAAAAAAAAAAAAAAAAAAAAACAGACAAGTAAAACACAAAGCATCATCCCAGAAAAGGGAGAGCTCTAGTTAATAATTCAGAGCGCTGAGCTACAGCACAGATATGAAATATGAACATGAAAGAGAGTAGCTGGGACTCTCAGTGGTGCCACAGTAGTTCCACAGTAAGTTCATTAACTGCTGCAGTTAGTAGACAGAGGGCCGAGGGACAGTGGGACCGAGCACAAGCCCTGTTTCTGATGCAAACACAGAGGGAAAGAGAACGAACAGAATGAGAAAGAAGAAGTGGGTCAGCGGTGAACCAGCACAGCTCAACGTTCTCTAGAGGAGAAACTTTCGTCACAAAATAAGGAGTCATTTCGCCCAATCAGGAGGGGGTTATATAAAAAACAGGTGATAAATTAATGCACAAAAAGGATGGAGGAGGATTCTAGGGGAGATTCTGTAAAAGCAATGACTCTCATTTCATTCCAAACCGGATGTTCTTTCTTGTGTATAAAACAACAGCAGATGTTAAGCAAAATGTTCACGCTGCTCTTTTCCATACAATGGAGTTTGATAGCTTATGCTGAAAACAACTTTAGTGTTCTACTCAAAGTCATACGGATTTGGCATGAGAATGAGTAATTATTGACATAATTTGAGCTGGTTTTATAAACAAATGCACAACATGCTGCGCATTTGTATGCTTGGGCTTCATAGCTGAGGGTTGAGAAATGCTCGAGGAGTAAACGTGATGTGTTTGCACTTTCACGCTAAGATTAAAGACATGTCAAAATAAAGGGCAGCCCTTCAGGCTCACTCTGTATTGTGTGAGAGGTAAAATGACAGGGTGACGGCAAATGTTTGCAGGTGCATGCTGGTCGGCGTATGTGAGTGTGTGTCTAAGATTACATGTTTTCGACTGTTTGTTTGTTAGCGTGTCTTTGGACATGTGTGTACATACAAATGAGAACCCCTCCATCTTCAGTGTTTGGTTTAGGAACGTGTGTGTGTGTTTGTGTGTGCCCCCTACATGCAGTGCTGTCAGCACAGTAATTTATTCCTAGATTAGATGCTATCGTTTCCAAATAATATTACAGACACTCAGATACATTTAATATCGCAAACAAACAGCTATCATACCGCCTTCAGATAAATCAAATACGTCTCTCTCTGTAAAAATAACTTGCTTTTCCAATATGATACGGACAAATAAGGACAAAATAATGAGAAAAAAAATTAACGTCATTCCGAGCTTCTTGAAGGTGAAAGAGATTTGCTGTTTTCCAAAACACATTGAGCTGCTTAAAGAGACAGCATTTAAAAAACACTAGTTGGGGCAATATGATTTTGGGGAAAAAAAATCTAATTATGATTTATTGGCAACACTTTGTTAGGTTACATTAAGGAAGGTTCCATTAGTTAATCATAGTTTATGTATTAACATGATTTAACAATGAACAACGCATTTTTACAGTATTTATTAATCTTTGTTAATGTTAGTTAATGAACATACAGTCATTCATTGTTAGTTCATGTTAATTCACAGTGCATTAACTAATTTTAACAAGCACAATTTATGTTTGATTTTAATAAGGCATTAGTAAATGTTGAAATTAACGTGAACTAAAATTAATAAATGCTGTAAAAGCATTGTTCATTGTTAGTTCCTGTTAACTAAAATTAACTACTGAACCTTATTGTAAGGTGTTACCGATTTTTCTAATTAAAAATTGTGATTTAAAATGCAATTCAAACAAACAAAAAAGGTCAGGCTTGCTAAGCTTTCCTTACAAAAATTAACCACGGTTTTATTATAGTAAAAGTGTAGTAACCACGTTTTTTGGCATATTGACTACAATTTGTATAACCACAGTTTTACCACAAATACCATGGTTAGTGTAGCAAAACCATGGTTAATTTGTTACCATGGTTTAACTATAGTAACCATGGGTTTTTTGGTTTTATATATAGTAAAACCATGGTTGATTTTCATAAGGGATGTTTGTAAGGCTGCATAATTTGACCAAAAATTGTATTTTTAATTATTATTGTTACGATTTGTATTATTAATAAAGAGTAATAGAGTAAAGGTCACTGCACAGAAATTTTGAGTCAGAAGAGTCAGAATTTTCATATTCGTCATCCTTTCCTATCAAAATGCTTCCAACGGATGTGAAAATGCGGAAAACGAGTCTGATCCGAATTTTTTTTTTTTTTGATGGTCGAAAGTTTCGGAGGCAAGATCAGTAAGAATAAAATGAATTCATAATGGTGATGTTGACAATAAAATGTTGATAATGAACTTCATTTTCAGTCAATACTGAAAAATATCAATACAAAATTTTGCTGTAAATTTGTAAGCTGCTAATCAATTTTATGCTTAGTTTTAGCAGCATGCTAACATCGAACTGTACTGAAATTGTTGTTTAGCGCTTCTGTTGTTGTGCACACACTACATACAATGTTCTAAACTGGTTTCTAACAAGATTTCGTGGCAGTTAAGAAGGTAGCTGACTTTGTAGACAGAACACAGCTCACCCTGTTGAAAAAACAGCATATGCTGGTTAGGTAGGTTTAGATGCTGGGATGCTGGTTTAAGGACCAGCATACACCAGCCAAGGACCAGCATAAACCAGCAAAGCACCAGCACAAACCAGCTAAAACCAGCATCCCAGCATCAAAACCTACCTAACCAGCATATGCTGTTGTTTTTCAACAGGGCATTAGGTTTAGCACTAGCACACAGAGCTAAGACTTAGTCTGTCCCTAAAGATTTAGTTCACCCAAAAATGAAAATTTTGTCTTAATTACTCACCCTCATGTCGTTCCAAGAAAAAACAGTATGCGTACTCACATTCTTAACGCACAAGTATTTTCATAGCTTCGTAAAATTAAGGCTGAGCCAATAACATCACATGGACTATTTTAACAATGTCCTTACTGCATTTCTGGACCTTGAATGTGGTAGTTACATTGCTGTCTATTCAGAGTCAGAAAGCTTTTGGATTTAATCAAAAATATCTTAATTTGTGTTCTGAAGATAAACAAAGGTCTTACAGGGTTGGAACGACATGAGGGTGAGTAATTATTGACAGAACTTTCATTTTGAATGAACTATATCTTTAAATATGACTTAGTCCCTGAGTCTCAGGGCTTTAGTGAACCGCAAGAGACTGGAGGAAAAGATTTGAGCGTAACCCTTCTCTAACCTCTTCCTGGCGCTCACCTATAATCCCGCCTCACATCTGAAGGCGGCAACCTGGGTGAAGCGCATATCAAACACACATGAAGCACAGCGTGCATCAAAAGACCACGATTAGTACTCCAAAGCATGTTTTTCATGACAGAAATCAAGCGGTGCCACACACATGTCGCTTTCAAACCCACACATGCGACTGCTCGTCTAAGCCAATGAAAATCAAAACAGAAGTGGGAAGTAAGCAGGTTACTTTCCCAACCGCTGTGTTCCCATGCCAATCTAAAAGTGTCCTACAGTAGAAGCTCCTCTAAGAGAACGTTTCCGGCTATTGATTTCTCTGCTGAGAGCGAGAGCTTAAAATACGTCTTGAACTGGCACGTAACTGTGTAAACAGTGGATCGCTGCCTAATTTCGCAGGCCTTGAAAGCGGGTTTTTCCTCCAGATCTTCTCTCTCAGCGCCTCTCCATCTGTGCCTTCTAAGCGCCCGGCTGGAGGACGACGAGATCAGGCTCATCAGTAAAGCCCTCATGGCCTTCAAAACGCTTCAATGACCCGTTTCCCAAAGCACGGATCCTAAAACCCCAACCGCAGCCTTCGATAATGCTTTGTCCCAAGCCACCCTTTGTTTCCTTACAAAGATGAAAGAATCGCCCTCCTTTAAAAAAAAAATTAAAAAAGGGAATACGAAGAAGTAGATATGAAAAGAAACGTTCACTTGTTCAGTTTCTCATTTTCAGTTTTTCGTCTCCAGGGGAAAAGGGAAAAAAATCTCGCAGATTTAATAAGTCAAGGAAGAGAGAGTTCTCTGAGAAATAATGTTACATGCAGCCACGATTACATACTTCATAAAAAAAAAGCAGCCTGGCTTTGGTTATTGAGATGGCTTGCATATTCTCTCAGTAAAAAATGAGCCCTTTTCGGAGCCTCTTTGAAATAGTGGGCTGCCATCCCCGAGGCCTGTGCTGCGGTGCCAGTCTTCAAGGACTCCAGCTGTACGCTGGATGACAGCCATATGCCTCGACGGGACTGCCGCTGGGACGCGACGCGCTTGGAAACGAGCGCATTTGAAGTTTTTTCAGAGTTAACGTATGTAAAAGAACGGAAAGCTGCGTAAGTAAAAACGTTGAAAAGTGGTGAAGGACGTTAATTAGGAGCCTGTGTGTGGAAAAGCGGGTCTAATAATGAGAAGGCGTGAAGAAATAGCAGGACTCGGAAGAGCTGGGTAATTGCCGCGATCAGGCCTGAGAATCTCTGTGCACCTCCGACCCCCGTGGTGTTATATAATATGTGCAATGTAGCTCCGCCTCCTGCTCTACATCCACACTGCAATTTCGTATTTCGTAGCGTTTAATTACTCTTGCCACCGAAACATGAGGACTATTAGCTCATAGTGCGAGATACTCCTATTGTGACGGCTTCCCTACATGATTTATCCTGACACGTCGCCCACCCAAGGGACCCTCCCACTCACAATCTCACCACCGTTATGCGCTATTTAAAGAGCAGGTCTCTTGAGCCAATAAAGATTTCTTTGAGATGGGCTGTCAGAATGCAGACAGTCAGCCAACACACACTTCGGGGGGTCCGGTAAGCTTCTTCAGCTCGGCTTTGGCGCAAGGTTGAGTTTAGCACAAAGAATTATTCCTACGATCTGCTGTATGCACGCTCATGCATATGGAGATATCCAGCCCTCGTATCGGGATTACAGGGCGTGTGCGAATCGTGATACAAACAGTCACACGAGCGTCTCCTCCACTGCTCCGCTCCCTCGCATCTTGCCAAAATGAGAAGGGTTTGTGAGTTTCGGCAGGCTGTGCGTGTCTCACTTTCATATCTGAAGCGACGACGAGAACCCCCCCCCCCCCTCTCTTTCTTTCGTTCCTTTCCTTTACCTTTCTCTTCGGCTTGAGGGGAAACATTTATAAGCGTGTAGGAGAAGGTGCAAGGAAAAGAGAGAGGAGAAAATATTAGCATGACACAAGCAGAAATCCCCCCAGAGGCGGTGTTTGGTTTCTGAAGGAGTACTTATCACCAAACAATGGCTTCAAGGGCGTAGAAACTTTCTCCCCACGCATTAAGAATTTAACCAAGGAACTAATTCCGTTGCCCTCCCCGCACCGCAAGGGAGGAAACGGATGAGGTGAGACACCGTGAAACTGGACAAGCAAGGAGCGGATGAGAGAGGACAAGAGACAAAGAGAAGGAGGACAAAGTAAACCGCACAAAATATTAGCTCGCTGGATAATGTTGGACACATTGGCTTTCAATTTATGAAAGTGAACTTGAATTGAACTGGCCGCATCGCAATGAATTTGAATTGAAATTTGAAATGGAATGACAGGAAGTGAAATTCTTAATTGCAATTTAAAGAAATTTAACAAACAAACCATCACTAAAATAGATAATAATTGACTAATTCTTAATATAAAAAAAATTAATAACTACTAATTATATTTATAATGATTTATTATTAATATTAGGATAAAGTATATCTAAATGTATAAAATTCTAATTAGATTTATAAATATTATAAATTTGCGCTGCCACCATGGCCCATACAATTAAAAAGTTATTAAAAATAAATAAATAAAATATACAGAAAAAAAAGAACAATTAGGCAGCTACTACGCATTATTTATAAACAAAATTATCAATATAAAATATTTATATAATATATTATATCATATATATATATATATGTACTATTTAATCAAACAAAATGTTAATAATAATAATTAAATAAAAAAATAACAATTAAGCATTTAATACATACCATTTATTAACAAAATAATTATAAATATTAAATACTTATAATATTTATATTTACTATAAATTGTATATATATATATATATATATATAATTATAAATATAAAATATTTATATTATATATATATATATATATATATAATATTATTATTAAATAAAAAAATAACAATTAAGCATTTAATACATACTATTTATTAACAAAAGAATTATAAATATTTATATTATATTTACATTTACTATAAATCGTATATATCTATACATATATATAATTATTATTATTATTATTATCATTAAAAAACAATCAAGCATTTAATACATAATATTTATTAACAAAATTACTATAAATCATATATATGTATATGTATATATATATATATATATATATAATTGTTGTTATTATTATTAAATAAATATGTATATAGATTATATATGTACAATTTAATCAAACAAAATATTAATAATAATTATTATTAAAAATAACAATTAAGCATTCTATACATAATATTTATTAAAAAATAATTATAAATAATGATATATATATATATATATATATATATATATTAGTGGTGGGCCGTTATCGGCGTTAACGTGCTGCGTTAACGTGAGACTCATATCGCGCGATAAAAAAAATATCGCCGTTAATCTATTCTCAAAGTTGGGTTGGGAGCTGGGTCTAAACTACGCAAGATATGATGACTTTCACTTTGATATTTTAGCGCGGATGACGTATATCTAGTTGAATTGCAATGTAGGGGGCGAGAACGAGTCTTCAACTTCTGTGAAATTACCACATCAAATGAGACGCGCAGACATGGATGCAGCTATGAAGCCGCTTCAGGGCAGGTGCGTGCGTTGCTAGACCCTTTTTACTGGGGCACGTGCCCCAGTGAAAATCTGCTGTGGCCCAGTAAAATCTCAAGTTTGAGTTATAATTTACTTTGATAATCCCGAAATAAAGACATTATACTATATGCAACAACTGAATTGACGCTTCTAAAAGCAACGCAGTTTATTGGAAGATGCACGCAGATAGGCTATCCATACCCGCGCGCCTGTATATTTTACTGGAACGCGCACGTCGTACAGCCTTTTGCGCAGAAGTACTTGGTTACACAAGTTTGTATAGTTAATTGTGCTTTAAATGCAATTGTCAAGCAGTTTGTAATGCATTTTGGAAACAGGAGATGAGCGCCTGGTCTAATGCGCCACCTGGCTTGAGAAACCCGTTCTCAAAGACTTACTTTTAGTCATTATTTGGGTAGCACACATATTCTGAATGCTTTCAGAAGAATTCAAATTAGCCATTTTAATCTAGATTAATCTAGATTAATTTCAAGATTTAATCTAGATTAATCTAGATTAAAAAAATTAATCTATGCCCACCACTAATATATATATATATATATACATACACTAATATATATAATATATAATGATATATGTACAATTTAATCAAACTAAATGTTAAGAACAATAATAAAGTATTGAATACATACTATTTATTAACTAAAGAATTATAAATATTAAATATTTATATAATATATAGTTATTATATATACAATTTAATCAAACTGTTAACTGTAAAATCAAAATGTTAAGAACAATAATAAAAATGAACAATTAAGTATTGAATACATACTATTTATTACCTAAAGAATTATAAATATTAAATATTTATATAATATATATAGTTATTATGAATCATATATATGTTATTAATGTTAAAATGTTATTAATAATAATAAAAATGATGATTATTATTCTATATGTTTATGCATAATACTGAAAAAAAAAAAAAGAATTTCGTTTAATTTTGACTATTTCTTTAAAAATCAAATGAGAATTCCGCACCCAGTTTGCTACCTCAATTCAAATTCAGGAATTGAGCTGGAATTTTGAAGTCATTCATAATTCAGTTCTGAATGACACAGAAGCCTGAAAACTGAGCACAGAGCGAGACGGATCCATGGATCCCTTCAGCAGAAGGGCGTCACACAGGCAGACGTTAAGACAAGCACTGCACATAGCACACTCTGAACAAAGAAGAAAGGGAAGCAGAGGAGGATGAGGGAATGAGGGAAAACGAGGGGGAAGGCAGACGTGCATTACAGAAGCATGCTCTACAAAGAGCCTCCTAACAAACACACAGAACAGAAACCGGCGAGGGCTTTCCAACTTACAACAGCGACCCAGATACAACCCTTCCTCACACAGCGAGGTGCAAAGGTTCACGCTAATTATAATCACGCTACCCGGGCTCTTCAATCTACTCGTCTAATTGGATTCATTACGCACATCTCACTAGGCCCTCCAAAGTTCAATGGGTGCTTAACTTGTTATTGTTTCTTTTTTTCCAAAATTAGGAAAAAAATAAAAATCAAAGCTTATGCCGTTTTCAGCAAGAGATGCTAATCAAATAAATATGCAAATGATAAATATTAATCAGAGTGCGTTGTCACCTGGGGCGCCGATTCCCAGGCACCTCTTTTCATGGAGCTCTTGCTCAATGACATTGTCAGTAAGTCTGAGCCCATTGTTAGTCTTTATGAGTTACTGCCATGGGAACAGAGAGACAGGCAGGCAAAGACAGAAAGCTGGTATATTCTGAGGGTCTGTTCACTTCACACAAGCTATGAAACATCCTCCGGACTATAATGACAGCTGTGTATTCAGCTTCATTTGCAGGATCCATCTTGCTCTGCTTAGAGAAACGGCCTGCTTTCTTTCCTTATCATTAGGAGTCCATTACGGCCGGCACACCCACCGAGTTATGGAGTTCTGAAATTACATTGGATTGAGCTGAGCCATGATAATGCACAAAGATCATCATTCAAGGTCTCGTAGACTTCAGTCAGAGCAGACACTGTATTTAATTCGATGTAAACGAAAAGGAGGCTGTGAAGGACGGAAATAGCTTGTTAAATGTATTGTGCTGTTGTGTACCTGGATAGCATTCGCTCAACCACTGAAACCTAGAAAACATATTCCCAGTGGATATAACACAAGTTTTGTGTGAAAACAAGCACAGGACATAATGTAGGCTAGCAGAAACAGTACACACTATCATTATGATAATACCACAGTAATATTCTACTGTATAACACCATGAAATAGACTGAATAGACTGTATTGAAATAAATAAACATACATACTTTGGGTCTTTTGTGACCTGGGTGTTTAATTTCAGACATTATTCCTATATAGTTCACCCAAAAATGAAAATTGTATGTTTATTTGCTTACCCCCAGGGCATTCAGGATAGATGTAGGTGACTTTGTTTCTTCAGTAGAACACAAACAAAGATTTTTAACTCAAAGCGTTGCAGTCTGTCAGTCATATAATGGCAGCCAATGGGCATAAAATCTTTGAGAGTAAAAAAACATACACAGACAAAGCCAAATGAAACCCTGTGGCTCGTGACGATACATTGAGGTGTTAAGACACAAAACGATCGGTCTGTGCAAGAAACTGAACAGTATTTATATCATTATTTAAAACGCCGGCTGTTGTGAACGTGCTCAATATAGTTGAACGTTGCGGTGGATCAGAGGTAAATAATGATTCGTTTTGTGTCTTATACCTCAATATATCATCATGAGTCGCAGGGTTTAATTTGGTTTTGTCTGTGTATGTTTTTTTTTTACTCTGAAAGATTTGATGCCCATTGATTGCCATTATATGACTGACAGACTGCAACGGTTTGAGTTAAAAATCTTTGTTTGTGTTTTACTAAAGAAACAAAGTCACCTACATCTTGGATGCCCTGGGGGTAAGCAAATAAACATCCAATTTTCATTTTTGGGTGAACTATCTCTTTAAGTATTCTCATTATGTGCAACAATATAACAATTTCTCTCTTTTTTGCATGAAAAATGCCATATGGAGACTTCCAATCTTCTAATGACATGCTCTTCATGAACCTAATGATGAAATAAAAAGCACATTCATCACAACGCTGCTCAATGTTACATCGACAGCAAAAACCCTGCAAACATATGAATATTCAATATAATCACCCAACCCTATCTAGTATCTTTTTGCTTTTGTCACTCCTAAAATGACTTTGACACCAGTGTTCTTAGACTCATCTGCTGCCTCACACATCTAAACAACAAACCGAAAAACCCACGCTGACATTAATAGGACCTGAACTCTCTATACAGCACCATGTTTTAAAGCTCCATCAACGGAATGCAGGTAGACTTCCAGATGAGAAACCACAGTCTGGTCTTGTGTATCTTCAATCCTTTGTTCTCAATCTTTCTACTTTCACAGTGTTTTCTGTTTTCCTTAGGAGCTGTAGTCTCTTGTTGACCTTTCTCAGTACTACACATTTCTTTGATTTTAGAGCGAATCGTGTCTCTCGACGAGCGCTACTGACACAGTGACCCAGCTCTGCTTGCCTCCAAAGACAACGGGAAGCAGATGAAACCATGTCAGACACTGGAAAAAGTACTGACATGCTCAGCGTTAGAAATGACTCGTGTACACACACCGCGTCTCTGCTATTGATTAGCGTGTGACAAGAGGTCCATTTAGAGGTTTTCCACTGCGGGAAAGGTGAGCTTTGTCACGCTTGAGTGTCTTCTAAAGGACCGAAACGCACTTTAGTAAAACATAGACTTCACTTGGGCCCTTGTCAGGATGAAGGTAGTCTATAATACCTGGAGGAAGCTAGCTGTTAGCATTTCTATTCTTGTGACTATCCTGACAACATCTATTGGGAACATGCTAACCAGCAAAACCTGGTTTGCATGGATATAAGAGAAAATGAGAGAGAGAAGACAAAGAATGTGACAAAAGCAAAACAACACAACCAAGCAAAGCAACTTTTTTCCCCATTTACACATCAAACTGAGAGCAGGTGTCCAAAGCACAAGACTTTCGCTCATCAATGCTCCGTATCTTCCTCTGCATGAAAGGCAGTCAGCCTGGCTCAGGTCCGCCACGGAGCTTTTGATGTTTAATTAATGTTCTGTTTGCGGAATATGCAAATGTAAATAAATGTATTAAAAAAAACATACTGTAACTTGCCACCAGCGAAAGCCTGAAAGGACCAAAACATTTACTTTGTCAGAAATAATGAAATAAAGCCAAAGACACGAGCACTACTTCTCGTTCTCTGTACATGTTAATTTATGCATCTTTTCCGCTGAAGACTGGAAAACAATCCTAATGAGTCATAGAGGCCGATAGTGAGACGAGAAGGAGAGAAAAAAGAAAGAAAGATGGATCCAGCACTACAGTTGCCACATATGTGCTGCCAGGGAGTAGGACACACATAGCATTCAGAATAAATGAGAGGGATATTTCTGTACCGTTAAAATGCGCTCAAAATCTGAACCCTGCCAAAACAGCCCTGGATACATGTCCCATAATTAACACACTGTCCAGATCCTGTTTTTTTTTCATTTTCAAGCCTTTTTTAATAACTACTGCAATAATTTTGAGGTGTTTAATGTATTTTAGTTTAAAGTGGAGAGTGGTGCATGAAACTAGCTACCTCTGAATTACTGTACTTGCACAGTATGTACTGTAGTATTTACTTCTTGATTGTTAATGCAGTACAATTGTTAGATATGCCAAGTGTGCACTTTGAAAAATCACACTTGGCAAGGCCTCGAAGAACTGCCAGCTTGTTTTAAATCAGTGGTGTGGGAAAGTTTCGGGTTCTAGAGATGCACTGGTTTTAAATTTTAGTATTGCCAATTTATTCCAGAATTGCACACAAACTGCATTGCAGTCATTTCCCAAAATCTGTGTGGAATTTATACTGTAAATACTGTACCAGGCAGATCAAGGTCAATGTTTGCAATGCTCGAAATATAGGAGGACAAATATGTGGGGGTTTATAAGAATGTATCTCTGAGGGGAACTGACACTGTTTTTTCAATATCTTGAATCTCACAGATATTTAAATTATGTGGCCTCATGGGATGTCCAAATGGGATGTCCAATGGTTGCACAATTTACAAATGCAGTGGGTCATGCAGGTATTGTTCGCCTGCATATTTGGACATCCTAAGCTTTACTACACTGATTTTAGTAGGGAAGTACGCACTTGGACTCAAGGGAGAATGGCAAAGGGATGTGCCACACAAGTACGCAAACATTTTTAAGCAACATAAGCACAATTTTATAAACTTTTTTCTTCCATGGGCAGATTTTTTGTCCACATTCATAGACAAAGACAATCTTTACTGAGCAACTTTGGCAGCATATACAGTAGTCAACATTTAAAGTAGATCAAAAAAGTTCATCAAAGTAGTCCTAAGACAAGAACGGGTATTGTTTTGGTATTATGACAACTTTGACGAAAGGTTGTGATTCAATTTAAATGTTGACTACTGTAGTTTGATGTCAGATATTTGACAGTAACCTTACTGCCCCCTAGTAATGGTTTTCTGCCTGACACTTTAAATATGAGAATGCTCATTTCCACATTTTGAGTTTTTACGTCTGCGTACTTGCATAGATTCTTTTTCTGTCCTTAAGCAGAACAGGGGAACTAACATAGCTCCTAACAAGGGGGCTACATGCATGCATCCATGCAAACAGGTAGCAGGGCAACAACAGGGTCTGAACGATTGGGAAATGATTCATCCAAACAAACAGCACTCGAAAGAAAAAGTAGAGCACCATGACCTCAATTCCCCTCCAAATAGTGCCATGAGGACTGGAGCTGCAGGGAGGGCCACTCCAACCATCCTCCATCACGCAAACAAACACAAGAAGGGACAGAGACAAAGAGGTACAGGTAGAAAAATGACATCAAACCAGCCCTTTGAGGGCCACCTGAAGGAGACCCACAGGTCAGAATTCCAATAAGAAAGGTCAGAGGTTGAACTCTTCCCCCCGCTCGCAACGAGTGGTGTGTCCGGCGGCGGCCCTGAGAAGACGTCACATGGACAAAGACAGACAGAGAGACACACTGGAACAGAAAAAAACAGTTTAAAGACAGCCACAAAAGGACATAAAAGGACAAAGGGGGAAATGACGAGACATTTGAACATGGAAGGACTGGCGTGGACGACTGGCACTGGAGGGGTGAGGACATGAATGAAACATGAAGTCAGTGTTTCATGTGTCATCAGAGCTGATGGCAGAATGAGAACGGCGTGGAAATGAAAGAGAATGAGCACCTTCCACAAGAGTTCCCGGCAGGACACAACCAAACACAAGCAGACATACAATGCTAATTAAACATCTAAATTTACACACAGCAAAACATCTGTGTGCAACTATCCCGCAATTCCCCACACTCACCACAGGGCCCTTGTTGCTTGACAGGGATGTCTGTTTTGGTCCGGCACTCTTCGAGTTTCCTCTCGCAGTCGTTGGTGTATGTCTTGCCGTCTTTTCCGCACAGGGGCTTGTACGTGCCGTCACATTGTATAGGGTCGCAGGAACACCGAAACTCTCCATTTTCCAGCAAACACATGGCGTTGAACTTACAACCGTTCGGACAGCCCCCTGGAGACCGGAGAAACACGTATACATGCGTCAACAATGTGAAGAACGTCAGTAACCGTCCTGCTGCTAATCAACACTGACTAGAGGCATCTCTCTTTCTCTCTGGTTCAATCAGACATCGGATATTGACTCACTCAGGGGTTTTGAATTAATTACCATGCCTGATTATTTAATCAATTATCTAATTCCATTCAGATTGATTTAGGGTGTTTTTTTTTCCCACTCAGAGTTGTGTTAAGCTGTCACAGACGGGCCGCGGTGGTGTGTAATTACAGCAGCCTTTCATCTGTTTGAGAAAATTAAGAGACCTATTATGGTATTGTACAATCTGTGCTTGATTTATGTTTGATTGCATTATCCAACCTATCTTTAAGTATGTGACATACATGCTGATGAAAACGGGCTCGCAGGAAGCTATAGGAATGGAAGTGGAACTGGCTTTACGCCACATGAAACGGCTTACCCAACCCTTTAATTCCACAATGTGACGTATATTTATAACTAAAAAAGAATATTTAATGAGGAAAAATCTAGGGCAAGACTTGATTTCATCCATCGGGAATTGATTGGATTGCGAAAACTGGGAGTTCCGCACAAGAACAGACCTAGAGATTGTGGAGGAGAATTTCACTCCTAACTCTTATGAAAATTAACCATGGTTTTGCTACAAATAAAACCAAAAAACCAAGGCTACTACAGTTAAACTATAGTAACGACAAATTAACTGTGGTTTTGCAACACTAACCGTAGTTTAACCATGGTATTTGTAGTAAATCTGTGGTTATACAAATGGTAGTCAATATGCCAAAAAACATGGTTACTACACTTTCACTATAATAACCCTGGTGAAAAAAACTAGCTAAAACCAGCCTAGGCTGGTTGGCTGGTTTTAGCTGGTCAACCAGCCTGGTTTTAGCTGGTCAGCAGGCTGGTTTTGGAGGGGTTTTGGCCACTTTCCCAGCCTGGCCAGGCTGGTCAGGCTGGTCTTAGCTGGTCAGGCTGGAAAACCACCAGCTAAAACCAACCTGGCCAGGCTGGGAGACCAGCTACCTCCAGCCTAAAGTAGGCTGGTTTTAGCTGTTTTTTTTTTTTCAGCAAAAACCATAAAAAAAAAAAAAAAAAAAAACCATAGTACATTTTCGTAAGGGAAAACACTGCTTTTGTTAGGAAATATCTATAGCCCTGAAGAAACATCCCTCTGTGACACTTTGTAATGTCAGATCAAAAATGTAGCAAGTTTTCACAATGTTTTGTTTTAGCTAATAATAAAAAAAAACATTTCACATCAGCTGCTAGCTAGTTAACCAAATATCACCAAAGATAAAATCAGTGTTGTTTTTGACAACCATCTTAGATTTAGTCTTAGTCTTAGTCTTTTGGACTAAAATGCTTCTTAGTTTTAGTCAAATTTTAGTCACTTCTATATGTGATAGTTTTAGTCCAATTTTAGTCGACGAAAAGTCAAAAAGGTTTTAGTCTAGTTTTAGTCGACGAAAAGTCAAAAAGGTTTTAGTCTAGTTTTAGTCAAAAAAAAGGGAAAAAAGTAGTCTTTTAACAAATTAATGTAGGTCAGTAAGTATTTTACTGTTGAGTAGTGTCACTTATAAATTCTGAAAATAGCAGATCTATAGTTCAACACAATGTGAGCTTCCGGATCGACTATTTTCACCAATAATTACAATAATGAAGGAATGTTTTAGAACATAAAAGACAAACAAGGATGGAATGCTAAAACGGCTTGCCATACTAGTATAGCAAAGAGTATTTAATGCTAAAACGGCTTGCCATAGCGTCAGATACTTTTTAAGTTTTAATTGGCATGCACAATAAGCGGAAATGTCATGCATTTTAAACGTCTGACGGACCACCCACTAACATTTTCGTCTATTCTCGTCTCGTCAACGAAAACTCACACACATCTCGTCATGTTTTAGTCATCAACGAGCCATTTTTATCTCGTCATCGTCTCGTTATCGTCATGAAAAAAAGTGGCGTCAACGAAATGATTTCGTCATCGTCATCGTTGACGAAAACAACACTGAAAACAATGTAAGGTAACCAGATTTCTGAATGGAAATGGGACAATTAAACATGCTTTTAACTTTTAGTTAGCAAACTAACTTTACACTAAGCTTAGTGTACTAGCTTAGCATAGTGCTAACCTGCAATAAACAGCTCTTTGATAAACAAGCTCCATGTGGAATTACTGTGAGACTCTTTATACAAGAACAGACCTAAAAGAGAGTTTACAGTTGATTATAGATGACTATTTTTCTCTTGAAATACTGCTGGTGTAAATATCAATCCACTCCACATTATCATATTCCCTTGGAAGCCGTTTGTAATGTCTAATCAAAAATGTAGCATTTTATCACAATATCGTGTATAATATAACCTCCCTTAAAAAAATAATTTTTAATTTTAGTAAGGGCTTTCTTAGTCAGTAAGCACTGTGTTAAGGTAGGCTAAGCTTTTAGCTAGCTACCAAAATATTACCAAAGTGAAAAATTGTCAAACTAAACATTTCCCTTACTTTGTTTTCATTTAGCCTTTAGTTGGAAAACTAACAGCTAAGTCTACTAGCATAGCAAATTTAAGAAAGATATTCTGATTAGCAACAACATGATACGTTTAATCAGGATCGGAAGGATCTTGAACAAGGATCTTGATTTTTGAGGAAATTTTGAGACAAAAACCACAGAAATTCTATTGGTTTTCACTAAAAATACCATTACGAACATTACAATCCATCAACTTTTAACCATTAAACCATTAAAAATAGTTTTCTGTAGTGTGTTTTGGGACATATTCAATTAGGATTAAGTAGTTATAACAAAAAACAATAAAAGGCGATCAATTACCTGTAGAAACCCTCAGGGTCCATTACAGTTTCCATTATAACCAGTAAAACCGTTACACAGGGATAGAGAATAAAGATCATGTTTACCCTCAACAGAGCCTATTGTAATGCTTATTTTTAAATAAAAATGATGGCAATAATAGCAAATAACACATATTACATTAACACTAATGATGTGAGTGATACATTTTGATTCACATATTGACTGAGCACACATGTTAACACGCTAGACATGTATCTAACAAAGTAAGACATTCATCGGAGACAAATGCTATCATTTCTCCAGTTACACCGGCACAGAAACAGTTGCTCTGTACTGGGACAACAGTGGCCCACAAATAACACCACTATCGCTCACGGCACAAACACAGTTCAGACACAGGCACACACACATACACACTAAGCCAGCGTTCGCGCACTATCACAGCTGAACACACACTCTCTCTGCGCTTTGCCACAGGGCTTCAGAGCGAAAGCAGGGACGATCTTTTCATCACCCGTGAAGATACAGTCTTGCCACAATACACCTGCCAGAGCCCGACAGGCAAATTGGATTTGTGGAGATTGGTATCGTGTAGGCATGACAGTACTGCTAACCTGACTTAATTTGTCCAGAGCCTCCTCACCGCAGCCATGACAAAATAAATCAAATGCGGCCGTAGGGCTCCTTTATCAGACACGAGCATGAGCTCCTGGGAGTCTATGACATCTCTGCTGTAGGAGGAACTCACCTTTCTCCTTGCAGCTGCCTGAAGAAACCTTCTTGAGCTCCAGGTTGTTCTGCAGGGCTGTCCGCTCCATCTGACACTCGCTATCGTAAGTTTGGCCGTCGCTGGCGCAGATGGGTGTGCTGTCGGGCGGGCAGGAATCGGCGGGGGCGAAGGTAAACTGCTTGTAGGTCTTGGGGTTCACCCGACAGGCCACACTCAAGCTGTTCAGAGTGTCACTGCAAGGATCTGAGAATGAGAGTGGAAAAAAAAAGAGTCAGATCCAGGTAATTCATGATTGATTGTTTGATTTCAATGTCTTCTGCTGATACACTTGAGGTCAGAAGTTTACATCCTCCTTTCAGAATCTGCAACATGTTAATTATTTTACCAAAATAAGAGGTGTCATACAAAATACATGACCTGAATAAGATATTTCACATTAAAGATAATTACATATGTGACCCTGGACCACAAAACCAGTCATAAGGTTAAATTTTACAAAACTGAGATGTATACATCATATGAATACTCAATAAATAAGCTTTCTATTGATGTATGGTTTGTTAGGATAGGACAATATTTGGTCGAGATACATCTATTTGAAAATCTGGAATCTGAGGGTGCAAAAAAATCAAAATACTGAGAAAATCACCTTTAAAGTTGTCCAAATTAGGTTCTTAACCATGCATATTACTAATCAAAAATTACATTTTGATATATTTACAGTAGGAATTTTACAAAGAATCATCATGGAACATGATCTTTACTTAATTTCCTAATGATTTTTGGCATAAAAGAAAAATCTAAAATGTTGACCCATGCAATGTATTTTTGGCTATTGCTACAAATATACCCCAGCGACTTAAGACTGGTTTTGTGGTCCAGGGTCACATATAGTCCACAAGAGAAAATAATAGTTTCATCCTCGTTCAAAAGTTTACATCCTCTTGATTCTTAATACTGTGTTCATTCCTGAATGATCCAAAGTTGTGTTGTTGTTTTTTTTTGTTGTTCATGAGTCCCTTGTTTGTCCTGAACAGTTGTTCTTCAACAAAATCCTTCAGGTCCACGAAATTCTTAGGTTTTTCAGCATTTTTGTTTATTTGAAGCCTTTCCAACAATGACTATGATTTTGAGGTCCATCTTTTCACATTGAGGGCAACTGAGGGACTCATATGCAACTATTACAAAAGGTTCAAATGCTCACTGATGCTCCAGAATGAAAAAACGATGCATTAAGAGCCGGAATGGAAAGTATACATTTTTCTTATTTTGCCTGAATATCATATTTGTTCATTTAGTACAACCCTTCAGAGGCTACAGAAGATACTTACATGTTTCCCAGAAGACAAAACAAATACCCTGATCTTCAAATTCAAAAGGCTCTTAATGCATGTTTTTTTTTCCTTCTGGGGCATCAGTGAGGGTTTGAACCTTCTGTAATAGTTGCATATGAGTCCATCAGTTGTCCTTAGTGTAGTGTAGTCATTGTTGGAAAGGGTTCAAATACACAAAAATACTGGAAAACCAAAGAATTTGTGGGACCTGAAGGATTTTTCTGAAGAACAGCAGGCAGTTTAACTGTTCAAGTAAAAACACAGTTTTAAGAATCACGGGGATGTAAACTTTTGAACAGGGTAATTTTTATAAATTCAACTAATATTTTCTCTTGTGAACTATATCTTTTATGTGAAATATCTCATGCATTTTGTATGATCCCTCTTTTTTTGCTAAAATAGTTAACATTTTGCAGATTCTGAAAGGGGGATGTAAACTTTCGACCTCAACTGTATAATGTTGATAATCAGCTTGCTAGACAAATATTCCCATAATGTCACCAAACACTACCAAAGATTTCTTTGTTTCTTTTATATGTTTTTATATTTCATCAAAAATGTAATTTGTGTTCCAAAGATGAACAAAGGTTATACGGGTTTAGAACAACATGATTAATGTAATTAATGACAGCATTTTCATTAAATTCTATAAGTAAGCCACCAAAAAATTCATTTTCATCACATTCATTTCAGAATGGAAACTAACAACTAGCATCCATATCTCTTCTGCAATATTGTTTATTAAATCATTGCAAAACTAAAAGCAAGTTGGGTCAAATGTTTTTTATAAGGAAATCAGTTCTTATTCACATCTCCAACCCTTAAAATAACAGTAACGACAGGGAGAAAAATGTAACACGAGCCAAACTCAGACACATATCGCCCACATAAGCACTTCAGCTTAATATCAGGCTATTCAATTTTGGTCTTGCAGAGTTTTACCATTTAACACTAGCATTCAAAAGTATTTCAGTTTTAAAATCCATACTTTTATCCAACAAGGAAACATCATTGATCAAAAGTGATAGTAAAGAAATACAAAATACATATAATACATAACACATATTTTTATTTCAAATAAATGTTGTTCTTTTGAACTTTCTATTGATCAAAGAACCTTGAAAAAAAGTATCCCAGTTTTCACAAAAATATTAAGCTACGCAGCTGTTGACAGCATTGATGACAACAATAAACAGTACTTGAGCAGCAAATCAGCTTTGCCATCACAGAATTGCATTGCACTTTAAAATATATTCAAACTGAAAAGTTATTTTAAATTGTAATAATCTTTCACAACTGTTCTACTGTTTTTATAATTAAAAAAAGCAGCCTTGGTGAGCATAAGAGACTTCTTTCAAAAACATTCATAAATATGATCAACCCCAAACTTTTGTACATATAATTTCCAAGAAGACCTTGTTTAGCTTGTTTTATTAAAGTTGGACTTAGGACAGCATACCTCCAGTACAAGAGTTTTCTATCTGAGCGCATGCCTTAACCACTACTCTACAGCAACAATGCCATTTTTTGACTAGAATATTCTCCTTTTTTCAAAGCATCTTCTAGGCACTATTGACGGAGCTGTTGTCAGTGGTGTGTCATTTATTGGGAAGAAATGCTGAAATGTGAAAGGATAAGGGTGACAGCTGACGGGACGGGAGTGATGAGTATGTGGGAGCTGATGGGTCTTTGTGGCTGCAGGGGGCTCCGGGCCCTGGCCCTGTATGGCAAGATCATAATTGTAATAGAAATGCCAGGATGGTTATTGAAATAAGTGTGACAGTTTCGCCAGCCTCCACACTTTTCAGAAACAAGACGGCACAAAGGACTTATCAGCCGGTATCGTGCTAAGACAATGCCGAGCCGCGAGCGAGTCGCACAACCGAGGGAGAGAAAGAAGAGCGGAGACAGAGAGAAAAAAAAGGACAAGAGAGACAGAGACAGAAAGGACAGAGGAAATTAGACAAGAAAGACAAAACACGTAAACAAAACAATGAACGAGAGGAGAGGAAGAACACAGGCGAATAAAGAGAGCAAGAAAATGGGAACAAAATAAGCGGGAAATGAAGACAAAGCCACAGAGATAGAGAGACATCAGGAAAGCAAATAACACACAGATGGACACATGCACACTAGGGATGTATAAAACAACATATTTTCAGAATCAACTAGCCAGAGGCTTTTTCCTGAACGACTAGTCAACTAATTAGGCTAGAAATTGACTAGTCAGCTACCAACCCACCCTAAATCCAAACAAATCAAATACTTCCATCAATTAATCAACCAATCAAATCAATTCATTTTTAAACAGTATTTTTGTCGCTTTCTTGTTTAACAAGAAAAAAATCTAAGCATTCTTACAACAAGATAAATTTACTTGAGAAACCAAAATTATCTTGTTTTTAGAGTGTGGTTTTCTGAGATAAAATAAAATAAAATAAAACATAAAAAACGCATTTGCTATTATTGTTATTAATAGTTTTGATTCTCATTATCATTTCTTAGGGTTGTTTAAATGAAAAACAATATTGAAAAATAAGACAAAACAAAAATAATGATTACTGTTGTTTTTCCAAGTACATTTGTGCATTGACAAGATTATTTTTGCTTTTCAATAATAATTAAACAATTTATTATTTTATTTTATTTTAAGGTTACAGTCAGTTAAGTAAACCCATCCTGATTGCACACAAATCAAACCCAATAGTTCTAGCACAAAATAATAATAATAATAATAATAATAAAATTCATGAATGAACTGTTTTTCTGAAAATCAAGACAACTATAATGATTATTTTTGTTTTTCAGAATAAATTGTTCTTGTTTTAAGGCTGTTAATAATAATAATAATAATAATAATAATAATAACAATAAATACATGAATGAATGAATAAATGAATGAATGAATTAATAAAAAAAACAAGACACCAATGATTTTTATTGCTGCTTAGATTAAATTCTTGTTTTAAGACTGATAATAATAATAATAATAAAATGTATAATGATAATAATAATACATAAATACATGAATGAATGAATGAATGAATGAATTGTTTTTGTGAAAACAAGATGACAATAATGATTATTTTTGCTTCTCAGACTAAAAATTTCTTGTTTTAAGGCTGTTTAATAATAATAATAATAATAAACATACTAATAATAACAATAAAACAATAAAACAACAAATAAATACATGAATGAATGAATTGTTTTTCTGAAAAACAAGACAACAATAATTATATTTTTTTTTGGCTTTTTTCTCAGAATAAAATGTTCTTTTTTAAGGCTGTTAATAATAATAATAATAATAATAATAATAACAATAAATGAATGAATGAATGAATGAACGAATACATGAATGAATGAATGAATTAATTAATTAAAAAACAAGACAACAATGATTTTTATTGCTGCTTAGAATAAAAAAAGTCTTGTTTTAAGACTGATAATAATAATAATAATAATAATAATAAAATGTATAATGATAATAATAATAAATAAATACATGAATGAATGAATGAATTGTTTTTGTGAAAACAAGATGACAATAATGATTATTTTTGCTTCTCAGTCTAAAAATTTCTTGTTTTAAGGCTGTTTAATAATAATAATAATAATAATAATAATAATAAAATAAATACATGAATGAATGAAATGTTTTTCTGAAAAACAAGACAACAATAATTATATTTTTTTGGCTTTTTTTCTCAGAATAAAATGTTCTTGTTTTAAGGCTGTTAATAATAATAATAATAATAATAATAATAATAATAATAATAATAATAATAATAATAATAATAATAATAATAACAACAATAATAACAATAACAACAAATACATGAATGTATGAATGAATTAATTGTTTTTGTGAAAACAAGACAACACTAATGATTAATTTTGCTTCTCAGACTAAAATTTTCTTGTTTTAAGGCTGTTTAATAATAATAATAAATAACAAAAATAACATTGACAATTATAATAATAAAATATATAATAATAATAATAATAATAATAATAACAAATAAATACATTAATGAATGGATGAATGAATTGTTTTTTAAAAAACAAGATAACAATAATGATTATTTTTTTATAATTATGATTAAAAATTTCTTGTTTTAAGGCTGTTCATAATAATAATAATAATAATAAAATGTTTAATGATAATAATAATAATAATAAATACATGTATGAATGAATTAATTGTTTTTCTGAAATCAAGACAACAACCATTAACTAAACTATCTAACTAAAATAAATAAATAAATACATGAATATTCTGAATAATAATAATAATAATAATAATAATAAATACATGTATGAATGAATTAATGTTTTTTTTGAAAAACAACAATGATTATTTTTGCTTCTCGGATTAACATTTTCTTGTTTTAAGGCTGTTAATAATAATATGGTAGTTCTTTTCCCCTAACATAAATTTATCTGATGTTGAGGATGTTAAATTATTTTTCCTGGAAAACAAAACCAAAAAACACAAATTAAGAAAAGTAATATTTACAGTGACGGACAGTACAACATGACCTATAGACATTTTGAAGGTCATATTTCTTATCGTCTTATTTAAAATATAAATTTGACAAAGTTTAATGTTACAGTCCATTAAGTGAGCGCATCCTAAATGCACACAAATCAATTATTAGTTGTAAAGCTCTGAATTAAAAGCAAATACACAAGCATTAAGCATAAAAGCCCAGGGAGAGATGCAGGCTGACAAAAAGTGATGTTGCCAGGTCAGGGACTGGTGTATACTAACACAATAATAGGACGGCTCTCAAAGGAGGGGAGTATGGAGCTCGACCAAAAGGGTCCAGCACAATGCGGGCAGCGCCTCCAACAACATCTCGCCACGCAAGCCAGCCATTACCACTGGAGAAACCATTAGCTCCCATTAAGAGAGGCCGGCTGGAGCCAGCATTCAGTGTATCGCTGCCTAACAGTGCCATGCAGGGGTGGCTGTAATTAGCCAGGCACGCTGAGCCCCGCTCCAGCAGGGAGTGTGTGTGAGGCCGCTCCATTAGTCCAGACTCTGTATCTGTGTGCCTGACAGTTGCTGGCCAAGACCTTAATGCATGTGTTGGAGGAACAGTAGCTGTAGCTGCGCTTTACGGGAATGAATGTGTATACAGAGCCGGCCAAAAATGTGTCTGAGTGTGCTTTGAAATAACAGTGGCCCGTGTCCTGCTGTACGACTGATTGTGGGTTTGTTTGTTTTGTTCCTCAATTCTCTGGGTAGAACAAAATGTATCGCAACACTGCAAGATAAAAAAAAAATATAATAATACTTGAAAAAAAAAAGAAAATAAATTTGTCTTTTACGTTTCAGGAAAAAATATACACAATAAATTGTCTTGGGATGCCAAAACAATGTTGTTTTTAGGATGTTTTGATGTTTTTACAAGACAAAACGACATTAACGATTATACTTTAATTTCTACGATGAAATATTTTGTTTTTCTACCAAACGTCTTGTCTTCTAAGGTTGTTTAGATGTTTTCTTGGAAAACAAAAATAATGGTTATTTTTGTTTCTCAAGTAAATTTATTTTATTTTAGGCATGTTTACACGTTTTCTTAAAAAAGGCAAAACATAGTGAATATTTTTTGCTTCACAAGTAAATTTATCTTCTTTTAAGCATGTTTTGACATCTTAAAAAAACAAGAAAAATTGATTATTTTTTTGTTACTTAAGTAAACTGATTTTATTTGAATGATATTTCCTGAAAACAAGACAAAAATGATGATAATTATTGCTTCTCGGGTAAAAATGTTTTTGTTTTAAGGATAGGCATGTTTACAATTGTTTTCCAGAGAAAAAGACAAAAAATAGCGTTCATTTTTGCTTCACAAGTAAATTTGTCCTCTTTAAGGTTGTTTAGAAGTTCTCTTGGAGAACAAGCCAAAACAAAAATATTGATAATTTGTGTTTTTAAAGTAAGTTTATCTTATTTTAGACATGTTTACAAATGTTTTCCAGAAAAAAACAAAAGTCATTATTTTTGCTTCACAAGTAAATTTGTCCTCTTAAAGGTTGATTAGAAGCTCTCTTGGAGAACAAGACAAAACAAAAATATTGATAATTGATATTTTTAAAGTAAGTTTATCTTATTTTAGGCAGGTTTACAAATGTTTTCCTGAAATAAAGACAAAAAAATTGTGCTTATTTTTGCTTCACAAGCAAATTTGTCCTCTTTAAGGTTGATTAGAAGTTCTCTTGGAGAACAAGACAAAACAAAAATATTGATAATTTATGTTTACATGTTTACAAATGTTTTTTCAGAAATAGTGATTATTTTTTGCTTCACAAGTAAACTGATCATCTTTTAAGCATGTATTGACATTTTCTTAAAAAAAAGAAGAAAGAAATAGATTATTTTTGTTACTTAGTAAACTGAACTAATTTGAAGGATATTTAAACATGTTTTCCTAAAAACAAGACAAAAAGTAATAATTCTAAATATAAAATTGTTTGTTTTAGAGATGTTTAAATGTATTTGTTTTTAAAAACACACAACAGCAATGAATAACTTAAAGACACCATCCTTTTTGAAGTATCTTTATAAATGTTTTCTTGAAAAACAGAAATAAAATAATGTTTACTTTAGCTTCACAAGTAAATATATCCTATTTTAAGGTTGTTTAGATGTTTTCTTGGAGAACAAGACAAAACAAAAATATTGATACTTTATGTTTTTAGAGTAAGTTTATCTTATTTTAGGCATGTTTACATATGTTTTCCTGAAAAATAGTGATTATTTTTGTTTCACAAGTCAAGTCAATCTTTCTGTAAGCATGCTTGACATTTTTTTTTTGAAAAAAAAAAAAAAAAAAAAACAATATATATTTTTGTTACTTAAGTAAACTGATCTTATTTGAAGGATATTTAAATATGTTTTCCTAAAAACAAGACAAAAATAATAATTATTTAAATAATAATAATTATTGCTTCTCAAATTAGAATGTTTGTGTTTTAAGGATGTTTCAATGTTTTCCTGAAAAACGAAACAAAAACACCAAGGAGGGCAGACAGCAACTCAGAATCTACCTTAAAAAACGCCACGATTATTTTAGTTTCTCAAGTAAATTTATCTTGTTTTAGACATTTTTACATATTTTTTAAAAAAAAATTGTGATTATTTTTGCTTCCCATGTGAATTTATCTTTTTTTAAGCATGCTTTGACATTTTCTTTAAAAGAACAAGTAGAAAAAATATTATTTTTGTTACTTACGTAAACAGATTTTATTTCAAGGATATTTAAATTTGTTTTCCTGAAAAAAAGTCAAAAATAATAACTATTTAAATAATAATAATCATTGCTTCTCAAATAAAAAAGTTTGTGTTTCAAGGATGTTTCAATGTTTTTTTCAACAAAAACAATGAGGGCAGACAAGCAATTCCATCCTAACCTATCCTTTTTAAAAGCATCTTTATAAATGTTTTCTTGGAAACAGACATATTTGCTTCGCAAGTATATTTATCCTCTTTTAAGGATGTTTATATGTTGCCTCGCAAAACAAAAATAATGAATACTTCTTTTTCTCAATTAATGTATGTTTAAATATTTTTCAATTAAGAAACTGCTTATATGCAGTGAAAGTTAGTACTAAAACATGACTTAACTTTTGTTGTATAGACACTTTAGAGGTCAGATTTCTTTTTCTGTCGTATTTCATATCATACTTATGTCTTATTTTACCACAATACAAGTCAACTCAGTCTTAAAAATACCATTTGCATGTGCTGACTGAATCAGAGTAAGTAACCGCAAGGATGGTGTCTCTAAGTTCGACTTAGAGTTGCTGGCTATCCTCCTTGGTGCTTTGTACTCTCGAGGGGGTTAAAATAAAAGACACTTTCCCAAGAGCCGCAGAGAAACATACTCCACACGTCCTCTGGGACCCGGGGCATTCATCCAGCCCGGCCGCCCAGAGAGCCATCATTTACAAGAGGTGACTTCCCTCTGAGTCTGTCTGCCTCGCTCTGCCGCAGGAAACACCACAATGTCACACACCCCACAAAAAGACTTGCTTTCAGAAAGTTTAGGGGAAAAATACAGCCAAAATCATCTTCAGAAAGGTTATTTTTGTCTTGTCTCTTAGTAGAAAAAAATACCTCAACGTTCATAAAACACTTGAGAAGCAAAACTGCACCGGATAATGAAACTTGTTTTCAGAGAAAATATTTTCAATTACGTCTATGTTTCCATCCCCATGGGCAAAAACCTCTCTAACTTTTGTTAGATTTGCACACTGGAACAATTCCAGTGCCAATGAAGTAAGAAAAAATGGACTTAATTTTAAAACAAACTCTTTGAAGACAAGTCTCACTATCTTACACAAAGTAAATTGACCTTTTTTAACTGAAAAACAATTTTTTAGATTAGAGACTGTGGATCATCTAACCGTGCTGCATTTTTTAACAAGATAAAACCATCAAGTCGAGTAAATAAAACTGGGTACACCAGAACAAATATATGGAGGCAGCTGAAACTTTCTGCTAACGTGCCAGTCTGGGGGGCACTTTATTGACTTCTCTTAAAAATGTGAATGTGTCCAGACTTCATCATGGAGTACAGACGAATAAAAGAGATCAAAATAAAACTCTGAAATGTCAGAGAGGGGCGGAATAAGCTGAATAAAGAATCTGACAGCTCGTCAGGCAGCGTGGAAGGGAAATGTCATTAGGCAGTCCAGAGTGGGAAAGGGGGCTTTTCATGAACGACACGCTGTCCTCCTGACTCAAACTCCCCACTAACATGAAACAGCCAGGATTTAATCAAAGAAGAAGAGCTCAAAAATCCAGACAGTTAGCATGGTGAAGTCTGATGTGACAGGAGCTTTCAGCAGAATAATTGATCTGTTGAATTTTTTACTCAAAAATCATCCACAGTACTTTTTAACAGGCATTCAGAATCAAAATTCGCATTTTATTATTTTTATTATCCTTTATTTTATATTATGTTCTTTGTTGTTGTATTTACAAGTACACTGGAAGCTTCTTTACTAAGAAACATTCCTTCCCTGGCAGTAAAGCTCTTTTTGATTTCTTTCAAGTAATATAACAAGAAAAGTGCTACTCATCATTTTAATTTAATTGGTAACACTTTACAGTAAGGTTCATTAGTTAACATTAGTGAACTATATTAGTTAACATGACCTAAGAATGAACAATACTTCTAGAGGACTTATTATTCTTAGTTAATGCACTGTGAACTAACATGAACAAACAATGAACGACTGTATTTTTATTAACTAACATTAAAAAAGATAAATAGTGTAATAAATGTACTGTTCGTCGTTCATTTGTTAACATATGACACCTTATTGTAAAGTGTTACAATTTAATTTAATCTAATACCTAATGCCAAAGTTACTTTTCTGCTTTCTATCTGTTTGAAATGATGGAAAAGTTTAAAGCAGTGTTAAAATGTAAAACCAAAATGTCAAATATAAAATTATATATATATATATATATATATATATATATATATACACATATCATAATATTCCATCATAATAATCATAGGAATAATGAATAATAGCATTATTGTTTAAATAATATGTAAAAAATATATATATATACTATTATGATTATGGAATATAATAATAATAATATATCTAATAATAATAATAATAATATATAAAATAATATAACAAATTACTGTTTATCATTTTATTATTTACTATTTATTATGTATATTATTATATTATTTATTTATTTGTTTGTTTGTTTACTGAATTTAACATGGTTGTCTTT
>NC_133378.1:23421865-23473355 GCF_049309525.1 Garra rufa | reverse complement strand
GCTGAATTTTCAGCATCATGAAACCAGTCTTTAGTGTCACATAATCCTTCCGAATTTTCATTTTTGGGGTCTAAGGAGATGTACAGCATTACAGTTATTTTCTTATTCCAAATCAAAGCAAGCACAAGTCTCTGCCGAGAAGACCTGGTCCTTGATGAGTAATCTTTAAAAAAATAAAATAAAATGAAAGAAAAACACATACACACTCACACTTGCTCTTTCACTTCTTCTTATCACAGACTACCAGAACAGGTCCAGACAGGGTGGCATGACCACTCGAAATGCTCCAGGATCTGTCTAGCTGTTCCTGATCACTGACTTCACTTCATACAAGAACTCACAAACACATAAAAAACACACACGTACACACAACTTTCCTTCGTTTCTGATACTGACAGGTGAGCATCTGTGTTAACTCCTCTGAGACGGTCTCGTTCTATTGCTTTCCTGTCTCACAACTGCCATCAAAACACAAACTTCCATAATTCCCTCAGGCAGCAGCCTGCCACAAACTGATTGACAGCCATCAGGTGAATCCAATGGCCGTTTCTTATTTATGTTTTTTTTTTTTTTTTAGTGACCAGCTATCTACACAGAATCACACATGTGGAACGTGAGCGTGCACACATGAGCTTAAGGCGTGAGGAGAGCTGCATTTAGACTCTGTCAATCCGACATGCACACCTGCCCACTGTTGTCTTTTACACAGTGCTTGTCACCTCTGTGCCTGTTTGAGATTCATCGCAGCACCGTTGCGGCCTGGCCCTTTGTTGATTCTGAGTAAATCAGGTCAAAACCAACAACTTGAGGACACAGTCATACAGACTCCGTGAAAGCCTGCGGATCTCAGTGGGATTGGGCTGCAAAGGACAGCACTTCCTGGAGGCACGCTCTTCAGTCGCGTATCTAGAGACTAATTAAAGAGGCTGGTGTTATTCCTATTATCTTACACTGTATAAATTAATGTTCAGAAGAAAAAACAAAACAAAAAAGAAACTGAAAAGAAAGAAGAAAATAAGACAATTTGTTTTCTCAATCATTATGCAATTTTGCTTCTTAACTCATAATGTTATAATTATTGTGAATCACTTCAACTCTTACAACAGCCACTCAAAAGTTTGGATTTAGTAAGATTTTTAATGCTTTTTAAAGACGTTTTATTATGCTCATCAAGACTGCATTTATTTGATCAAACATACAGAAAAAACTGTAATATTGTGAAATATTATTTCAATTTAAAATTACTGTTTTCTATGGTTATATATTTTAAAATGTAATTTTTTCCTGTGATACAAAGCTTACTTTTCAGCATCATTACTCCAGTCTTCAGTGTCACATGATCATTCAGAAATCATTCTAATATTGTTGAAAACTGTGCTGCTTAATATTTTGTTTTTGAAACCTGTGATACTTCTTTCAAGATTCTTTGATCAATGAAAGGTTAAAAAAAAGTTTGGGGTCAGTAAATTTTTATTCTTTCTTTTTTTGAGAGAAATTAATACTTTTATTCACCAAGGATGTGTTAAATTAATAAAATGTGATTTATATTTTGAATAAATGCTGAATCTTGTTTCTAACATATATAATTCTAATAATACTGTAAATCAGCAGGTTAAAATGATTTCTGACGGATCATGTGACACTTAATACTGGAGTAACAGCTGATGAAAATTCAGCTTTGCATCACAGGAATAAATTAGATTTTAAAGGATATTAAAATAAAAACTCTTATTTTATATTGTAATAACATTTTGCAATATTAATTGTTTTTTTCTGTCTTTTTAATCATAAATGCAGCCTTGATGAGCATAAGAGACTTCTTTAAAAACATAAGTCTTACTGATGCCAAACTTTTGAGCGGCAGTGTATATATAATGATTTTATAAAATAAATAAAATATATTTTATTAGCTGAAAACAAATATGGTTCTGTTATATTAAAATACATACTGTACACCAACATTACACCTCTACAATCGTTTTGCTAAACAAGTCCCATCTGATTATTATGTAAACCCACATAATAGTATTTCCATCAAATTCATTAATTTACAGAACTTTAATTAAACCAATTAGAAACTTCAGAAGCAAACACTTTTAATCGTGTAGATATTACCAGCCACAAATAAGAAGCCAGTGTTGACTCGCATTGACTCACACTTCCTCACAATCCCTGTATGAATGGCTGCGAATGCACAGAGAAATCAACCGTTTAAATCTAGTGACTGTTGAGCATTATCAAATATAGATGTAATAATAGAGCAGACCACCTGGATATACGGCCAGTGCCTGAGACTTTATGACTCTGAGCCCTAGAAAAACACACTACACTGGCAGCACACATCCGTGCTAAATACAGACTGTGTGTGTGACAGGTGCTGAGTGTCAGAGCGATGCATATTCATGTTTCAATAATGCATATGCATGTGAAACATCTACTACTTAATGTTTTAGAAAGGGGGGAGGGAATGTGAAGCCCTGCAAGTCCATTCCATCAGTCTGAGAGTATAAAAGAAAGTGCTTCCACAAAATGCGATGCACAAGGCCAAACTGATTTTCATCCATATGTGTAGTTTATCAATCATTTAATCATTTCGCTTGACTTCACGTCAAGTGTTCGATTCGCACTGCAACACCTGCGCCTTTGTTGAAACTCATATTAAGTAGTCTTTTATTTGCAGCACACTGCACAAACAGCCAAAATCTACACAGATGCTCCATCCAGACTTTTACACTCTGTCCTAAGCAAAAACAACACAATGCGTGAGTGGAAAAAAAGCTTTAATGTACTTCAATTTTGTATATTCAGTATGAATATTCAGAAAGTGAAAGTTTATGCCTCATTTTTACAATGAAGGAGAAGTTTACTTCCAGAACAAAAATTTACAGATTATTTACTCAACCCCTTGTCATCCAAGAAGTTTATGTCATTTTTTCTCCAGTCGATAAGAAATTATGTTTCTTCAGGATTTCTCGCCGTATTGTGGATTTCACTGGTTTGAACTTCCAAAATGCAGTTTAAATGCAGCTTCAAAGGGCTCTAAATGATCCCAGTCGAGGAAGAAGGGTCCTATCTAGCGAAACGATCTGGGTCAATACAGTTAGGGTATGTCGAAAAACTCCTGTCTCATTTTCTTCTTCAACGTCAAAATCGTCTTACATCGCTGTTTTACCTTTTTTTTGTAAAGGGCGTTAAATCTGCTTTGTATGTTCACTTGTTCACTTTTATGTAAACTTGTATGTTGGTACTTCTGCAGCGATGTAGAACGATTTTGAAGTTGGGAAATAAAACGAGATGCACTGTAAAAAGTTATCACCAGTTTCAACTTAAAAACTTAAGTTCAGCAGCTGTCTTAACATTTTAAGTTAAATCAACTTAAAATACAAGTAATTTCGATCTCACAAGTTAAATCAACTTAAAAGTACAAGTCATTTTAACTAATTTTATTGTCGTGAGTTGAAATGACTTGTAGTTTTAAGTTGATTTAACTTAAAATTTTAAGGCAGCTGCTGAACTTAAGTTTTTAAGTTGAAACTGGTGGAATCTTTTTACAGTGGGAGTTTTTCGGCATACCCTGACTGTATTGACCGTATTGAACCAGAGTTCACACAGACTTAGACAAGACGTGTGTTTGAGGTTAAAAAGTATATAAATTGTCCATTTGTTTTTGAAAATGACTGATTGTTTTGCTAGATAAGACCCTTCTTCCTCAGCTGGGATCATTTAGAGCCATTTGAAGCTGCATTTAAACTGCATTTTGGAAGTTCAAAGTTCAGTGGGGGCACCACTGAAGTCAACTACATGGAGATAATTCCAGAAATGTTTTTCTCAAGAAACATAATTTCTTATCGACCGAAGAAAGAAAGATATGAACATCTTGGATGACAAGGGGGTGAGCAAATTATCTGTAAATTTTTGTTCTGGAAGTGAATTTATCCTTTAAGATCTAATGCTCACTCATCTAAAGCTCTTTTTAATTACAGATAATGTGATCTTTAGTGAATATTTATTTTTCATACATATTATAAAGTTGTAATGCTTAATTTCATTTGTAGCATTGATTGATTCTAGATTTTAGTGTTTTATTACTAATTTATCAGTTGTTAGCTTTGAAAAGAAATATCACTTTATCTTTATCAGGCAGAATGCGATTATTGAAGCATCTCTAGTTCTGATTGGCTGAAATCGTGGCAATTACACATTCCGTGTGGAGTGAAAACCTTTGAGTCCTTCAGCACATATTGCTCATTATATATGCATTAGGTATACCCATGTCTTTCACAACCGGCGTTATGTAGAAGTGCGAGCAGAGTCTTCCTGTGGCTGCACATTTCTGCCATGATGTCAGCCTAGGCGTTTTGAGCTTCACGCTCATTTTCCAGCCATGTGGTGCCACAGCCATGAGCGCTGGAACATGTTGCCATGACAACAGCCCTAGAATCAATGGGGAAAAGACGTTGTTGGTTTTACAATGGGCCCTATTCGCATATATAGATATGCGTTAAGTTGTGCGAATGAAGCTCAAGCTTCATATGCAGTATATTTGTGCTTTCAGGAATATATTTTATATGAATTAAGTTGAATTTGAATCTGTATAGTGAATCTATATATGTAGTTAAATATAAACAGTTGTCCTATTTTCTTGCTTCATTTTGAGAGGAAAAGACCCATTATTGTTTTTTTTAGTTTATAACTGAGTCACTGTAATCATTTTACTTTAATAATGCTAATGATAATGCAAAATGATGGTCTGGTGATGGTGCTGTGGACAAAACAGTGATAAGCAATACTAAAAAGATATTAAAACACATGATTGGTTTGCTAAATATATGGCTAAGGAATAATGGCCTGTTTGTGTCAGCGAGGACACGTTCATCTCCTGGGAGACATCCATTTTCGGAGATATTATTTGAAAAATCTCATTTATAGCAAGACCACCAGGGGTACGTGTGATACACCTCTGCTCTGTGCATGAGTAATGGAGAAAGACTCTGGAGACTTTGACCATTGACTCATGGTGAGGCAAACACGGCATCAGTTTTGCTCTACAATAACAAAAACAGACTGAGAGAGCAAGCGATCGGTGTCTAGTAGAATAAGCAGACTTCAGTATAACAGGTTGTACGTAAATCCCCGAGGCTTCCTATACAGATTTCTCAGTGTTTACTGTCTGATAAAGTTATCGACTACTGTGTGCTGCAGTTTTAAACAGTAGTTATTTGACTGGAATTTTCAGCAGATATTCACAGTGTGAGAGTATGTGTGTGAGTTTGAGACTAAACAGTTACGTTTTCTGCAATCTAAACTCCTCTGAACAAGATGGTTTGGTTTTTTCTGGTTTAAACTGGTCTACCTGCTCTCACAGCTTGTCCAAAGATGGTCTAATTGGTCTCCCAGCCTACTGAAGCTACCTAGCTGCTATACTTGGTCTCTTAACCAACCCAAAGCAGGTTTAAGTCTAGTCTAACTGGTCTAAGTCTAGTCTCCCATTCTTGTCAAGATCTCCTAATTTCTCCTAATTTGCACAAGTCTGGTTTAATGTGTTATAACTGATCTCTTAACCTGGCTAAAATGGTTTAAGCAAACCTAGCTGGGCTCCCAGTCCAAAGCTGGTTTAAGGTGATTTAACTGGTCTCACATCCTAGTCAAGCCTACACAAAGCTAGTTTAATCTGCTATTACTGGTCTTCTAACCTACTCAAAGATGGTTTAAGCATGTGCAATTGGTCCTTTAGTCTGGTCAGGGTTCCATAGTTTGGACAAAGCTGGTTTAAGATGGTATATCTAATCCCCCAACAGCCCAAAACTGATTTAAGCAAGTCTAATAGCATATCCAAAGTTGGTTTGAATTGGTCTAACTGATCTACCATTATGGTTTAGATCTCCTAGCATACACAAAGCTGGTTTAGGCTGGTATAACTGGTCTCCCAACATGTTCAAAGATGGTCCAAGCATGGTCTTTAAGTCTGGTCAGGCTTCCCTAGTTTGCACAAAGCTGGTTTAAGATGGTATAACTGATCCCCTAACAGCCCAAAACAGATTTAAGCAAGTCTAATTTGTCTCCCAGCATGTTCAAAGCTGGTTTACACTGGTTTACCTATTTTGGTCAAGATCTACTAGCATACACAGGTTTAGGCTGGTGTAACTGGTCTCCCAGCCTGTTTAAAATGGTTTAAGGATGGTCTTTAAGACTGGTCAAGCTTTCCTAGTTTGCACAAAGCTAGTTTAATTTTTTTTTATAACTAATTCCCTAACAGCCCAAAACTGGTTTAAGCAAGTCTAACTGGACTCCCAGAATGTCCAAAGCTGGTTTAAACGGGTCTAACTCATTTACCATTCTGGTCAAGACTTCCTAGCCTACACATGACTGGTTTAAGCAGAACTATCTGGTCTTTAAGCCTGCCCAAAGATGGTTTAAGATGGTCTATGTGGTCCCCAAGATAGGCTTCCCTAGTCTGCAAAAAGCTGGTTTTAGATGGTATAACTGATCCCCCAACAACCCAAAATTGGTTTAAGCAAGTCTAAAGTTTGGTTTGAAAACTTTGATCTATTTGGTCCTCCAGCCTGGTCAAGCTCTTCTAGCTGCACAAAACCGGTTAAACAAGGTATAACTGGTCACCTTATATGCCTAAAACTGGCTTAAGCTAGTCTAGCTGGTCTCCCAACCTGGCTATCTGGTGTTCAGCTGGTTTTTGCTGATCTTTGCTGACTGTCTCCCAGTCTTACTAAAGATGGTGTAAGCAAGTGCAATTGGTCTTTAAGTCTGGTCAAGCTTCGCTAGTTGGCACAAAGCTGGTTTAAGATTGGTATAACGGTTGGTTAAAGAAAGTCTAACTGGTCTCCCAGCATGTCCAAATCTGGTTTAAACAGGTCTAACTCATCTACTATTCTGGTCAAGATCTCCTAGCATACACAAAGCTGGTTTAATCATGAATAACTGGTCTCCAAGGCTGCCCAAAGATGGTTTAAAATTATCTACAGTGTATTTGGTCCCCCAGCCTGGTCAAGGTCTTCTAGCCTGCACAAAACGGGTTTAAGAATGTATAAATTAGGTCTCCAAACATTCTTGAAACTGGCTTCAGCTGGTTTTGCTGGTCTTTTCAAACCAAAACTCCCCTAAAATCAGCAAACCACAACAACCTGGGAGACAGGCAAACCATCTTAGACTAGTTTAAGACATTTTTCCACAGCTGGGCTTCCCTGTCACGTTGTCTTTTTTGTCCACTTTCACCCTCTTCCTCCACATCTGTCCATTTCATTATGTTTTATTAAAAACTAAAATGAAGGCTTGGGAAAAAGAAAAACAAATATAAAAGCTGGTGTTATTTTGTTTCTCTGTAGCTATAGATAGTACACTGGGCAAGGGCAGGTCACGCCAAAGACACCCTCTATTTTCTCAATTTCCACATATAAAAGCCCAATCAATTCCTCTCTCTGTCTGTGCTCGTTCCCGCCAGCTCAAGGCCTTGACCCCGGCTTAAACCTTGCTGAACTTATTTACCAGCGTCGAGTCTTGGTTAAAACTCTCCCACACATCACAGACAAAGGGCAAGGGACAGAGAAAAGAGCCAGAAAGAAGTACTGTACATGAAAAGATGATACATAGAAAAGTGATTCTGTTTTTCTTAAGGCATGCTTATGGCAACCACTTTTAGGAAGTAGAGCCCACTGGACTACCAAAGGGCACTGTGGTCCTGGACAGCTAAATCCATGATGACAGGGTGGTCAAGGATACAGTATAGATGGAAGGCACAGGAAGAGTGTTTTTCTTTTTCCTAAAGAATAAACACTCCAAAGGTTAGCAAGTAAACTAGCAGCAAGTAAACTAGATTCAAATCATAATCATACACACCTGTTCCTAAATGACACATAAAAACAAGCTGGTTCAAATGTCAGACGGTCACTCCTGCCTACAGTAAGTAGGCAGTTTTTAATCAGAACAGATTGTAGTGAGTAGTCAAAAATCTGGGCAAAAACTAGCACTTCTCAAGCCAAAGTATTAAAGATGGAGACTGAGAGCAGGACCTACTCTGTCACAATCTCATCTCTGGCACAAAAGAAAGCAGACAGGCATTGAAATGATTACAACTTCCTAAAATATACATGAATAAGTCACTGGTGCCTGGCAGTGACGCTACGCAAGTTTCTATTATTTAAAGCCGTCCGAAGCGAGTGTGTTGAGGAGTGTGTCTTCCTCTCTCACTCCATCTGAACATGTTTTCAAGCACATCCTCCTTTGCACCGTGTGTCCCCATATTCCCAGTGCTCCCTCTGATCTGCCCTGTAGTCCATCCACATCATTATGTGCCTTCGTTCAACCAATTCACCTAATTCATCCTTTTTCCCCCACTCAGCCTTTTCTTCCACCTTTCTATCTCATCAGCCCTATGGATATTTTTTTTTTCCACTGAAAAGTTCAAAGATGAGAGAAGTCATATTGAAAAGGGGTTAAAATGAAGAGTGAAAGTACATGTACATGTTGCCTGAAATCCATTGCACTTAGTGAAGGGGGCGGCACAGGAAGTGTTCAATAATGGAGAGGGATGGGGGTCTGTGGCATCTCTTCTGGACTGAATCCAAGCCATAGCCAGATGGCTTCACGCTACACCCGCAGAAACACCAAAAGAGCTCCTGTATCTATACACAACTCTGCTAAATTACAGTACACTAGGGGGCGAATTCACTAAACATGGCATTTTAACACACACACACACACACACACACAAAACTGTTTTTATTTGACTAACCACCGCAATCTAGTTTAACTAGGTGTTAATGCACTGAAATAACACTGTGTAATTAACACACCATTATTACTGCCTGCAGAAAACAGAATTTCATTTAAAACTGATACTTGTGTACATTTTTAAGTGATCACGGCTGCAGTAATTACTGAAATGATGATCAAACTAAACAAACAAACAAACAGTTTTAAAAGATAATGTACAACGAAGTATGAAAGATCTACTACAGAATGCATTTAACAGCTTTATTCAATTATGTGTGCTAACTGAATAACACTGTACAAAATATTGTTTTCTCGATTTTAATCGATTTTCATTTTTATGAAATAATATTGACTCTTAAATCCCAAGAATCGATTAGTCTAGACCAGGGATAATTAAATCTGGACCTCGAGATCCATTTTCCTGCAGAGTTTAGCTCTTACCCTAATCAAACACACCTGAGCATGCTAATCAAGGTCTTCAGGATCATTAGAGAATAACAGGTAGGTGAGTGTGATCAGGGTTGGAGCTAAACTCTGCAGCGCATTGATTTGGGGAACCCTGGTCTAGACTGTTTTCAGTTAATGAACGAAACACTGTTGCACATCTCCCATTCAATAAATCGCAATAAGCTTTATGCTTTGTTAATTCTGATATGAAACAAGTCTCAGACTTTAAATTCTGTCTGCTTTATTACAATATTAAAACAACAATAAATGCTGTTTTGGCACTGTTTAATGTAAAGTGACGGATCGCCATAGCGCTCTGTGTCAGTGTGAAGTGCACATGAACTGATCATCTCTCCTCCGCTTTACTACCAGTTACAGCACAAAATAAACATGAATGAACATCCAAAGGTATGTTAAAAGAAAGAACAACTTACTGAAATCTGTATCCTATCTCATCTCATCATCCGCACAAAGACGTTAATATAACAGCTTGTAAACAATATGTCACATAACGTCACATTTACCTCAGAAAAAAAAATTGGTGACCATAAACTTGTTAGAACTCTAGAGAGGAACATTTTGCTAAATATATATGCACCATATAACATGCTGTTCTTCGATGTTTAATTTTTGTTTAAAAAAATCTGTCAAGTTTTTATGTCAGCCAACTAAATGTTTATATTTCAAAATATGAATTGGAGTAGAAATATAATTATGTAATTGTAATTTTATTATGATAAAAACATGATTGAATGTAATGCATTTGTATACAAATCAGTTAATTTTAACCAATTTTAACCAATTTGTAGTAATGTAGTACCAGCTGACTGAGAAAATTTGGCATGTACTTTACCTGATATATATTCAAAATAAGCAATACTGAATCAAATCGCAAGCTTGTCCATTAGAACTGAATCAAATCGTATAAATTTTAAAACAGCCACAAATGAAACTAAGTATCAACTGATAACTAATATAGTGCCAATACATTATTTGTTATAATGGGCATACATCCAAACAGAGTAAAGCACATTTTCTGTATTTTAGAAGCAGATTTAGGTGTTTGGATAGCATTGGAACAGTATAGTCCCAGTAAAGTATGCTAGATCATGTTAGACTGCATCCTCCAGAACTTAGCACTCAGACTGATCTGGAAGATGGGAAACGGCATAAATTCCTTTATTTAATCTGGCACTTTAACAAAGCAGACTGTGTGTGCAAATGAACGCTGCTGTGCAAATGAATCAGGGGGCACAATTAATATTTAGCAAATTCCTCTGCCATGTTTTGCAATACATTTAGCCATTTCAAATAGGGCTTTTTTTAACAGACTATGCCAATCGTCATCAACTTCAAATCCTGCCATTGTATGATTTTCTCCTTGGAAGACATTTGCTTTTTTTTCAGTTTGATTGAGATGCTTCCAATTTTAGCCCTTGATTGAGGAAAACTGGCCATTTAGGATGCTGGATTGCTTCGATTAGGATTTCACTTTGGTTTCTGATGATGCTAAATAAATCTGAGCCAGTCTATCTGCAATGTATTCCTGAAAACCCCACTTGTCATCAGCATAATTTAGATAAACAGAGCTGGGGCATAACCACACCCTCATGTCACTCTGGAGGTCAGCAGCTGTGGTCTGTTGGAGGGAAGGTGGGGGTGCTGGCGATTGCCCATCTATGCCAGCTGGCCAGCCAGACAAAGAGCTGTTCGGCCCCCACCAAACCCCACCCTTCTCCATCTCACGCAACACCCTGATCAATACTCTCGCTGCCGATCAATACCTCCACAAATCACTTCATTTTCTCTTTTTCTTTCTCTAGCACTTACAGCTGGCTGTGGCAGGAGAGAAAGAGAGAAAGAAAAGAAAACGAGCAAGCTGCCTAGGTAAAATGTGACCTGCCCTCCAAACCAAAGAACAAGTAAGTGCAAAATAAAACCCATTAAAAGCCACCCAGTATTTCACAATAAGAGAGCTCGTTTTAGCTGCTGTCATTGTTTTTCCTGTTTTATTCCCCCTTCTCCTTCTTCCTTTCTTACTTAATAACTCTAAAAGGTAAGTGCAGAATACGATCGGGCTATTTTCCTGAAATCAAAGCGAACCGCAATGTGCATCCATCAAACTCAACCTGTCTTCTGTTGTATAAGAAAAATAATTCAACACATAATAACTCTTCAGAGTCAGAAAAAGGCAAATATACATTAGAAACACAGGAATAAACCCAACGGTCAAGAACGAAATTAATCATCATCAAAGCCCCTGCTAGCTTTTAAGCTCTCTAATTTTTATTATTGCCCCTTGAGTTTGTTATTATGTTGTTCTGTGGCTTATCTAACCCTCGGAAGTATGTTGTTGCCAAACGGAGAGCAGGGAAAACGATTCTGTATTTCCTTTTTGAGTTTCCAGTGATTCAGGTTCAGATGCTTTCAAGAGATGCATTCTCATATCATTATAGATGCTAGAAAAAAATTCTGAGAACGTCTGCTCTTTACAAAAGACAATGAGGCAACTGTCACATACACCTTGCTGCGTCCGGCTAAAGCATTTTCGGCATCACCTGATTGAATTGCATTCCTCTCAAATTTGCTGAATTCTTCCCCTCAAAAGATGCCCGCATGATGAGGCATAAACACAGTGTGATTTATGATGCCAAAATAGCTACATGCCATTATTTATCCTTGCATCGATAAAGCTGTCTGTTATTGTGTCTGGAGACAAGAATACGACCAAAACTATTAGATAAGGAGAAGACAGAGAAAGCGTCCACCATTTCAAGCTCCTCGCATGGTTTGAAGGGTTATAATATAATCCTCGCCTGCCTCCCCCACCCAACATGACCTTCCTCTCCTCGAATGTCCCCGCATATATCACTTTTACTGAGTGGGATTTGCCAAAAGAAGGGGGATTTAGCTAATGATATCACTAAAAAAAGAGTGCCTGTGATGTGAAAGTGTGGGAGAGAAGCTACGATCTGCTAGCAAACGAAATGGAGCGAGGGTGACAAACAAGACCATCAGGCGAAGGCCAGTGCGTCATGAGCTCCAGATCAGAGCTCGGCTTGGTCTTTGACGCAGACGTCCCAGCAGGGCATATTAAAGCCAATTACCATGGTGAAGAAACACTGCCCATCCACTGTCCACCCCATAGTGTAGGCTTCTCCAACCCATCCCCTAAACCCAAGCCTTCGGTAGCTCTTGGCAGCACGTTACCGCACTGTCCGTGGCTCGGTGGCAGCTGCGAATGGTGGTGCCTCAATTCCCTGACAGGTTTCCATCATGTAGTGAACAGATGGAGTTCTACACCCCCATCACACCAGTTACACTAGCAATTCTCTCTCCTCTACTTGTGAGAGAGAGTGAGACTGAGAGAACGAGAGAGGAGGCTAACACCCGCCCCACCGCCACAAGATCTGACCTTGCTTTAAAAAGCCTCTTCTTGACGCCGATTTTCACTCAACATATGGGCTTCCGCTGCAAACCAAGCCATGGATTTGCTCGCCCAAAATAAAGCGAATGCTACTACAAGGCTTCTCCCATCATTCACTGGTGCCAGGTTGAAAGCTACTGCATTTTTTAAAAAGATGGTTTGCCTAAAAATGAGAATTATTTTAGTATTTAGCATTTACTCACCCTCATGTCAATCCAAACCTGTATGACTTCTGTTCTTTTTTGTTTTGTCCATATAATCAAAGTCCAATTGTGTTTTGGACTCAAAATAGCACCTTTTGTGTTCAGCAGAAAAAAACAAAACAAAGTCATACAGGTTTGAACAACATGAGGGTGAGTAAACGGACTGGAAAGAGAAGGAGACCGGCTGAGGTCTTTTGAAAGAAACCCAAAGGAGAGTTCTCCAGAAGATTGACTGAATTGTTTGGAGGTGGAATGGACAGGTGGTGATTGACAAGGTCTCGAGGGTCTCTGTAGAATCAATGTTGGCTCTTGTAACAGGTACAGACGCTTCACACCACCTAGCATAATGTCGGCCCCTGGGCCCCCATCACTCACCCTAAAACAGTATACTGAGCGGCTTTTACAAATTCTCCCCTACATGCACTCGTTTAAAGGGGCCAAGAGGACTGCCTGAGGATTTACGCTAGTCCTGAAATAGATCCAACAGGAAGGAACAAATCTTGCACTGGGCTAAAACGAATGCCAAAGCCATCGCGGTCTTCATTGTCCATAGTTCAATAGTGCAACTGACTTTCCCAAGAGCTCAGGCATTAGTGTAATGGCATGTGCAGACACTGGAACAGGTAACAGGCACTCTGTTTTCACCCTAATCCAGCCTGAGCAATCAAACAACCTTAGCTGGACTACTACCAAAGACACTTCACACCTCAAAGCTTTCGGCAAGCAAGTCCTTGTCCCTCAGAGTGCAAGGAATACTGGCAATGTCTTTACCTTTTGCAAATGTCATACTTTATAAGCTACGACACACAAGCCCAATCATTTCATTAGAAAGAGTGAGTGGCAATGAAATGATTTGTTATAGTTCTTGTTATGCAGCCAATAACTATAAAATTAATAAATAGTAGAATGAAAAAGTGGTGCTACTCTTATGAACGTAATTTGTAGGTTGTGTAATTTGGCCTGTGAGATACATGCACTGCTTAATTGTGACTTCTGGGGTTGCAAGAATTTTGGAAACTAAAAAATGTTTTTTGGACTAAACCGTTTGTGATCCTCTAATTTAGTTTAAGTCCAACACACCAGTGGTGAAGTGTTTACTCGTTCTTTCTTTCTTTTACTTGATTCTACTACTTCAGGAGTAGTAATCAGACTGAGGGCCACAAACCACAAACCCAAAGCTTGACTTTGGACACAATTGGACAATAATTATACACAAAGAGACAATTTTCAAAATGTCCCCTCTTTTTCTTCATCTCTCACTCTGGGTTTCGTCTCTTTTCTCCTGGCCTGTATAAAAATGCTCTCCCTTCTGATTTGTAGCATGTGTAGTGAAGGATGACAGATAGGATTGTGCTCTGAGTCAAAAAAATCCTGGCGGATCTCTCCTCCTCATGCCCCCACCTCTCCCCAATGGCACGATGAAGTAATTATGCAAAATTAAATATATCCTTGGTTGATTAGGGTGCCATATTAAGGGAAGTTACCAGTAGGGATGATGTTGGAGCGAATTAGGTACAAAAATATCCTGCTTCTGAGCAGTCCCACAAAAGCTGACTCCAGAGCAGAGAGAGTTAATGGCTTTTTTTTAGGTAGCAAATGTCACATATTCAAGAATTCGAGGTGATCTGCATTAAGTGCACTTGAACTGAATGTATTACCCTTCTTTCATTGATTAATGAGACTAGCAGTCAGGTAAAGTGAATGGCCATCCAGCAATTGCTTGTGATAGATGCTAATGTTGAAATAGATGAAAGCGCACCGAATGTAGGGACCTTTCAAATTTGAGCATTTTGAATGATGAATGGCTCCATGTGGCAGAAAAAGGCTATCAGGGAAATCAGTGGTTATCTAATAAATTTGAACAATTAACTATCATTCACCACCTTAAAAGAATATTACTTAAGCCATATCACACAAGCAAGAGGGCTGTTAAAACGAATTTCACGGCTGCCAGCTGATCATAGATATGCTGATTTTGAAAGCTGTGCTTTTGTTTGTAATATTGAGCTAAAAACCAACGACAACTTGTGAACACAAACAATGTAAATATAACATTAAAAAGTGTATAAATCACCAGCGACACCAGCAAGTAAAGTTAAAGTGGGAGTTCGCGTCTCTCTCGCCTCCCCTGAGCCTATTGGTTTTTAACAGACCCCCTAAAGTGTGCGGTGGGTTTGTTGGGGGGTAACTGAGAATGAATGGGGAGAGTCTTGTGTAAGGAGGCAATGCCTTCATTGTGATATGGTTGGGTATGACTAGTTATGTTCGGCTGTGATTGGTTCATGTGATAAAGCCCACCCCTTTTGTGTTTGTGTGCATTTACGGATCAGTCTGAATGAACAATATAATGACGCTTAACAACAACTTGTGAGTACAAAATTTAAAAAAACAAATATTACAAAACATAACATTAAAAAGTGTATAAATCACTTGTTTTTCTAAACAAACTTTGTCAAACAGCGACACCAGCAGGTAAAGTTACAGCAGGAGTCCACATCTTTCTCGCTTCCCCTGAGCCCGTTGAGTTTTAACAGACTCCCTAAAGCATGCAGTGGGTTTGTTGGGGGGTAATTGAGAATGAATGGGGGAAAGTCATGTAAGAGGAGTCAGTGCCTCGTGATATGATAGGATATGACTGGTTTTGTTCGGCTGTGATTGGTTTATATGATAAATCCTGCCTCTTGTGTTTGTGTGTATTCATGTATGAGTCTGAATGAACAATATAGTGGCAATCAACAACAACTTGTGAGTTTTTTTAAAGAATATTGTTCAACAGCGACACCAGCAGGTAAAGGTACAGCGGGAGTTCGCATATCTCACACCTCCCCTGAGCCTGTTGAGTTTTAACAGACCCTCTAAAGTGTGCGGTGGGTTTGTTGGGGGGTAATTGAGAATGAATGGGGTAAAGTCTTGTGTAATCATGATATGATTGGATATGACTAGTTATGTTCGGAAGTGATTGGTTCATATGATAAATCCCGCCTCTTGTGTTTGTGTGCATTCACGAATCAGTCTGAATGAACAATATAATGGCACTCAACAACAACTTGTGAGTACAAAAATAAAACAACGCAAATATTACAAAATATAACATTAAAAACTATATTAATCACAAATTTTTCTAAAGAAACATTGTCATCAGTGACACCAGCAGGTAAAGTTACAACTCATCTCTCTTGCCGCCCCCGAGCCCACTGAGTTTTAACAGACCCCCTAAAGCGTGCGCGTATGATTGAATATGCCTGGTTATGATGGTTCATGCGATAAATCTCGCCCCGTGTTCGTGCTCGATCCACGTTCGCAAATCAGTCTGAATGAACAACATAACGCCGTTAACGGGAAGACTAATTTTAAAAACTAAGTAAACAACTCACACACTTACATATAACCAATCTGTTAGATGAAAATAAGACTTGAAATGACATGAAAACATGATCTGTGGGAGTTTTTAGTGAGCAATCAGCTTGTTGAAATTAACGGTACATCTCCACGTCTGTGACCAATATTTACCGAGCTTTGATGACTGATGATCTGAAAATAAGTCTGTTATGAAAAAGAACAGCTAAGCATCAATGTTTCAGAAATATTACACACACAAGGTTGAAGAATGTAGACTTTTATACCTTATTGTACAAAACTAGGGTAGAGGTAAAAAAAGAAAAGAATGAGAAACAACAGTTAATGTTATTCGCAAAGCCTGAAGGCAGCGTAACAGGTGTGATTTGATATAATTATCTCCTCCACCATCTCAAAGTCAGACACACAAACACAGGCTCTTTTCCTCCACAGTGAGGTCATTTTCTCCATACGTCTCTCTCTAAAGCAGATCATATTTCTTCCTCCCGCCCCCACACTGCTGCCGGTAGCATGTTGACACTTATTAAAGCTGAACGAGGCGGCGTGTGGCTGAGTCGGGTTTGAATGGCGAGACAAGGTGAGAGGAGACACACCTGTATGAGGCCCTAGGACTTTGCGCAGGGCCGGAGAGTGACGTGAAGGGGCCACGAGAGGGCCATAGCCAGACAAATAAAAGGTCAGCATGAATGTTGCATGAGCGGTTTGGTGCTGAGGTTGCCATGCCGACCGGTCTGGGTCTTTCCTGGCTCCAGCTGGGCCTCATCTGTGAGCTGACTCGATGGATTGGAGACACCCAAACAGGACATGCATATTCATTCGCCTCGCATTTGCGTTTATCATAAAATACAGCTTTAAACTAAAACAATTACACATACTTTCACCAACAGCAGGTGGGAGCGAGTTAAATTAGCGTGCGAGCACCAGTGTGTGAAGTCAAATGACTTCGGAAACGTAATGAAATCGCGTCTGCTAGGTAGCGCTCACGCTGAGTATGCAAGCACGCATTGTATTTGATCCACAGACGTCGTCTAAGGTCGTCTGTTAGAACATAATTGCATTTTCAGGCATTAGCTAAAATGCGCTACTCATTCTGTTGTTAAGGGCTAAGCACATTTTGCCACTTGCATTGATCTCGTCCCACAAATCTCTTCCCGAGACCAGCTTAGACGACGATTCGTATCTGTTGTCAATGCATTGATTTGAAAGTCAAAGTGGGCATTTATTACATTTTACCAATCTAAAGCTAAAATCGATAACGTAAATGCTTGATGCTAGAAACGGCTAGATAACGACGATCGAGAGCAGCTGAGGAATACTGAGATCTCGCAGCTGAACAACACACGACACAAGTCTCACAGCAGAAGCTGAGGAAGATGACATCCATTTGTGCTCCAGTCGATGACAGAATGCTAACAACATGCTAATGCAGTCAACAGTCCTGCACACAGTGGCAGAATCTGAGGTGTTTGAGAAGGGCAGTTCGGAGGCTGAGCTGTGTAGGTGTACAATACAACATCGATAACTATCAAAATCAACTCAAAATAGAGCCTATTTTTAAACGTGTTTACATTCAGGTTCCACCTAAACAGTTTATGCCTTTAGTCTTGGATAAAAGAACACAGTTTAAGCTGTTAACACAGCCTGTTGAGTATAATCGTGCGTAATCCAGGGCATAAACAAATGAAGCGGTCCAAAATGGCCGCCATGAAGGCAGTTTCACAACAAAAACCTTGTGTCACCGTGGTTACCAGTGTTATACGGCAGTTGAAATCACCTGCGCACCTCTCGTAGGGTTATTTGAGAGGTTAATGGTACACTTTAGGAGGAAAATGACAGAATGAAGCAATGCTAAGAGTTCAAGACCACCTGATTACTACTGAGGTAAAAGGCTCTGGTCTTGTATGAACACTGCTGACTGTAATCTACAGCGATTCAAGAGAACTGAAAGAAAAATATGTGAATAGTCAATATGTGAACATTCACACAATGAGTTTATTCAAAGCGGAAAATGAATGCTAATCATATCTTAAATCTTTTTTTGTGTGAATATAAAAAAGAACTACCTGACTAGCTGACCCGTCATGTAATTGAGGTTGACTATATGTCATTGTATAAGCATGCACTATTTAAGAAAGTAAAGCTTTTTTTTTTAGATCCTACATAGCTAGGGCTGCATGATTAAACAGAATTTAAACCAGAATTGTGATATGGCTTAAAGGAGTAGTTCACTTCCAGAACAAAAATGTACAGATATGTACTCACCCCTTTGTCATCCAAGATGTTCACATCTTTGTTTTTATCAGTCGTAAAGAAATTATGCTTTTTGAGGAAAAAGTTTCAGGATTTCTCTCCATATAATGGACTTTTATGGTGCCCCTGAGTTTGAAATTCCAAAATGCAGTTTAAATGCCGCTTCAAGGGGCTCTAAACAATCCCAGACAAGGAAAAGGGTCTTATCTAGCGAAACGAGACAAAATACAATTTTAACCATTTAAACTGCATTTTGGAACTTCAAACTCGGGGGCAGCATACATATGCATTATATCGAGAGAAATCCTAAAATGTTTTCCTTAAAAAACTATTTCTTTACGACTGAAGAAAAAAAGACATGACAAGGGGGTGAGTACATTATCTGTAAATTTTTGTTTTGGAAGCTAACTTTACTGCATTAATTAAAATGATAAAATTGGAAAGTCTGTGATTTAATTAAATAAATGCACTGCATGTTTCAGAGTTAAATTTGGTAGTGTTTTTACACGTGAGCAGCTCATGAATGGGTGTTTTCAGTGTCTCAGAGCTGCTTGGTTTGCAGTAATCTCATTTCTGTAAGTGCTGTGAGTTTAGGTCAGTTATAATGTGCATTTGGGAATGCAACAGACGCCAACCATCTTCCCATACTTGCATTGAGAAGCACCTATAAACCATCTGTTGTCAATAAGAGAAAAGCTTTAAGGACTCCCTGAGGTTTTCCATCAAAATAAAAGCTTGCTGGTTTCCCATTTGATAATGAAGAAATTAAGACATTGTCATTTTTTTTAACAGTAAAATATTATATTGTTTAATATTTTTAGATGTGTAAATATTATCTTAAATAATTGGGTGAACGTTCACTCAAATTCTTTTGAATGTTATGTAAAAATATTTTTGTCCACACAATGGACATCAACAGGAACCATTTTATGTTTGTTACATTGTATGGGGAAAAAAAATAAACTAAGACATTTTGAAAACCATTTTGTTCCGTACAGGAAAGTAAGCCATACAGATTTGGATTGACATGAGGGTGATTAGATGATTTCCAACACCGATTTGTCCTCTAGTCAACTTAAAGACTAATCAGTTTTTAAAAAAAAAACAAGTCACTTTGCACATTCCTACACTCCATATAGGATCAGGACAGCCACATGCTCTCAGAAGAAATGAATGGCATTAACTGCAGAATGCATCATCTGATTCATCTGTCACTAATTAAATGGGTAAACAGATGGAGTGTTTTCAGGAAACAGACATAAAAAGCTTTTAGAAGAAGCTGGACAATCTGAGCAGCAACGCACTCAGGTGTGACAGCACACACATAAACAGAAGACTTGTGAGGATTGACAAATCCCAAAATAAGTTGCAAAAAGCCTTTGCTGTCAAACAAAACGGCTTGTGCGTTTGAACTCGCATGTTCCGATAGCATTAGTGAAATGAGTTCTCATGCAGTGCTGCCTGGAGTGCAGATCTACACTGACTCTGTATCACTTTTTTTCCCTTCCCTTTCTCCGTCAGTGCATTACATCATCTTTTAATTATTCATTCTAACACACACACACACACACACACACACACCCAATCAGGCTCACTGAAATCTTCCTCAACTCTAGCGTGTCCATAATGAATCTTAACCACCTCTAAAAATAGTCTGATAGACATCGGGAGGAAAAAAAGCTTCCGCTGCTCATCAAACGAACAAACAGCCATTTTAAAATCGAAGCCAAAAGAATCTAAAATAAGAAATTTGTTCTTTTCAGAACACGGCGACTTAATAATGACGAGTGAAACGGACACGCACAGTTGATGGTTATACCCTGGTGACTGATACGATGCTGGCAGGCATTACGCCGCTTATTAAAAAGGTGGCACTTCCTGTTTTGCCGGTAGTCACCTGGGGTAGAAGAGCATATGGCGACTCTAGCACATAATCTCTTTTTCTGGGAGGCTTCCACAAGCACCCCCTCCTTCAGTTCACCCCCCTTCCGATGATGTCATTGCAAGCCAGACGCCTCCGCGATCGCCTTTCCATCTCGTATGCATGAGCATAGATGGGAAAAAGTGCGGCGAGAGGTGCCAAGAGCACCAAACACTTGACTTCAATTTCGCCATTGAGTAAAGCAGCCTAAACTCAAGGTGGCACGGGTGATCCGATATAGCAGCGGGTTGTTAGGCATCGCATCAAAGACTGTTATTTCTTTGCGGACGAAGGCCTCGATCGCGAGGATCTGACAGCGTGCCGCATGTATTCGGCAGGACGCTGTGGTTTGGAATTAAGGCTGTAAACTAGCAGGCGCCAGGTGATGTGAAACAGACCTCAGATCTCCAGATCTGCTATCTCCTACTGAGACCTGCACGGCCAATATCGCAACAGGCCGGGGCTAAACTAGCCATATCTGCTTCCACGCACCGCTTGTTTCCTTTTGAGCTGTCTGAGGGTGGCTGTTTCTCTTCTGTGATGGATAAGACTGCAGTGTTTCCAGGTGCTGCTGTCTGACTGGAAAATAGATCTGCACTGACCCCTCAAATTCATTTCTGAGCATCATCTGTAATCTTATAAAAAAGTCTGAAGGACTATGCAGCAGAGAGAGCTTTACAGGGTAACCGCAGAGATGGTATAATGGATCACAGGAGCTCGAGTTCACTGTCGCTCGCTTCTGTTCTGCTGGAGACAAAATAGAGGAAAACTTCACAAACAACTGCCATTGTACTGAAAATTATCCATAACTGATTATGATTACTTGAGCTCTCAGATCTGCACAATTACACCGCATAAAAGAGTATGGATTGTCGTGCGAGCTTCCAAAAAAAGACCGGCGATGCTTTATGGGTTTCTAGTCACACAAGAATTGATGCACAAACGGTACTTTAAAGAATAGCAATAGGTACCTCTTTAGAGAAATTCATTGAAATTCATTCTGAAATATTCAACACCTGTGCGAAACGTTACGTTCAATGCAGTGGAAACAGCATACCTACAATTAAGCATTTCTGAAATGGTTTGCATAAAATACAGATAAAAGTATCAACGGATGGGCTGAATGCTGACAAGAACTCACTTTAAAGGAACATTTTACTCAAAAATTGTAATTCTGTTATCAGTTATTCACCCTCTTGTCATTCCAAACTTACATGATTTCATTTTTTCCAAAGAAAGCAACAGGAGATATTACGCAGAATGTCCCAGCTGCTCTTTTTCACATAATGGAAGTGAATGGAAGAAAGACACTGTCAAGCTCCAAATGACACAAGCACAGAAAAAAGCCATTGAATATGAATACAATATATGAATACATATTCACACAATTTATTTATATTTAAATCACTATTTATTTTAGGGTTGATTCAGTTCGAGTACTATTTTTCCTACATCGAGTAACTGAAATACTGGAAGTGGTGCATTCCACTGATGAGAATCCATGAAATGCATTACAAAAATTTTAAATCATAATAAAGGATAATGCTATTGTGAATTCACAAATGCCACGATTCAATTAAATAAATATATGCAATGCCAGTTTAATATATGTGTGTTATTTACACAAGTGTAGGTTATGTACATGCTTTTCAGAGCGGTAAATGCTTCTCCACACAAACTTTTTTGTGTGTATGTTATTGTATGAAGCATCTCAAACTCCATCTTTGTATATTGCGGTGAGTTTGGGTTTATTTGGGAATGCAACATGTGCCATTTCATCAGATTGGCAAGGTAAATAATTTACAAACCCGCGCAAACACAAGAGAATACATCAGTATCTTTCTCAATATGCTAACTGTTCATCGCAACTTCAAAATAAAAGTTTAAACCCTCACTCTGTGTTTCCACGATTTGATGTACACACATTCAAGAAATTACATTGGCTGTAGAATGTCTGTCATAAAGAAACAGCCAAATATTAAAGATTAAATGGACATTTGAATTAAATGTTGTTTATTATTATGTCTAGTATTTCAATCTGTTTCTCACATAACACTATCACATGGAACAAGTTGCATGGATTTCGTTTGACACTGGGTCATTTTGTACGGAAAAGAGCAGTGTGAACATTCTGAGTGAACTAGATAGTAGAAAACAGAAAAAAGAACTGATTTTGCAATCCAGCTAAATTTAACTTGCATTTGAAGTTTGAAGACACTGGATTTAGTTGACAGTAAGAAGTGCCCAAAAAAAGCCTTTCTATAAACTGCGCCACTGAAATATGACTTCTTACAAAGACAGAAAGTTTCTGACCACGGTGACCCTGACATCTTCCATTTTGACAACCAAACCGAAGCACTGACAGCTCAGAGAAAGCAGCGACTGGCTGCAGGGATTTCTGCTGCACATCCAGACGCGCTCTCACCTCAGCTGGGCCCGATCCAGAGCGAGTGCCCCCTTCCCCTCCTCAGGCATCAATGACAGACACCTCAATCTCATCCAGCCGAGCCTACGGTAGACATTCTCACAAAATAGCAAGGCAAAAGACAGACTGATAGAAAGGGAGATGTATGAAGCCCTTCGCCAAGAAGACGATGAGTGAGATGGTTTAGACACGTACGCAAGCAGTGCATGAAGAGAAATGCAAATGACATCTGCATGCTTTCTCATGTTGGGATAAGATGCAGCATCTGAAACGGCCCTCCTGCTGGCATCTCCCCACGATGCAAAGTGTGACTGAAATATTGATACGAATCTAATGATGAGGTTTCCATCACTGAGATGCCTAACTAGCTCTTCTCAGAAGCTACTTGAAAACGCAAGAATATTTCTTCTTACAGAACATTATGCTTTGCCATGAGTATTTCCTCACGGCGGGGTCCTAAAGGGACCAGCCAAAGGCCTTGCCTGCAGTCTTGTTGATGCGTTGGAGCCTGGTTTGACTTCTGGGAGGGCCTCTCAGACGGGCTCATTAATTTCAGGAGCCGCAAAACAGCATTCCTACAGTCTGAGATGAATGTCCAGGCAGAACTAATTGAGGCAAATCAGAGCCTATCATGATGGACACGGCCTCAGAATGAGGCATGCTGGGAAACCGTACAGGACAACAGCTGGAAGAGATCTCGTCAGGCTCCTGCTGGGCGGAACGTCATGCTTAATGTGTTACATATGAGGAAAACGAGGGGAGCGTAACCTAAAGTTAGTTTTGTTACTCTAGAATGCCTTCAGCATTCCCATTTTGGGATACACTTTTGACTATTAAAGATGATTAACGCTTCAGGGCGTGGTTGAATAATAAGCAAAAGAGTTGCTGTGTACTGTAACTTCAGCATATTTCCTGTCATAAATGTATATAAACAAAGGTATTTTGATTATGCATTCATAATGCACCTCCCAGATCACCAAAAGGGTCTTGCACACATCGTTGTTTATGCACCGGATGACTTTTCTACCCTTCTGTCTTTTTTTTCCAGATTCTTTTTGCTCCAGCTCTCTTTCTGTCAGAGAGGTGTGTTAAAATCCCCTCCCAAGTCGCCACCTTTCCAGCTGCCTGGCTCTTCCTTCTGTGACACATACAATCACTTTCATTATGCAAATGATCTCGATGCAGGCTTAGTGGAGTTGCAAATGGCTGCATACAAAACAGCCTTTATTTGCCCTCTTTCAATTAAGGATTCCAAGATGTGTCATTAAAAGCAAACAGGAGGGTAAAACACGTCCTCTCAACAGGCAGCTTCCAGGTTCTTTCTGCCTTCTGCAGAAATTATGATTCATGTTGGTATGAATGCACATGTAAAACATATATATGTGTGTGTGTATGTGTGTGTGTGTGTGTGTGTGTGTGTAAAAAAAATACAATTACTATATACATTTCTTTTTTAATTTTAAGGGATAGTTCATGCAAAAATGAAAATTACCCCATAATTTATTTACCTTCAAGCCATCCCAGGTGTATATGAATTTCTTCTTTCAGATGAATATAATTGGAGCTATATTACAAAATGTCCTGGCTCTTCCAAATATTATAATGGCAATGAATGGCTGTTGAGATTTTGAAGTCCAAAAAAGAGCATCCATCCATCATATAAAGTGCTCCACACTGCTCCGGAGGGTTTAATAAAGGCCTTTTGAAGCGAACTGATCCATTTGTGTAAGAAAAATATACATATTTAAAACTTTATAAACCGTAATCTCTAGCTTCCGCTAACTGTCCTACGTGGGTTCATGAGTGACTGGCGTTCTAGCGGATGACGTAGCGGATGACGTAGGACGTAGATGTAGCTCCGGTGAGACTAGCATATTCAGCTGGAATGCCATTCTCACGAACATACGTCAACAGTTAGGAGAACAAGGATATTTTTCTTACACAAACACATCAATTTGCTTCATTAGGCCTTTATTAACCCCCAGGAGCCATGTGGAGTATTTTTTTAATGATGGATGGAGCCACTTTATTGACTTCAAAATCTCAACAGCCATTCACTGCCATTATAAAGCTTGGAAGAGTCAGGACATTTGTAATACAACTCTGATTGTATTCGTCTGAAAGTAGAAAGTCATATACGGATGGCTTGAGGGTGAGTAAATCATGGGGTAATTTTTATTTTTTGGTTAACTATCCCTATACATATACATTTTGAAATGTACATATTCACTATCGTTCAGGGTGTTTTTATTTTAAAAGCAATAATACTTGTATTTAGAAGGGATGTATTCAATTAATCAAAGTGACAAAAAGACTTCTGAATGGTAATGTATACCGGTAAAGTTCTGATCGAAAAAAGTTATTTTTTAACCCAAATGCTGGGTTCAGCCTGCTGGGTCATTTAATTGGGATGTTTTTTAATATTTTTACCCAGTTGCTAGGTAAACAACTAGACCCAAATGCTGGGTTTAGTTGTTGGATCATTTTAATGGGTTATTTTTACAATTTTTTACTCAGGTGCTGAGTAGTTTTACTGCAAACATTTTGCCTTGCATAACAAATAGATTTTATTCATTACAATACTGAATTTAATTTAATTTGATGTTAAAATATGTTCTCTAATCTTAGTACTGTTTTTTTTTTAATGGGCAAGTTATGGAGTTATTCACAACATAAAGTGAAACGTGAGGCAGTCTGAGGTTCATAGTTTCACCAGCAAACAACAGCCCATCACCGGCTTAGATTTCGCCGACACACCGGCACGAGAATTAGCTCTATTTCGGTGAAAAGTGATTACAGTGAACGGTTGAATACACTTAAATTAAAATGTTCCAGGTTTTTTTTCTAAAATGCTTGTTAAACGAGTTTAAATGTATGTAATATTGTAAACTATGCTGTACTCATCCAAATTAGGGGTCGACCGATATGTGTTTTTCAGGGCCGATGTCAATACCGATTATTACAGATCAAATGCACCGATAAACGATATTTTGAACCGATATGTGTCTACACATTTCCATTAGTTTTAATTTACAGTACAGTGCAAATGAGGGCATAAAAACTTTAATTTATCTTTTAATCAAATAAGTTATTTTTTTACAAATGAGTTTACTAATAAAAAAAACATGGAAAACATCCGATCAGAATGCGTCCCCGACTTCCTCTTCTATTCTATGCGCCTTATATATGAAAACAGTTTTAATTTTCACACGTGAGTTTAAAATATTCTATCTAAGCCCAAAGAGTGAGTTTTTTTAGGCGACCTTTATAGCCTTATAGTGCGGAAAATACGGTATATGACTGGATTCCGCGATTCCATCCGTGTTTTCCGCATCCGGGAAATCAAGATAACATTGAGGTGTTTTTGCAACTTCACCGTAAAGGTTTGTGAATTACTGAAACACAATCAACGTCTGCTGCTAACTTACCTTTGAGAGACAACTGATTACTGCCGCTCGCAGCTCCAGCAAGCGTTGTGTCTTCAGTGCCTTCAGCCTTCGAGTTTATTGGTCGGGCTCGCGACTCCCAACAAATCAGATGCGCGGTGGGCGGAGACTGCTCTAGGGCACAGAGTGGTGAGCTCTGACAGGCTGCGTCGGAGCCAAAGAGCGCATTTCAAAATTAAATTATTTTTATCGGCAAATCGGTTTTGAAAATAACCGATTCCGATAATCGTAAAAATGCTTAATATCGGCGCCAATAATCGGTCAGGCCAATAATCGGTCGACCCCTAATCCAAATAAATTCTATTTGTCTTATATTTTTGTTCATGGGTGTTCTTGCTTAATAATAACTGTTCATCTTTTGATGATTGCTGTTGCCTCTATAATTATATGTGTGATTTTAAATTTCCAGCCCATTTTAAGTCAGCAATATAATAATTTTTTTCACAATAGTTGACTTTAATAAAACAACCCAGCACGTTGGGTAAAAACATGTAACCCAACCAACTAAGTCAAAATAAACCAGCATTTGTTCTGTCCGATATTTACCCAGCACTTGGTTGCCAAATAACCCAGCATTTTTTTTAGAGAGTTGCAGGCTAATCAACTAGTGGTACACTATGCTGATGTGCAGAACTGTAAACTAACATAAGCAATGATTATATTCATGATTATATGCAACAATTAAAAAAAAAACATAAATGGCGATAATAGCATTTTAGATGCTGGAAAGAGATTCTGAAAGATTTCTATTGAGCCGCTGTGTACAATACCCACTCAAAGTACTTTCAGCCAATGGACCAAACTGAGACTCAAAATGAGAGCCAAAGTCTCTCATTTTCTCCCTTTCATCCTCTGACATTGATACTGAAATCCTTCCAGCACTATATAATACAAAAGGAGTGTCTGCATGCAATAAACTCAGCGACGGGCTTCTTGATGGAAAGCGATGCTAGTTTACATGCACATGAACACACGCTCACACCTGCACAGATAGCCACATCTATCACGATCACTCAAGGCGACGGCTGGCTCTCGGTTCTCGGCAGGCCACTGCCGTAAAAGAGCGAGTGTCAATAGAAATGTTGGCCTCCAGCCTCGCCGGGCTGTCTAAGCACCTTGTCATAATTGTGTGCAGTGGCGCGGAGCACACATGTCAAACAAGCCATTAAGGGGAAGTCTGGGAAACAATACAAATTAGATGAGAATGAGTTGGACTCCTTCTGGGGTATATGTGACCGAAGGCAATGGACGAGCACAAATACTCACAACTTGGCCCAAACAACTGTCCAGTGCGATATCGAGCTTTGCATAACAGGGTAAAAGGACTGGTCGGCTTCCATGGGTGCAAAGACCTTGTCTGTTTTCGTTAGCAAGTGAGAGAGAGAGAGAAGGGGAAAGATCGTGTTTTGGGGGTTTAAACAGGGAGATTTATGGTTTCCTGCACTCTTCATGCAGACCTACTCCATCATGTCAGCAGCAGTCCAGGCACAAACACTGACTGTGCTGCTCCCGCTGCCGCTAGAACATTTGAATAGAATTACAAAGCAGTTTCACCGTACAGTTACACTAGACTGGACAGAGAAAGCGGAGCACACAATTTAGAGGACAGTGGCCCTCCTGCTGTGAGGATTTGCTTTTATGATGACAATCAAAAAAATAGAAATGCTCTGCAAAATCTGACTGGCAAGACACATGGTGAGCCCTTTTATGAAGAAAAATGCAACACTATTACAGGATACAACACGTAACCCGTGCAAATATGTACTATTGAGGGTCAGAAACAAGCTGGTTAGCACGTATTGGCACGAACTTGAAGATGTTGTAACTACACACTGGGATGGTTATTTAGAAATATCTGTTTTTTGTTTGCTTTAAATCACAAATATCTTTATATTATATGACATATTTGTGACCCTGGACCACAAAACCAAGTAGTATGGGTATATTTGTAAATACACTGTATGAGTCGAAATGATTGATTTTTCTTTTATGCCAAAAATCATTAGGATATTAAGTAAAGATAGTGTTCCATGAAGATATTTTGTAAGTTTCCTACCATAAATACATCAAAACGTAATTTATGCTTAGTAATATGCATTGCTAAGAACTTCATTTGGACAACTTTATGGCGATTTTCTCAATATTTTGAATTTTTTGCACCCTCAGATTCCAGATTTTCAAATAGTTGTATTTCAGCCAAATATTGTCCTATCCTAACAAACCAGCTTTCAGATGATGTATAAATAAAATACGTAAAACATTTACCCTTATGACTGGTTTTGTGGTCCAAGTTAAGGCCAACAAACAAACAAACAAAAAAAATAAATAAATAAATGTGGCTGTGTCATATATTGAAGGTAAATAAAGGTATCTAGTAGGGTTGTGACGATGAGGAAATTTCCGCACCGGTTAATCGGCATGTGACAACACCGGTAATACCGGTATCACCGTGGCGGTGGGAGTTTCCTCTTTTTTTTCTGCTTTTAAATGGCTTATAAATGCGTGCGTATTATACTTTCACTTTCAGTTTTGCGGGAATTGGCAATTCGGCGTCAATTGTTTGAATGGACGACAACGAAACTACAAAAAAAATTTGAACCCAAAATATTGCCAAACAGGTGCTTTTGCATTGCTTTTTGACACTAAAATCGTCCGCCATCGTCCGTCTCCTCACCTTCAGCTCGGGGGAGTGCTTATTGGGTTCGGGCCGAATGCCGAGCTTGGACCCCTCTCCCTGGGCAGGGGGAGTGCCCCGGGCTCGGGAATGATTACCAAGCTCGGAGCGCTCTCCCGTACAGCACGCCAAACACGCCTAACTTTTACGTTTATTGACTTATATGTGTTTATTATATGTAAGCGCGAACTCGTGAACTCCTCACGTGATAAATGAAATATGACGCATTGTAGCTATGTTCAGTTTTTAATTATAGTGCATGCTCTCGTCTTAAGTTAATTATTTAGAATGATATTTTCCATTCAATTCAAATAAATATTTAATAAAAAAACGAATACTTAAAAAAAAAAAAAATGTGGAGACGGTGTCACGGTGGAAAAGTGATGTCACCGGTGTTTTAAAACCGGTAACACCGTCAACACCGTCTATCGTGGCAAGCCTAGTATCTAGATATATACTATGGCACATTGACACTTGAACATTGGTATTTACATTACACTCCAAGGTCAGAAGTATTATTGTACTATTATTGTACTGTAAGTACTATTGCTGCATGTAATAAAAAAAACACTCTAATACTGTGATAATTGGTGCAAATCAATGCATACACCAAATATTACACTGAAAATGATGCATTATTGTTTGCTCACACACTATAATGGAATAACATCCATAAAACAATGATAAACCATTTGCATGATCTGTTACATAACTCAACTCTTGAACAATTACACTAATAGAAAGACAAGTCAAAGTCTGTGTAATAAAAACTGAAGTGTATGCGACATAATTGGTTTCATAATGAGACTAGAGAGCGTTCTAATTTTAACGGGTGCGATTAACAATTAAAAAACCGATAGGGATTGCCCTCGCATTACGGTCCCATCAAGTCGTTTCGCGTTTTCTTGTAAGCCTGTCAACAATATCTGAACCCTAGATCTATGTGCCAAACGATCACATTAATCATACAACACAGCATCTCAAGGTATTCCTGCCTCACTAATGCATCTGTGAATGCTTCGAAAATAGCACTCAATGTTTCACCATCATCCCAAATGCATTACAGCTATGCGTTGTAATTTTGATAATTAAATCCAAAACTACATCAGTTAGACGTCTTCCTCATTGTGCCAAGCTTTGGTTCACGTTACTATTCAAGGGAGCTAGTAAAGTGCAGTGACTTGAATACACCCTTTCTTTAATTAAAATGTTTTACATTTTTGAATTATTAATCAATGGTTTGCAGGTAGAGTTGAAAATGTCAGGGTGATACAACTGTCCTGAGTCTGAAATTCCTATAAATAAATAAAATTAATTCATATATTACATGATACATATCATTTATGATTTATGTATGGCATTTCCTAAGTATTTTTGCACAACCAACATACAGAAAAAACAGGACCCCTGCAGACTCTTCTAACTGTGTGTCAAGGTCTCTTAAAATATCAGATAAGTTGATCTTTTTAGGTTCGCTCTAGCTGTAAAATGCACATTCACATATGGTGTATGGAAAATATATTCCTACATTTACCTGATGGTTCTTGAAAATACATGTTTTTACAGCCATATGAAAGCAAAGTGTACATCTCCAAGAACGTTCTAAGTGTTTTTCTTTTCTTTATCGTGGATACCCTTATATGCCATTGATCCAAATGCCAATCTGAATTGAACACATAAGACTGCTCATGTATATTTTCAATCTGAAGCCCAGGTAAAGCCAGAGCTGTGACAAAACCTCACTGATGCGAATGTCAATATGAATTGCTTTCCTCACAATTCTCTGGAACAAACCGGCCACATCTTACATCTACTTTCTTACCCTCAATGCGTAAACTTGCCATCTCTCTCCTCCAGAAATCAATATCTTCCATTTCTGTGCAGTACACCGCTGAGTTGTGTCAAGAATATGTTAGACAGATTAATATCAAAACAAGCTTTGCCCACATCTCCCTGATTTCCTCTCTATGACAAGCTCTTCTGTTTGTTGCTTATGCAAGCAAATGCTGATGCCACTGAACTACAAAGACAGCCGTTCTTGAGAATTTCTCGCGGTTGTATTTATGTTCAGACAGCACAGAGGGCAACAAAACTTCCCGGCGTAATGTCAAACTCGAAAACTTCGGAGAGCACTCGAGTTAGGTATAACAGTTAATCCCCAGATGAATTTATGCCACGTATTTGATATCTTGATACGCGCCGTTCTCCGCAAACCAAAAAAAGAGAAGATGAACATGATTTTTCTGGCTCTTTTGTGTGAAATCCATGACATGAAAAGATTTAATTAAGATAAGAGACTGGTAATAATTAATTCTGCTTCCTTCTGTCAAGAACACAGCAATGGCTGAATAAATTACAAAATCCCTGCCTTTTATTTATTATCATTTCCCCTTTCCAAAGTGGCCGTTTGAGCTTTTCAAAGCTGAGGAAAGTTTGGCAGGGTCTCTGAAAGTAAGTCCACAGCTCGAGCCCACATAAACATCTCACCACCTACTCGATTCAATCTGCTATTATGTTTTTTTGCAGGTACAGCTCAGCCCCGAGGGGGAAAACTCGCTGTGACAAACGCCGAACGGAAGGCTGCATTCAGATGGAGCGTATTCATTACCACACGTCGAGATGTGTAGGAGACAGCGAGGAGGGTTTGCGTTACCATGTCCGCATCTTACCATCTCATTTCCAACATGACCCAAATTAAAGCGGGAATGCTAGGTGACCTATTGCTACAGGCGACATCTTCTCGTTTGTGACTCACAAACCGGTCAAAAACATCTGATCTGATGGTTATAAACTACCCAACACAATTCCGTCATTGTTTTTTGACTTCTTCTAAAAATAACACCAATGCCCGGCCAAACCAAGGGCATTCCAAGTACATAATCCCCTTAAGTTTATCGCTTGGCGCACACAACATCGTAAGTGGGCTGCATACAAACAAACGAACATTTGTTTTATCGAAAGCAAGATGTTTTCCTCAAGCCAACTTTTTAAAACGCCACAGAGATAATTAACGGGACAAAGCTGTGCCAAATCTTACACGAATGACCTTTGTGTGGGCAACACGGCCTGGGTTTGAGAATCCGCCAGCGTTTGGTTTGCCGACTTGAGCGGATAAAACTCTGAAGGACATCCGCTTAAAGACACTGAACAAGTAGGCTACAAAACAACGCTAATTAAAGGTTGCTTTGTTAGGTTTCAGCTAGTGATTAAACATCGAGTTCGAACAGGCAGATGCACATACAAAGTGGGGGAAACTTCAATACGGATTGGTTTCTGTCATTTGAAGGGGAAATACTTCAATTGTGCTTGTAATAGCGGGATACTTGGATGTCTGTGATGTGATTCCTTTTAATTAAATATCTGTGGATAATTTGGTCTGGGAATGTCATTACGTCCTTGGAAAGGGGGACATGTTTTCCCTCTCATGCTCATTTTCCTAATGCACAGGCTTTTTATATAAGTACATCTCAGTCTTGTAACGAATTAATATGGCAATGACGGATCGGGGATGGAAGTGTAATTGGACAAGCGATCTCCCTTGACGCTTAATGGCCTCTGAAGACAGCGGTCGCGGGGCAGGGGATGAGTTAGCCGGGAGGAGAGCTTTTCTGCAGGCTGCAACTGAAGAACAGTCCGTCTGAGAAGTCGCAGAACAATCGGAAATGTAATTAAGAGCTGGCTGCGGCTTTTAAACGCTCGGCTAGAGCGGAAACAAACAGGCGGGGAAGGAGAAACATCCATGTATCGAAAATGTGTGGTGTGATCAATAGCCCACGGTTCGGAAAGCATCAAAGGGGGAATGGAGTTTTGCGACTTCACTCGGCGCTTCGCAATTTCTCTCAGAACTGCAGGTTTTCAAAGCAATCTCTAATGTCATTAAACTTCTATTAAAAAGCAGTTAGAAGCGTATACTGCGTCTGTTTCATCACGAGTCAGATGTATACATTTTAAGTTAAATTTTACGAGTTTCTGATCTCTTGGTAAGGAGTAAGGTTAATCAAAACATCAATCAGACATAATTACCCGGCGGTGGCGCATGGACAGCGTTTCGAGGAGATAATAACTATTGTCTTGTAGCTGCAGGGGAATAAAATTAATCTCAAAGCCGGATTTTTAACACAAGCCTTTCCTCAAAGCCTCAGACAGAACATCCTACGAAGCAGGTGATTGGGCAATTATTGTGCAAATCGAGCCTAGACCCAGCAGAGCCGTATCTTCAAATGCAGTTGTAATCTCGACGAAATTACTGATGAAAATGTTTGTTAACAAAGTTTTTTTGCCAACAAATACAAAGTCGAATTGTGGCGCTAATTAAATGTGTTTAATTAAAATGCACTGTTGATGAAATCGTGATAAGAATAAGTTGCAGGATTAACAGTGAACAAACAATGTTTTTGGTAAATCTAGAAATAGCATTTTTGTTTTAATAGTCAATAATGTTGGGAATTGACCCATTTGAGCTAAAGATGAACAGTGAATGAATCATTTGTAGAGTGGCATGCAGTAATGCAAAAAGTTTAAAAAATGTTCAATATTATACACTACTGTTTAAAAGTTTTGGGACAGAAAGATTTTTTTTTCTTTAAGATATTATTTTCCTTCAGCAAAAGCACAATAAATTGATCAAAAGTGATATTATGATATAAAATAATATACTTAAAAGAAATATAAATATGTGATGTTCAAACGTTTGGGATCAGTAAGACTTGTAATGTTTTTAAAGAAGTCTCTTATGCTCATCAAGGCTGCATTTATTTGATCCAAAATACAGACAAAAGTGATATTGCTAAATGTTTTTACAATATAAAATAAAGTTTTTTATTAATAATAATAATAATACTACATTTTATTTAGAAGGCGCCTTTCTGACACTCAAGGTCACCGTACAGGCATACATAAAAATTAATACATTAATAAATTAAAAAAATTTAATAAAATAAATAAAAATGACAGATGAATGAATTTTACAATGAATAGGCTTGTTTAAACAGATAGGTTTTGAGTCCAGATTTGAAATGAAGAAATGAGTCCATGTTTCTAAGATGAGATGGGAGGGAATTCCAGAGGCGGGGAGCAGAGCGGCTAAATGCTCTGCTCCCCATTGTGGTGAGATGGGCAGGTGGAACAGACAAGTGTTATTCTAATATACTTTAAAATATAATTTATTCCTGTGATGCAAAGCTGTATTTTCATCAGCTGTCACTCCAGTCTTAAGTGTCACATAATCCTTCAGAAATCCTTCTAATATTCTGATTTATTATTAGAATTATCAGTGTTGGAAACAGTTGTGCTGCCAAATATTTTTTTTCGAAACCTGTGATTCTTTTTTCAGGATTCTTTGATGAATAACAAGTTACAAAGAACAGCATTTATTCAAAATATAAATCTTTTCTAACAATGTAAATCTATGCTATCCCTTTTTGTTCATTTAACACATTCTTGGTGTATAAAAGTATAGAATAAAAACAAGAATAAAAATGTACTGACCTCAAACTTTTGAACAGTAGTGTATATTGTTAGAAAACCTTTTTATTTTAAATAAATGCTGTTCTTTTGAACCTTTTTTGGTCAAAGAATCCTGCAAAAAAGTATCACAGGTTCCAAAAAAAAACAGTTTATGGCACTGATAATAAATCAGCATATTAGAATGATTTCTGAAGGATAATGTGACGCTAAAGACTGGAGTAATGATGCTGAAAATTCAGCACTGTATCACAAGAATAAATTACATTTAAAAATATATTCACATAGAAAACAGTTATTTTAAATTGAAATAATATTTCACAATATTATTTTTTTCTGTATTTTTGATCAAATAAATGCAGCCTTGGTGAGCATGAGAAACGTCTTTGTGTTTTTGTTTATATCTTAATTTTTCATTTAATCTCATCATTATTGCTCAGTGTAGTTAGTTAACTAAACTTTTTACAAATGGTTTCCATTAATTAAATAAAATTAAATATAAATATTAGATCAATGGAAACTTAAATATTAAAAAGCTTAAATACAAACGCATAAAAACTATGTTTACCTAAATATAAAAAATAGTAATTAATACAAAAAAATAATAAATTCAATCTACAATTAAATGTCATAATCAGTCTAAAATGGTCAATAATATATGACTGAATTTAAAGAATATGTTCACAAACATAAAAATGTGTAAAAATGAACCCAGCATTGCTCTCAGAGCATCATTATGGTTTGTTTTCTGCTCCTTTGGTCATTCAGGTCTAGTTCGGCGCTAACAGCCACGCTGAAAACTTTCAAAATGTTTGCACGTGTGCACTGGAGTTAATTATACCACATGTAATTTCGGCGCATTAATACCTACTACACCCACACACGCGCAGCTATTTTGTTGGAGTATTTACGACGGTGTCCATAATGAAGCTCCCTCCAGCTCATAAAGAGAAGCATCTCCACTGCCAGCAGCTCAGGAGTAACCTCCAAAGCCCATTTCATGTTGTCGCATATAAATATTCATTAACAGAGTGGGGAAACCAGCTGTTTCTCCCAATTAATCTGCGCAGAGATATGCCATTTGCCAATAAATTGTTGTTGTATAATTAATGACTCTCCGTGCATGGCGACAACGAGAGAAACAATACCTCATTTAATATTGAGATTTATATTCATAAACTTGGCAAAAGCAATCAGCTAATCGGCTCGAGTAATAAACGAAGCTGCGTCCCTGGGGAATGTGGGAAAACTTAAGCCGCATGCCTGAGAAGTCAGCCACCCTGCATCCCACCAGTCGAGACAAATCAAGATGTCAGGAGATTTCTACATCAAAGCAGATGTCCCTTCCTGCTTCTCGCTGACCATGTTAACAGGCTACGCACAAGCGACGCGGCGAGGACGCCCACTTCAAACAGCAAACGTGCCCAAGCTGAGATCATTATCTGGGCAGGTTGAAAACACTCCGGTAAGGGGAATTCTTATGGGACTTACCATCAGGAGGAGGAGCCGGTGTGAAGTGAACAGGTTTATCTGCGGAGGAAGAAGAAGAGAGAGAGAGGCACATTAGTTAAAAGGAAGACATCCGGACGGTCCCAGGCGGTCAGCAGTCGTTACGAATGAGTGGGTGGACAGTAGACTACATGACTCTTTCACAGAGGTTAAATCTCAAAAAGAATAGATTAACAGAGATCAGTTGGAATATGAGATTAAAGGAATATTCCAGGTTAAATACAACTTGAGCTCTATCGACAGCATCTGTGCCGGGACACGCTGGCAAATTTGTTTGCAGTAATGCACTTACAGCACTGAAATAAACGTTTATAAACCTCAATATTACACACTACACTCCCGATGCCATAGAAGAACCATTTTTGGTTCCACAAAGAACCATTCAGTTAAAGAACCATCTCTTTCTTACCTTTTTATAATCTGAAGAACCTTCTTTCGCACAAAACAAAAAGGATCTTCAGATGTTAAAGGTTCTTTATGGAACCATTTAGACGAAAAAGGTTCTTCTATGGCATCGTGAAGCACCTTTATTTTTAAAAGTGTACTGTTCAAAAGTTTTGGGTTAGAAGTGAATACTTTTTTCAGCAAAGGCAGATTAAATTGATCGAAGTGACAGTAAGAACAATAATAATGTTACTGAAAAAATATATCATAAGAAATAAGAAAATCACTAATCAGCTAATTAGATGATTTTGGAAGGATCATGTGACACTGAAGACTAAAGTAATGGCAGCTGAAATTTTAAAATGTAATAATATTTCATAAAATTAAGATGCACTTTTTAATCAGCCAACGAAACATTACTGACCCCAAACTTTTGAACTAGTAAGACTGAATTGCTTTTACAGATTTTACATCAAGAAATGACCCACAAAACCTGTTTATCATGCAAGACTAAACCAAATGTTCTTGGTCAGACATTAAAATGTCAGACAGATGTTGGACAGATGAGTTTACACCAAAAAACACCAAACAAACAAGCTGTTTTCTAAAAATACAGACTTGACTCACTTGTGATCTTGACAACAAAAGTTGTTTTCTCAAGATCTCAGCTTACTCATTTCATTCAAAAAATAAACTATTTTTTTCTGATTTTTAAATAACACAACTTGTTTTTTGTTGCTTTTTCTTAGCCATTTCTATTCTCATACTCTACTGCTGCAACATGGATGAGAAAGTCTGAGTTTATTTTAGCAACTCACTGAAGCTGAAAGGTTTTCATGTCAGTCAGTGATTGAGCACCTTGCTGTCTAACTGTATGACATTTGTGAAGAAAGCTACAACTTTATTGTTTTGAAAGACTATAGAGACTCTAAACATGTGTTTTCATTTTCATTATGAGCCAATTCGAGGGAATGGAACATCTGCATGGTAATAGGAAAAAATGTTTGAGAAATCAGCTTCGAAAAAACAACTTGTGTTGTGTGTTGAGGTCACAAGAAAATTACAGATCACAAGAAAACAAGACAGAAAACCAACATCGCATGTCCCTTTAGGCCTTCCGTACATACAGTGTACATACACTCTTAAAAATAAAGGTTCTTCATGATGCCATAGAAGAACCTTTTTTTGTCTAAATGGTTGCATAAAGAACCTTTAACATCTGAAGAACCTTTCTGTTTCCCAAAAGGTTCTTTGTGGCAAAAGAAGGTTCTTCAGATTATAAAAAGGTAAGATAAAGATGGTTCTTTAAAGAACTTTTGACTGAATGCCCTGCTGAAAAAAACAGCTAAAACCAGTCTAGGCTGGTTGGCTGGTCTTAGCTGGTTTAAGCTGGACGTAGCTGGTTTTAGCTGGTGGTAAATCCAGCTAAGACCAGCCTGGCCAGGCTGGGAAAGTGGCCAAAACCCTCTAAAACCAGCCTACTGCCATCATTTGGCGGGATGGTCTTAGCTGGTTTACGCTGGAAATAGCTGGTTTTAGCTGGTCTTCCAGGCTGGTCAGGCTGGTTTTAAGACCAGGCTGGGAAAGTGGCCAGAACCCTCTAAAACAAGCCTACTGACCAGCTATGACCAGCTAAAACCAGGCTGGTTGACCAGCTAAAACCAGGCAAACAGCCTAGGCCAGGGTGTTTCTTTGTGGATTCAAAAATGGTTGTTCCATGGCATCGTTGTGAAGAACCTTTTAAAACACCTTTATTTTTAAGAGTGTACAGTCCACAAAAAACTATTATAAAAGAAGATATTTTGAAGAATGATTTAACTGGTTTTGTCTACCCTGCTGAAAAAAAAAAAAAGCTAAAACCAGCCAAGGCTAGATGGCTGGTCTTAGCTGGTTTAAGCTGGAAATAGCTGGTTTTAGCTGGTCTCCCAGCCTGACCAGGCTGGAAAAGTGGCTAAAACACCTCTAAAACCAGCCTGCTGACCAGCTATGACCAGCTAAAATCAGCCAAAAAGCCTAGGCCAGGGTGTTTCTTTGTGGATTCACAAATGGTTCTTCCATGGCATCGCTGTGAAGAACCTTTTAAAACACCTTTATTTTTAAGAGTGTACAGTCTTAAAAAAACTATTATAAAAGAAGATATTTTGAAGAATAATTTAACTGATTTTGTCTACCCTGCTGAAAAAAACCCCCCAGCTAAAACCAGCCAAGGCTAGATGGAAATACCTGGTTTTAGCTGGTCTTCCAGGCTGGTCAGGCTGGTTTCTAAGCTCGTGGTCTCCCAGGCTGGAAAAGTGGCTAAAACACCTCTAAAACCAGCCTGCTGACCAGCTATGACCAGCTAAAATCCAGCCAACCAGCCTAGACTGGTTTTAGCTGTTTTGTTTTTTTTCAGCAGGGTATACAATGAATGTCAATGCAGTTACAATTGCCTTTCATAGTAAGGACAAGAAAAACATTGATATTTTTCAAAACACCTTCTTCTGTGTTCCGCAATAGAAAAACGACACAAGGGTGAGCAAATGATGGCAGAATTTACATGTTTGGGTGAACTGTCACTTTAAGCTCTTACACTAATAAATGTTAAAATATTCAGACTACAAATCCAGCCAAAAGTGTTGGGCTGAAACTCATTAAAATCAGCGCCTGACTGAAAGCGAGAACTGCCACAGAAGTTGGAAGCGACCCCACTCAGTCTAAGTTTCCCTCCAAACTGAAGTGATTTTGAAAACACTGAACTCGCGTACCTTATTACTCTTGACAGAACCGACGTTTCAACAACACGCGCATGAAGCCATCTAGCTAAAGTGCAGCTACAACACCCTGCTTCCGCAGGCGGGAATAACCAATGCCACAAAACTATCACATCAATTGCCCAGCCAGCCGGTTGCACTTACATACACACACACACACATACTGTACACTCCCACACACAGGGCCAGAGCTGGAATCTCTGCTCCTCTCTTCACCAGCACCCCCAACTGCCAGGGATAGAGTTTAATTTTAGGCTCACTTCAAATTGCTTGTCAACAACTGAGCGCAAGGAAGATTGGAGAGCCGGCGCTGGAGAGAGGGAGAGAGAGACACAGAAAAACAGAGGTGCGAGGGAACGAGGAAGCGAGAGAGAGAGGGGGGAAACGGCTTGCTGTGCTTCTCTCCTTGAATAATGAAGTGTCTGTTGAACTGGTCCGAGAGTCAATCATGACAGTTACAGCGTTTCATCCTCCGGGAAACATTGCCATAGCTGAGGGTGAATAACACACACACAGATGTGTATCATAGAGATAAAACATATACTGCTCAAACACTGTAATGCATAACCCTGTGACGCCCCCAAGCACAGCTCGACTTTCTTATATGTCCATTGGCAGTAGAGGACAAAACAACTGTCTGCGCAGGTCTCACGGGAACGTTTGTTTCACATGTAAATGATACGCGGCTGAGAAACTCAACACAAGGTTCACCTCAAGCACACTCGCTTTACTTAAAGAGATAGCTCATCCGAAATGAAAATTGTGTCATCTCTATTCATCAGTATGTTGTTGTAAACCTGTAAGACATGCTTTCTTCTGTGGATCACAAAATAAGATATTTATGACTCAGTGTCTCAGTTCATACAATGAAAATCAAAGGAGCTCAATGCTGTTTGGACTCCACTGACTTTGAAAATATCTTTCTTTTGGGTCAACTTTTCCTTTCAGGGAATCAGCAGGGACCTGGTGATACAATATTTTTGATATTGCAATAACATTACAATTCTTTATGTTAAGTTGTTCAACACTGTTGTATATGCTAGCACAGCTATGTCAGAAATTGTTGCCAGAGACAAAGTTTTGGCCTTTTAGTATTTGTATTACTATCTGGAGATTGCTGAAAAATGTAAAAGTTAAATACTGTAAAAAACGATATTCTCACACCAATTTACAAAATTTTCAAGAAAATGAGTGAAATTTAGCTTTATACTCTTAAAAATAAAGGTGCTTCAAAAGGTTCTTCAAGAGAAGCCATGGAAGAATCATTTTTGCTTCCACACAGAACCATTCAGTCAAAGGTTCTTTAAAGAACCATTTCTTGCTTACCTTTTTATAATCGGATGAACCTTATTTGCCACAAAAAAACTTTTGTGAAACAGAAAGTTTCTTCAGATGTTAAAGCTTCTTTATGGAACCATTTAGACAAAAAATGATATTCTATGGCTTTGTGAAGCACCTTTATTTTTAAAAGTGTAGGTGAATGTGCGCTCTATGATTTTTATTCAGTCAGCATTTGGAAATTGTAAATGTTAAAGGTCCTTGCACACTGAGTTTGAAATTTTCATATTTTCATTTTTTTTTTCATATTCATCATGCTTTCCTATCAACATACTGGCTCCAGATGTGAAAATGCAGAAAATCTAATCTGATCCAAATTTCTTTATGGCGGACAAACGTTTCGAAAATTTCAGACTTAACCATGACCTTAACTTTTGCTAAAAAGGAGAAAATAACTGCAATTTTTCCTATGCTCATTATACTATACTAATATTGTCACACCAAGAACTGATAATATTTTTGTGAAAAGGGAGATTAACCACAATTCAAAGCAAATCTCAGTAGACTGAATGTACTGAAGCATTAGCTCAATACAGACTTCAGAATTTCTATTCAACCAGAATTCAAACTGAGAACGAGCCAAGAATATAATTGAACAAAGTACTGAAGTAATTAAAAATACATGATAAAGAAGCAAGCGGGTCGAATAACCAAACATAAATCACAATATTGAATTCAGGTCTTACATATCACTTTATAATGTAAATTTAAATCAATATTGCCATTTCAAACATGCGATTAATAATTTATTTGATAAATAGCTATGTAAAAAGCATGGTAAGGCAGATACATCCAGCCTAAATCTGTCAGGCAGGTTAAGATATCAGTGCAACTACGTATGCCAGCCGTATGTTTTCATTCAGTGTCTGTCCTCGTCTTTTCCTTTCTGTTTTATTATCTAGTTTGCTGATGTGTATGTATAGGCTGATGGATTTGGTTGTGGAGCTGAGCAGCTCCAGTCCTGTGTGGCCTCTCTTCTCTGTGCCTGCTAAATGAAAATGGAAATGACTAACCTTTGGTCTGTATCCCACTCCAACAAGCTTTCAAACGCTACGATGCACCTCTCCATGTTAATGGTACTCCTTTCACTCCGTCCTGTTTTTTTTTTTTTACTGTTCTTTGAGGAGCAGGGATGGAGTGCTCTAACTGAGTTTATGTTTAAATCTAATGGAATCTGTCTGGATTAAATCGATTTTGCGACATGGTCGGCTTATAAATGAACCTCACGCTCAGACTGCTTTATTGAGGGATGGAGAGGGCACAATTTTAGAATTTCATGAAGGGCCCTTTTTGGTCTTTTAATATAGATCTAATGTAGAGGCACCGTGGATCTCTTTAAGTGAGGGCACCGGCAGGATTATGAGAAATGAGGTAGGTAATGGTTTACAGAGGGTGCATCAGGCCGAATGCTCTCTCTTTTTTTGCTCCCTCTTGCTGTTTTCTCCTTTCCAGGGTCTTTATTTTTAAAATACTAAACATATTTTTATTTAAACGGTATAAATTATTGTCTCTATATGGAACGAAGTCACATATGGGATAGTTTAACCAAAAAAAGCATCATAGGGGTATATGACCTTCTTTCAGACAAATACAATCTGCTCTTTTTTGGGTTTAATCAAAAAATGTGCTGGCTCTTCCAAGCTTTATAATGGCAGTGAATGAGCATTGAGGTTTTAACCAATAAAGTGCATCCATCCGTCATAAAAAGTGCTCCACATGGCTCCGAGAGGTTAATAAAGGCCTTCTCAAGCAAATCGAAGCATTTGTGTAAAAAAAAAAAATCTGTATTTTATACTTTATAAACGGTAATCTCTAACTTCCACTAACTGAGAGAAGTGACGAAAGTGGAAGAGAGCAAAACAAAACACTGGTCTCAAATTAGAAGTACAAAATGAGGATTTGTAAAGAAAAATGTTAGAGGACTTTGAGATAAACCAACAAGAGACCTGGTTTCCTCAATTTTTACAGCAACTCTATCATGAATGCACGTACAACAGTTAGAGATTATGGTTCATAAAGTTTTAAATATGGATAGCCATGTGGAGTACTTTTTATAAAGGATGGATGCACTTTATTGGACTTCAAAATCTCAACTCTGCCACTTATGAAGCTCAGAAGAACCAGAACATTTTTTTAATTTAACTCCGATTGTATTCGTCTGAAAGAAGAAAGTCATATACATCTATGAAGACTTGATGGGGTGATTTTCATTTTTGAGTGAACTTTCCCTTTCACAGTGTTTTAATATCTACTCAGATGGCCTGAGGCCCTATAAATAGGCCTCAACAAAATCTAATTTAAATTTAATTGTGTACCTTGTGACCCAATTTGTCATTTATTTCCATAAACAACATACAAGTGTCTGAAGTGTAATTTCACATGACATCTTACAAGCTTAATGCTGGAAAACAGCCAAAGACAGCCACTGAACTCCAGTGTAAACAGAGCATATACATATATGTGTGTGTGTTAGAGAGAGACAACCTCTGTGCAAGCTTCCTGTTAAAAAGTCATCTAAATTTCAATATCATTAAGAATTTAATGAGACATCAGCACTGATGCATAGCAAGGCCATTTTCTAATCAATTAAACTTTGTTCTGTAGCAGAGCGTGCTAACAAAATCTTACAAAAGGCTCTGAATCATACTGTAGATATCTGAGAATTCACAGAATAAGAAAACCCGGGATGCAACGGTGCAAAAACGCAGATAAAAAACGACAGAGATAGTAACACATCTAAAACAGGAAAAGAGCAGCGTAACCTGCTGCTCCATGTCATCAAAGAGCATTGTGACATGCTCTGGAGCTCACGTTTCGTCTCCAATCTTTTCTTTGCAAGCACAGCGCCAAAACTATCTGGCAACACACACCGGCTGGCGGGGCACCCTAAGACACCAAAGCGTTTGCAGATTCACTCAAGCAGATACAGTAAGCACTGACGCTAATGCCAAGCTTTCACATCCAAAGGCATTTAATCTGCCCCCTTTATCCCACTGTGCAGTCTAAATACCACTGCTTCAGGGATGACAGAATGCCACCGAGCAGTGTTTTTAGACACAAGCGCTCAAGCACTTTATAGGATGAGGACAGTTTATCTGTGTCATCCTTAATCATTTCACTGTCAGGCAGGGGATCGAAGCCAACGCATTAGGGATTAGTTTTTGATTGCCATCGATCCTTATTGAACCATCCATCCGTCAAAGTGTCTCCCCTCTGCCTCCCCGAGCATCACTATAAGAAAACTCCACAGAGCACACAAGGGAAAGGACCACTTACAAAGCCACAAAACTCTACAGGGTCATGCACAAACACAAACACAAACACACAAACACATATATATATACATACGCTGCAAGTCATGTTTCACTAACTGTGACCTACAGTTATTGAGGAAGAGGAGTACGGCGAAGCCGAGCGTGGAAGTGGCCAGCAGTATGAGACAGATGTTGCAAGGAATCATGAAGTACCGCACGACCAGCGACACTTTGTGCTGGTACATGCGGTCCCGCTCCGGGGGCGGCGTGGGGTACTGACAACTGGTCATACTCCACTCCGCGCCGTCCCTAAAGTACGCCAAGTTGGCAAGCGTTCCAAACAGACTCAGAGAAAAAGGATAGACAAAAGAAATCCGAAAATGCCTTCAGCTTAAACTCCAGTGGCGCTTCTTATCGCAGTTCCTTCTGGAAAAACGCAGACAAATACTTTCGCCAGTCTCCAAGCAACGCATTTTGTTTTCAAATTACAACCTCTGGTCCTACAAAGGTACCAGTCCTACAGTTCCCAACCCTCCGGCAATCCTTCCATTTCTCTCCCGAGCACAGGGGTGGTTTGTCATGAAAGGCTAGAGCGCAAGTTCTCTCAAGAGTATCTGACAAAAACTCCACTGGACCCCTGGCCTAGATTGGCAACACGGCCAAGTGAGTGCAAACAATCCCCGCTGCACTTTGTACTTTAAATCCGCAAGCGCAGAACTCCACGGCTTGGTGAATTAGTAATGAATTGGCTCTTGATTTGTCTTAAGGGGTGCTTGTAATTTTTTACAGCACAGTGAATTCCCTTCTTTCAGGACGTGCTGCCACCTGTCTGCGCCCGACAGCGGCATGAAGATGCCAGGCTGCTCTCGTTGTGGCATGTGTCAGGATGCACTGTGGGTGTGGCTAGACATCATGCTAGCCGTCTGTCCAGGGAAACGCTCAGTTGCGCCCAAGCTGGAATCGGAGTCATTATCCTCTCTCCCACACACATGCACAAACTTCTGGAGGTTGACCCCTTCCTAGATCCTCCGGAGAACTGCAACACTAGGCTCGTCTTCGGTCGTAAAAGTCGAAACTTTTCTCCCCCCTGCCCAGGCTGAATCTCCTGAATGAATGAATAATTAGCCCACAGAGAGTCAGCAGCTGTCTTTAGCAAGCTCGACCATATGCCCCGGAGAGCAGCAGGGTCTTTTTCCTCAACCCCCCTTATCCTTCAACACTGGTCCTCTGTGGCGACCTCCCTTCTTTTTCGGATGAAGCGTACAGTCAAAAGTTGTGCTGTCTGGTGAGTACTCTTCCCCCCAGATGCTCCTGTCGACGTAGAGGCGCGCTCCTTGATCCGGGCAGCCGGAAACAAGATACGAGGAACAGCTGAGATTGCCAGGGTATGCGCAAATGTGCTGTTAGTCCTTGGTCCTTTTTACCGGATAACTCCTGAGACAAGACAAGCTCAGCCAAGTTGTTTGTCGCTCTGAAAAAAGTGGCTCTTCCGATCTCATTTCTCTCTCCGTTTAGCTCTCTCAAGCATCCATTGCTCTTCTGGTGTACCTCTTCGTGTCCTGGGCTTTAACTTGCTCCAGCTGAGCCTCAGAGGAAGTGTTCACTGCCAGCCAAAACATATACTCTGATCGCCGCTATTCATGTCAGAAAATCCCCCAGGCAGCAGGTACTCTGTCAGCGCAAGCTTGCGTTCAGCCAGCGCTCCTCAGCCAAAGAGCCAGGGAGCGGCACGCGCAGATGAGTGGAGCCAGAGAAGCAAAAAGCAGGAAAAAAGAAAACAAACTGGCTGATGACACTTGGTCCACCTCTCCGTTACGTTAAACAATGCACGGAGCGTGTTTTCTGCATCCTTACGGCACGGACGCTCATGACTCCCTCTCTGCCTCGAATGAAGGAGAAGACAGTGAGAGGGGGAGTGGATGAGGGGCTGTCTCTAACAAAGGGTTGGGAGGGGTGAGAAGGGGGAGGCTGTGAGGAGGGGAGGGGGAAACCGAGAATAAAAGCTTTTGGGAATACTTGGGAGTGTTTTAAAGGGGGGGAGCTGGAACGACAGCGAACACACAAAAGGGCAATTGGACCAAAAGCATGTCAAGCCTTTTGAGTTGATAGTGATTTAAAGGAGAGGGTTTGCCAACAATTGTGCTAAATTGTAATTGCAAACTTTGTGGTTTAAAAGGAAAAGGAAAAATGTGAGTTAAACACAATCTGATAGATTTGTTCTCGGTTTGGGGGAAATTTTATAAGCTATTATTGAGAACAGCAAAGTAGCAGTTTTTTAAACGTTCAAGGCTGCATTTAGTTAATCAAAAATACAGAAAAAAGATTTTATTATGTAAAATAATGGTTTTTATTTTAATATACTTTAAAATATAATTTATTCCTGTTTCATCAGCTGTTACTCCAGTCTGAAGTGTCAAATAATCCTTCACAAATCATTCCAATATCCATTCAATGTTGAAAACAGTTGTGCTGACAAATATTTTTTGGAACCTGTAACCTTTTTTTCAGGATTCTTTGATGAATAACAAGTTAAAAAAAAGAACAGCACTTTTTTTTTCAAAATATAAATCTTTTCTAACAATGTAAATCTAAGCTATTACTTCTTATTCATAACACATCCTTGGTGTATAAAAGTATTCTTTTCTTTAAAAAAAACAAGAACATGTACTGACCACAAATATTTGTATAATGTTAGAAAACCTTTCTATTTTCTTTTTAACATTTCATTGATCAAAAAATCCTGAAAAAAAGTATCACAGGTTCCAAAAAAATATTAAGCGGCACAATTTTTCAAATTTTCAACACTGACCATAAATCAGCATATTAGAATGATTTCTGAAGGATCGTGTGACACTGAAGACTGGAGTAATGATGCTGGAAATGTAGCTTTGTATCACAGGAATGAATTACATTTGAAAATATATTCACATAGAATACAGTTATATTTAATTGAAATAATATTTCATAACATTACAGTTTTTTCAGTATTTCTGTCAAATAAATGCAGCCTAGATGAGCATCAGAAACATAAAATAAATCTCTCTCTCTCTCTCTCTCTCTCTCTCTCTCTCTATATATATATATATAGATAGATAGATAGATAGATAGATGGACAGAATAACAGCATTTAAAAACGCAGAACCAGAATGATGGTTCTAATAATTAAATGGACTTGGAAGCAACAGGCAAAAACATTAAAAAAAAATAATAATAATTTTCTTGTGACACCGTGCCATGCTTTTATTCATCTGTCACACTGTGAAAAATAAAAGCAAAAACGAGCAAAAATGAATATTCAGGAGAAATGAAAATGAATATACTGGCAAAAGATCAGTGGGAAATGTGTTTTTAATCCATAGCATTATTTCACTAGGTTTCTCTTCTATGAATGTTTATTTTATGCTCTAAGCCACATAATGAGGTCAACAGCACAGAGAGCTAATGCTTCTTTTTTAAAACCCCCCACCTTCAATACTGACTGGCATATACACAATGGATGTTCATCTTCACAAAGAAGCCAGTACATACTATCAATTATTTATACGCTCTGTTTCTTAACCCACCCCTAGCTGGATACCCCTCATGCGCGCACACACACACACACACACACACACACACACACACACATTTTTACAAGGTTATATTTCGTTCTGCATCAGGGGCCGTTTATCTCTTCGGACACAACCTATTCTTCGACTTTAGGGGAGCCCCTGATGTACATAGCAGAAAACAAGGGGTCAGCCGGGCCTCCAGCACAGTGCTCTAGGTTCACGCACCAGCTGTGGTGCTGCACCCCTAAACAACGCCCACACTCCACCAGGGCCATTAATCTTTCTTCAGACTGACACGTAGAGTAAGAAATGCATTTAGCAAAGACAACTGGGCATCGAGTGACATTCATGCGGGCTACAATGACCTGAAACCCCCCATCAAATAATAAGGAGACAGAAGAGGGCGCCACATCCGGTCGATTCTACACACCCTCTGTCATGACTCGAATAAGACCTAATTTGACTTCAAAGCGCTCCGTAATGCATCTTTAATGTGCATGCTATCTCAGAAGGTTAACATCTCTCTCAGTGTGCTCTCTCAGCTGGCAACTTCCATTAAGAAACAACCACAAACTCTCTGCACTTCCCGCACTTTCATGACGAGCAGCCTTAAGGCTTTTTATCGGCTTCTGCTTGTTCCTTGTGCCATGTTTCTGGTATGACGCATGTGTGCTGATTTCAGGATTGAAGGGAATGGAGTAAAGCGTAGAGCGGTGCACTTCATGTATTTTAAAAGAGCGGTTGGTTATTAAAGTAGAAGATATGAGAAATTTAAAAGATATTCACTTTCAAGTGTTTTCAGTGAAGTTTCGGATTCTGTTTTTTCATCCCTCTAAGCATTCAACCATCCATCTATCCATCTATCCATCTATCTTACCATACATCCATCTTTCCATCCGTCTATCTATTTATCTATCTATCCATCTATTTTTCCATCCATCAATCTAACTATCCATCTATCATCCATTAATTCATTCACAATTTCATCCAGCATATATCCATCCATCTAATATCATCTATCTTTCCATCCATCTAACTATCCATCTATCACTCCATCTACCCATGTATCCTTTGATCCATCCATTCATCATATTTCCATCTATCTATCTAATCCATCCATCCATTCATCATATTTCCATCCCAACTATCTATCTTTCCATCCATCAAACTATCCGTCTATCCATCCATCCAACTATCCATCTATCGTATATACATCCATCTATCGATCTAACTATCCATCTATCCATCCACCCATCCATCCATTCATATTTTCATCTATCTATACTTTCCATCATCTATCCATCCATCCAACGATCTATCCATCTATCCAACTACCCATGTATCCTTTGATCCATCCATTCATCATATTTCCATCCATTTATCTAACCCATCCATCATATATTCATCCATCCATTCATCATATTTCTATCTATCGATGAAGCATCTATCTGTCCATTTATTTGTTAATTCAACTACCCATCTCCCTGCCCATACATTTATTCTTTCACCCATCTATCTATTATCTATCTATTCAAAGATCCATCTACATCCCCCCCATCCAAACACTCAAATCTTCATTCATTCACTATTCAAATATCCACCCCTCTACCCATCCACTTAAAGTGACACCTCAGTAAAGGGAACCAACATCAAACATCTTTCCCTTTTCAAAGTGCTTTTTATCAAAGTTTCAACAATGGCTCCACCAAAGGAGGAACAGTTTCCTCCAAGCCTCATGCTAATTTTTAGACATAATTTTTTTTTTTCATTCTCAGCAGCTGGTTGAATGTTGTATTGTATGGACTATCATCAATAAATTAGGCTGTTTTGATTATAAGCAGATCCCTTTTAGTACTCAACTCATTGCACTACACTGCACAAGCAGTCAAAAAACTGTCAGGAAAAATAGACGTGAGACAGCGCGTAAGATAAAGAGGGAGGTGGAGACCGCCAGCAGACTGAGTGAAAATGAGCTAACTGCACCTCTAGCCAAATCTGCTCTGGTTTCCTACAGCTGGGAGTTCCTTACTCGACCGCGCTGTCATATGGCTCACAAGAATAGAAAGCGACGCCACCCCACCAAAAAAAACAAAGTGGGAAAGTGGGGATTTTTCCTTCGTGCTGTTTGCCGATGTAACTGTAACAGAGACATTACCCATGGGAAATGACATCAGCGTAATTTAACGTGAGAACACATCTGCCGACTGGCCTGCTGCTCGGTGAGGCACACCGCCTGTCGACAATGCATCCAGGTGTGAGCTATCACACAGATGAAGCTGTCCGTTCAATATCTACAGCCAATTTCTACAGACTCGGATACCCAAAAACCATATGGCGAGATTCCAATCCTGATTTCAACTGAATGTTAATCAATCTAGTAGTTTTGTTGTTAGCAACTCCAGTTTTGAGACTCATTCTCATATGGTTCTTTTTGGATTCCTACAGCCCATGGGCTTTATCTGACAGATGTCCAAATCAAATCTCTGTCAATCTGCCAGATTCAAACTGTCCATTTAGCTGCTCGGCTATAACTGATACTAATCCACATAAGTCTGAGGAAACGAATGGACAGTTATTGTTTAAAGCTTATGCCTCAATTGTGTTTAATACTACCTTTATAAAAAAACGACAGGAATTAATGCTGGGTTTTATTTTTTTATGTATTTTAATTGCTGAAAATTAGTTAAATGGCAGCATTTTTATTCAGTACTAATTTGTCTAAACACATAAACTTAGACATCACATTTCTACAAATGTACAATATGAAAAAATTATATTTGTTTTGCTAAAAAATAGTTAAAAGTCTTTTTTATGATGTTTTAGGACCATTCTTCTATTTAAATAATTCAAAAGGAGTTCTGCTCCATAAATGCGATTTTCAAATCTGATCTTTATCTGTTTGCACAGTGCAAGAGACTGTTCCACTCTAGTTCACTGCTATCTACATTGTAGAGGTCACTGGAGAGGTCTCTCTATCTCTCTATCTATTGTGTGTGTGTGTGTGTGTGTGTGTGTGTGTGTGTGTGTGTGTGTGTGTGTGTGTGTGTGTGTGTGTGTGTGTGTGTGTGTGTGTGTGTGTGTGTGTCTGTCCCCGGTGCAATCCACTAAAGACCGTGGCAGATAATCCTTCTTTCCTTACCCAGTCCTCACCCTAATACCTATTAGTCGATGTGTGCTCAGCACATGGCCGTATACCGTACATCACATATTGATTTTAGTTGAGGATACCCACCGCCACTCAGGTTAAGTGCTTTAGGACTGATGAAAACCACCATCGCATAAATCCAACCTTCTCTCATACATCAAGGAAAGAGCAAATAAATCATTCCAGAGGAGGATTTTATTACTGAGACGTTTCTCTTTCATTGCTCAGGAAAGTTAATTAGGATCTTTGGTTATGTTGTCTAGTGATGCACAATATATCAATTCCATATCAGATATTGGCAGGTTTGTTTTATTGGTGCCAGCCAATTATGCATATTTTTTTTTGTGCATGTCGATTATTTTTACATTTAGATTAAAGGCCATAATTTAACACTCACTTAAAGAGACTTGCTTAAAAATACAATGGAAGTCAATGGCTATGTCAAATGTTTGCCTGCTAACATTCTTCAAAATATCTTTTTGTGTGTTAAGCAGAAGAAAGAAACTCATACAGGTTTGAAACAAGCACACAATGTGTAAATGGTAACGGATGAATTATCCCTTTAAAGCTTTAAAAACACTAATAATTTAAAAAAGAAATAAGACCATTGTAGAACAGAAGATATTATCAGTTGGAATAGAGTAGAATAGCACTGTAAGTTCTTGTCAGCATAAATAGAATAGAATAGAATAGAATAGAATAGAATAGAATAGAATAGAATAGAATAGAATAGATCATATCTCAGTCAGCATCTTGTCGGTTGGAGAAAAGGCAATTTGAGATTATTTAGTTTGTTTTCTCATGAGAAAAATCTCAGAAACAGCCTCAAGCCACTTTGCACTCCATTTAATACCACTACTGTCTAGAAAAACAAATGAGATATTAAGATATACCATCACATGTATATCCAGATTCCCTAACCGCTTCCCTCCCCACTACGAAACCACCTGCCTAAGCAAAGATGTGCATGCAAGGACGATTCTTCTCCCACAGCTGGATGTTCAGCTCTGGGTGGAGCGAGCTCATTACCCTCCCACTCAGACTGCTCCTCACTCCGGGACCAAGCTGTTGAACACAGGCAGGAGCGCAGCTGCCCCGGGCTGAGAGCCGGGTCTCTGGGAACGGGCCAGCCGCTGCGTACTAATGGAGAAGAACTAACCAGCAACAGCATTTACAGCCACTCATTCATCAGCATGCTGTTTTCCCCTCTCATCATGGT
>NC_133378.1:23396488-23421365 GCF_049309525.1 Garra rufa | reverse complement strand
TGGGTAGTGTGTATATTTATTATGTATTTATAAATACACATACATGCACGAATATATTTAAGTAAAATGGTATGTTTATATATTAAATATATTTATATATAATATTAATTTTATTCAAAAGAATATAAAAATGCCAATATTTTCAATGTATATACTGTATGTAATAAGATTTATGTATGTAATAAATACACAGTACACACACATATATTTTGTAATAAATCAAAAACTTAGTTTGGATGTGATTAATCGTTTGACATTTAAAATAATTGATAATTACATCAAAAAATCTCATTTTGACCAATATGTATATGCAATATAGTACTTATGTATTATGCATACCTAGTTGTATTTATTTATCTATCTATCTATCCACAGTATAATAATAATTACTGTTATGATTTTTAAAATTATTATTATAAATGACTGTTTAAAAAACACTGCAATCAGCAAAAAACTCCATTGGCTTTCCCCCCCTTGCTGAATAGACTTTAGATGCACCAAAAGAACTCGCCAACATTGCTCTCAAGAGAACAGATGACCACTTCTGCAGCTACAAAACTTGTAAGAGTCAGACACATAAGCGAGAGCTGTTATTAAATGCATATAAAAGGATGCACTTTGCGTCTAAATGCTGTTAAGTAGTTCAACGTTTAAAAAAATAAATAATGACATGCTGTTCTGAGCTCCCGTCTCCACACAAACACCTTCAGCAACATCTGCCTGGTGCGCAATTTCATCACGGAAACTTCTGGTGCAGCTCGGCCAGTCCATTTATCTGCAAATCTACGCTTGAGACAATGCTTGTTTTCGGTTCATCCTCCACTATCAATATCGGCACAGATTCGCCTCACACAATTAACCTCTGCAGAATAGAGGCCAAATTCAGCCTGTTTTCCATCTACCTATAAATTAAGCAGAGGTGGAGAGGATGCAGTGATTGGATGACATGCAGAGCATCCCATTTTAGAAGCACAAACACACTGGAGGACCAAATGGAAATTGTTTCGCATACTGTATAGACAAAACCCAGCTGCTCCTGAGCATATTCCAATGAATCAACCACTGCAAAGCAGCAAGAGACCAAAGGGAGTGGTTCTTCAACCCATCTGGACTCTTTTTTACCCCTTTACAGCTTATTATGATTGCTGTTACCAGCTCTAGCATTGGGCAATCTGTTCTCAATAGCATACAATATTTCAGAAAATCATCGACAACGATTCTCATTATCGATTAGTCAGGTCTGCCCACAATGCGCGTCAAATTACAGCACTGAATAACGCATTTCTATGGACGAAATGCATCTAACAAATAGTGGAGGAAACAGAATAAGATGCTGCAGGACAGTTACGAGATCAAAGCTGCCCAAAACATTAGAATAATAGGCTTGCCCTGTCAGGCGTTTTAACAGATGCGTTTGTATTCTCAGCGCTAAAAAACTTTCGCTTTACGGTCATATCATTATCTGTAAATGTCACGAATTCACGTGAGCTTTTACATTTTTGCATAAGGTTGGTCCTGACAGTCTGTATTAAGTTAAATCTTTACTGAATGAGCGCCGGCGCGTCAGACAGACGGGACACAGGGAGGGAGAGGGAGGCGCAAAAACATTCATTGTGCTGCAATATCTGTTGTTGAACGTTAGATTTAGGTTTAGAAGGCAACATGTAGTGCTTTTATTTAATGAGAGTAGGAACTGTAAAGGGATAACGGCGTGTAATTACCTGAATATAAACATCAGACTTTCTTTTCATTTTTAATATAGGGATTTGAACTATGTTAACTATACAGTGCTTAACAAATTTGTTAAAACGAATTTATGAAAGGTTTTTAACAAATTATGTAAGGTTTGTGCCACTGCTGCTCCAGACTTACATTATTGGTGATTACCAAAATCATTTTTAGCCTTCGATCAACTTACTTCAATTGGTAACACTTAAAAATTTTACGTTTTTTCAACTTAATTTATTACATTTTATTAACTTAATTTTCCTAGGTCAATCACACTTACATAATTTTAGTTCATTCAATCCTAATATTTACATTAGACTAACTTAATTCAGCTGCATTAGTGAACAGTTCGATCAACTTAGTTGTTTTAGGTGTTACCAATTGAAGTAATTTTTTCAAGTTTTTTCAACTTAAAGGAGTAGTTCACTTTCAGAACAAAAATGTACAGATAATGTACTCACCCTCTTGTCATGCAAGATGTTCATGTCTTTCTTTCTTCAGTTGAGTAAAACATTTCAGGATTTCCCTCCATATAATGGACTTCTATGGTGCCCCTGAGTTTGAACTTCCAAAATGCAGCTTCAAAGGGCTCTAAACGATCACACTCGAGAAAAGAAGGGTCTTATCTAGCAAAACGATGGGTTATTTACTAAAAAATATTACAATTTATATACATTTTTTAACCTTAAACGAGCTAGACAAGACGAGCGTTTGAGATTAAAAGTATATAAGTTGTAAATGTTTTTAGAAAATAACAGATCGTTTTGCTAGATAAGACCCTTCTTCCTTGGCTGGGGTCATTTAGAGCCCTTTGAAGCTGCATTTAAACTACATTGTGGAAGTTCAAAATCGGGGGCACCATAGAAGTCCATTATATGGATAGAAATCCTGAAATGTTTTACTTAAAAAACACCATTTCTTTACGACTAAAGAAAGAAAGACATGAACATCTTGGAAGACAAGGGGGTGAGTACATTATCTGTATATTTGTGTTCTGAAAGTGAACTACTGCTTTAAGTACATTTTAACAACTTAATGTTCCTAAGTCAATTCAACTGCATTCTTTACTTAATTCAACTTAAATTGAATTTCTCATTAAACCTGAATGTATTAATTTCCCCCAACTATATTACTCAATTACCTGCAAATAAAACATTTCAAATTTCATTTTTTTCCTGAAAATGCAATAAAGTTGTCACCAAAGACTTTGCTTTAGAAAATATTTATTAACTTTCACTCATTTGCAAAACAAAGTTTCCAATGTAAATTCATTCTCTTAAACTTAAAACAATCCATTCTACTGTTTACTTACAGCCTTTTGGCAATGTACTTTGTCTTTGCACTGCACCAAACACTTCATGCCCAAAACTGAGCCACTAATATAGCCTATTAATAAAAAAAAAAAATAAAACTGATTATTGAACTGAGGCAGAAAAAAAAGTTATACACTACCAGTCAAATGTTTTTGAACAGTGAGATTTCTTCTGCTCACCAAGCCTGCATTTATTTAATCCAAGGTACAGCAAAAACAGTCACATTTTGAAATATTTTTACTATTTAAATAACTATCATCTATTTGAATATTTTAAAATGTAATTTATTCCAGTGATTTCAAAGCTGAATTTTTAGCATCATTACTCAAGTCTTCAGTCTCACATGATCCTTTAGAAGTCATTCTAATATGCTGATTTGCTGCATATGCATAAGCTCTTCTAACAGTATTAGGCTATTTCCAAAGCTATCATATAATTATCGGTGTTATTTATGAAAGAAAGGCAGTAAAAAAATAGTCAAGTGCTTTATAGTGTTTTTGTCTTCAGATACCCAATTAAAGTGCATAAACAATGCCAGCAAGAATACACACTGTTATGAAAGGCATACACTCTTAAAAATAAAGGTTTCAAAAGGGTGTTTTTGCAGTGATGCCATAGAAGAACCATTTTTGCTTCACTAAAGAACCTTTCAGTGAACATTTCTTAAAAGAACCATTTTTAAAAAACATCTTACGAATCTAAAGATTTTTTTCAACTATAAAGAACCTTTTCTGCATTTGAAAGGTTCCATAGATGTTCAAGGTTCTTCACTGAACCATCGACGCCAATAAAGAATTATCGATGCCAATAAAGAGTGTAGGAGGGCATTTTTAAATGACAATAATATATTTATATTTAAACCATTTTTGACAATTTCCTAAAATATTTGTGTTTTTTCTTTATTACAACAAGTGGTACAATAAATTGTTAAGCACTGTGTTTTCACAGCAAACGTAGCTTGTAGAACGTGGAATAGTATGATTTTTGTCAATAAAAAAAAAAAAAATCTTTTTTTTTAAAGCCGATTAATCGGAAGAATAATCGGCCAACTAATCGATTATCAAAATCGTTAGTAGCAGCCCTAGTTCTGGGTTTAACTGAGGAAGGAACATCTCGAGTGTTATGAATATAACATTTCCTCGCGGAGGCCTAACAAGCTTGAGCAAAATACAAAAATCATGCTATATGGAGACCAGCAATTATGAAGTATTACCATTAAGGCATCCGAATAATACTATATAACCTCCACAGCTTATGTTCCACCATTATAGCTCTATTTCCGAACACACTCCACTCAAAATTATGCGCACGCACAAAACGAAGCTTTTTCTCTTATCAATTCTGACAGTGACAAGCTATTATACGCAGGGACCGTTTCATTTGCATTTACAGTAATGAACTCTTTCTCTTCACCCTTTCATTCTTCCGTCTTTCGGCTCGTTCTCCAACGTGCCGGATCGTCTTGGAGGGCAGAAGGGAATCTTAATTGGCCTACATCCTCATTTCTCGCAAGCCATCCGAGGAGAAAAAAAGGAGCTTCAATTATTTATATTTCAAATCAAGAGCCTTGCAAAACCAGCTTCCACAAAACAGCCTTTTCATCCCTTCTCACATCAATCAGACAGATTTCAGAGAGTAACTGTCAAATGTGGGAGAAGCTTTATGCAGCTGTGTATCTGCAATCAGGCAGTGTGTGAATGAGAAGACAGGATTGTGCTGGTTTTTTTTTAAGGAGTACAACGGCACTGAATCACTGGCGGCACTGGGAGCTCTCGGGGTCGTTTTGACACAGGTGTTCTTTCAGAGACACGGGAACCGGGGTTGTGCCATCAGCTGAGACAATCTGTCAGCAGTCAGAGAGGCCCAATACGTGAAGACAAGATTCAGCTCACCTTGAGACTGTCTGCTTCTTTCTTTTCTCTTCAAGAACTCTTCAAAGGCTAGTTGTACACTTTTTGAGACGAAAAAAACCCCAAAACACTTAGTGGCTGCTGGTTGATAAAAGCCTTGCATGTTAAATAAATCTGCTCAGGCATTTCTCCTGCGTTTAATTCTCCACTTTGCAAAACATAACAGACTCAATCATCTGAGAACGAGATCCACTACGGAAAAGAGGACACAAAATACACCCACACAGCTGCTTTTTGGTAGCGTGCGCCAATGATTGCTGTGCGTTTAAACATAACAGATGCCTCATCCATTATTCACCTGCGAACCAACAAAAGCGTGGCCACAGTAACAACCCGTGGACAAAGAATTTCCTCCAAGATTCTATCCAGACCCTGAGGAAAGTGGGAAGATGAGGAGGAGAGATTGTAAGAGAAAAACAACAATGCTGTGCGTCTGGCGTGGACATGACCTCAGACTTGGCCAATGCAAACATTAGTTCTGCATGTAATCAGCAAACGTAAGCATGCTGCCAGAGAAACTGACTGAAGGAAAAACATTGAGCTCGGTGGGAAGGAACAAAGGGTGATTTCACACTATACTTCATTTTGAATCATCCTGAATGACTCAGTGATTCAATAATGACCCGATTTGTCAACAGGTTTACCTCATTCATTAAAAAGCCCTGAATTAAAAACAAATCAATTCACACACAAGTCAGGCATCACAAAGGATTTTAAGCAAGCTTTACTCTGGACAAGAATAATATCTAGCTGATTAAACATTGGATTTTTTTTTCAGATTTCTTTAATGAATAGACAATTCAGAAGAACAGCATTTATCTGAAATATTATGTTTTTAACATAATAATAATCAAAATATTAGAATGATTTCTGATGTGACTGATGATGCTAAAAATTCAGCTGTGAAATCACAGGAGTAAATGACATTTTAAAATATATTCAAATGGAAAACAGTTCTTTTAAATAGTAAAAATATTTCAAAATGTAACTGTTTTTGCTGTACTTTGGATCAAATAAATGCAGGCTTGGTGAGCAGAAGAGACTTTAAAATACATTACAAATCTTGAACTGAAGTGAATTTATTTTAATTAACATTGTACTTTTCACTTTTCAAATTCAGATATTTCCAGGTATATGTTTTTTATTATTATTATTATTTACATTTATTTTCCAGAAATGAAAAAAAAAAAAAACTGTTAAAATTCTGATATTTTCAGGCTTTCCATGACTTTCTATGTGTGAAATTCAATAGTATTATGAGTAAATAAGTAAAAAATAAATAAAGTAAAAACTCAAATGACTCATGTTACAATTAAATTTCAGCATTATAGTATTATATTGCACAATATGAAATATGAATAATAAATTCCCAGGTCTGAATACTACTACTACTACTACTACTATTAATAATAATAATAATAATAATAATAATAATAATAATAATAATGATTATTATTGTTATTATTATTATGGTTGTTTTGTTGTCTGGTTGTTTTGATGTTGTAATAATAATAATAATAATAATAATAATAATAATAGTTGTTATTATTATTATTATTATTATTATTATAATTGTATAAATTGTGAATAATAAAAATATTTAAATAAATAAATATTTTTTTTATTATGGGTCCCAGATCTGAATATTATTACTACTACTACTACTACTACTACTACTACTACTAATTATTATAATTATTATTATTGTTGTTATTATTGTTAACTTTAATAATAATAATAATTATTATTATAATTATTATTATTGTTTTGTTGTTAACATTAAAAATAATAATAATAATAATAATAATAATAATAAAAGTAAACTGTGCCACTTTTTGATATTAATCTCACTGACAAAAAAAAGGTCCAATTGACCAGAATTCATCCCATTTCTTTATTTATCACTTTATTTATTTAAGTGGGGAAAGATGGAAGAGGAGCCTTAATTTAAATCTAGTACTATCAGGAGCCAATTAATGAAATAGAATATTAAAAACTAAAATTACTCATTTTAATTGTGAGTTTCAACAGCAAAAAATACTTACAATACTTACAATACAAAAGAGCATATTCGTTGTGAGATTTGCTAAAGATTACATTTAGCCTAACAGACTTATTAAACGTTATAAAGATTGTTAAAAAAGACTTCAGCTGAATGACAACTGTAATCTACAGTATGTGTAAAAATACAGGAGATGATCATATACAATATACAATGTCAACAAACACTAACTAAAGGCAGCGGAGCAAAATTTGGAGCGAGTAATCAAACCAAGTGTGAAACAGCGAAACAGTAGGCTAACCTCATCAGACATCATGTCTGACAGTCTCACGCAGACATGCGAAGACTCCGCAAACCGGCCGACCGCTAAGCTCTGCCTCACAATAGCCTTACGCTATGCTCTGCAACAGCTTCCCTTTAGATAGCGTGTCCGTTCCGTCACTGTTCTGATGAAAAACCAGCCTGGGTTTGTGCAAGCAAGTCAATTTGGCCTTGTCTGACCTGTCCAATGCATTCACAGGTCTGCGCTCATGATGAGGGTGTTTGCACGGTCGAAGGAAGAGCGCGTCTTCCTTCTTTGACCGAAGCCTTTGCGTTTTAATGAGCAACTCAGGGGCCACGGGTCAGCCGCAGCAACATGGCCCCCCTCCCAGGCATCCATTCACCAACACGGCCGCACAGCCTTGCCTATTTCCTCCCAATTACATCCGCAGCTCTCCTGTGTGATGACTTCATTGCATTTTCTGATTAGAGGGAACATTGTGAACATGTAGCTGCTACCTTGTGGGATTGAGGACACTCAAGATTCCCTCCCCCCTATTCGGCTTGATCTATAAACCCCCTTTCTGACAATCATTCCTACATTTGGCTATCTGACCCAAGTATAGCACCCCACCCCCAGCTCCCTTAGGATAGCGCAGGGGGTCATGTGACTCGCCTCACCAGGCAACAAATTGGCTCCATGTTCCAGTGTTCCGGAGGGCCGTTGCCATGTGACACTCTTCAAAAAGATCCACTGTCACACACACGGAACACTGAATGATCTCATTCATTCCGAGGTTGTTTGTGACACACAATCTCGGAGGTGCTGAGAAATAGAATTACATGCTGATCGCTCGGATGGCTTGGATCAAAAAGAGAAGCAGAAGAAAAGAGGGATATCGATCAACCGCACATTGAAGAAGATCATTAAACTCATTACGGAATGGTGAATTAGAGGTGTTCGGTAGCCTTGGGTTTCCTCTGGAGCTCTATACGCAACTATGGACCCAATTTTATGTCACAGCAGTGTAAGATGGCTTCCCAGCTAAGAAGACCTATTTACATTGAACACAATCTTAAAACAAAACGGTGTATCCTCAGGGACTCTTTCACACTGGTAGCGAATTGCAGGTCCATTTTTCATTCACTCAGTAAGCTTTTGGGGTTATGTGTCTGACTAGCATTCTAGATGCTGGTGATAACACTGGTCCCAAAATACAGCACACATGTAAAGACACAATGCTAAACTGAGCTAAACTGAGCAAAAAAAAGGTATATGAGAAGAAATACTGTGAAAAAGTGAAAGCATGTGATCTATATACATGTTTCAGCGTTTTTATTTATCAGCTAAATAATAATAATAATAGATTTTGAATCAATATTTTTTTTAATTATTGACATAAATAATAATAACATCAGTAAAATATTAATAAAGTCTTATACAGTATAATATGGGTTGAACTGAGGTAAAATGTTTTAATACAAAGTGCCAAAAAAAAGACAAAAAGTTGCACAATTTACCTGAATTAATCTAGAGGAAAGGTTGGATGTCAAACTAATTTTTAAATTAAAGAATATATAAATAAATATGTTTTTAATTATGGGTCCCAGGTCTAAATAACATAACAATAATAATAATAATAATAATAATATTTTTTTAAATAAATATAAATTATTTATTAATTTATTAATAAATAAATAAAAATATTTTATTACAAATAATAATAGTAGCAGAGCCATAATTAAAAATATATTTATTTATATATAAATAAATATATTTATTATTTATATTTCATATTGTGCAATATAATACTATGATGCAGAAATTTAATTGTAACATGAGCCATTGGACTTTATTTTATTTTATTTTATTTAACACATATTTAGACATAATAACATTGAATTTCAATAATAATAATGTAAATTAACTGTTAAAAATAAATAAATACATAAATAAATATTATTCCTATTATTATTATTATTGACGCAATTAGACTAATAACAATAACAACATTAACAGTAAATAATAATAATAATAATAAATAATACAGTCCTTTACAGTATATTATCAGGTAAATTCAGGTAAAATGCGCCATATTTTGCCATTCACCTCAAAGACAAAAAGTTACCCAATTTACCTGAATTTCTCAAGAAGAAAGGTTGGATGTCTACAAACAAACAAACAAAAAACGAAGCAAAATAACTTAAAATAAATTAATAAATTAATATTATTATTAATATATTATTGATTATTATGATTATAAGTATTTTTACCTCAATTGAAATAATAATATTAATTAATTAAATATTAATAATAACAATAAATCATTTGCAGTATAATATGTGGTCAATTGAGGTAAAATGTGCCTCATTTTGCCATTCACCTCAATTATAAAAAGTTGCCCAATTTACCTGAATTAATTTAGAGGAAATAAAATAAAATAAAATAAAATAATTATTATAATAATAATAATACTAATGAAGATGAATTTAACAGTTCAGAGTTCATATTAAAGCGATTTTAACATTGACGAGTGCATTGATTGCATGCCTTGAAAATGAAAAAGTAATGCACTGATTGTGAATTTATTATTCAATCAATAATAAAATAATACAAAGGCTGTCTCAGATTCCACACACAATTTCACAAAACATGCGGAGCATACGAGTAAAAGGGTGAGGCTTTTTAAATCAAAACATTTTCATTCAAGTCACTACACACATTTGTGTCTCGAAAGTCAGTCAATTATTGTGATTTTGCTGCTCAGTTGCAATATCTTTGTGTTCTGGAATATTTGAAGAACAAACTTGGACATCATTGTTACATCTTCCACGCATTTTATTCTCTGTAGGTATCGATTTGGCATTCATACTGCGCTATCAGAAAATGTAGCTGAAGACTTTGGGTTCTATCCAACCCTAATGTACACATAATTAATGTAATTAGCAGTGTATTTCCGCTTCTAAGCGGTCGAAAAACCACAATATTTTGGCTCATAGCCGTGAGCGGCCCCCCATCTGTACGCCAGTGAGCCGGTGGTAGAAATCACACTCGGGTTGGACAGAAGCACAGACAGCTGAGAATGCGTGGAGGTGAAGACGAGATCAAAAGAGTGGAGTGAAAGAACAAAACAGACAGATAAAAAAAACAGTCTCTCGAGAAAAAATTAGAGCGAGTGGGGAGAGAAGAACAGGTGAATCAGACAGGAAAGCGAAGCAGAGTGAGGAACAGAAGGGTGAAATTACAAAGAATTGAAACCCAAACTAGATTTGAAAGAAACTGACGGATAGCTTAAAAGAAGCAGAGGGGAGAAAGAGTGAAAAAAAAAAAAAAACTGAGCCCCGCAAGCCATCAGTCCAGCTGGTAGGATCCATGTGTATGTTTCCGTCTGACACCCACAGGGGACGGCCCGTCTCCATTGTGCACGATGACCGCTGACCACAGACTGCTGACTGTGGACACCAGCCAGAATGCATCTGTAGCCAGGCAGTGACCCAGCCAAAACCAATCCTCCGCTGGGCTTAAAGGAAGTGAGGGAGAACCAGGGGTGGGAGCCAAAATACTCGCAAACATGCCCACACCAAGACGAGACAAAGCACACATGCAGCAGCACATTTCGGGGGAGAGGTTTACCAACGCCGGGTCAAAATACCAGGCCGAGTCTGACAGTGATGAAGCACCGGCATTCCAGCCAGAGGACGGCCAACTGGGAGACCACCGCGGAGCGTCTCTGACCCGTCTGCTGGCCAAATGCGCGGATCAATAAGTTGACCTGACGCTCAGTCTACCACCTGCCCGCAACAACTCATTCTCTGAGAAAAACAGTCGCCCCCTTTTCCTGCATCCCACAATCAAATGCTCCTCATATTTCATAATCCCCCCTTCACTCCGGAATCATTTCCAGCGCTATCGATCAAAACGGTCTGTCTGTAATTGCCGGGTCTATTTAGCGACTCCGTCAGAGTGTGGAATTTCGAGAGGAAGAAAGGAGGAAAGAAAGAAAATGCGTAGTGAAATGAACAAGTGAACTCATCTTACTCAAGACAGTGGCACTTTAGTAAAGGTTATTGTCTTATAAAAGGCTGAGAGCCTGGAATAATTCACTTGGAAATCAATTTTCATCGCACCATTCATACATTAGCGTACCGTGATGGACTGTGGGAGAAAAACTACCACCTTCTCTCGTTTCCTCTTTGTCAGGTTTTTTTCTTTCTTTCTCCCCGTCTTGGCTTTTTTTTTTCTCTGACCCCTATTTCCATTTTCCTCGCTTTCATATCAGTTCCGGCGCTTCGTTTCCCAAAAAAACGAATTAACCTGTAGATGAACTGACCCGTTCTAAATACCTCAGGATGACAAAGAACCGGACATGTGCTAATCCTTGTTAACACAAGATACAAAGTGACACTCCGCAATGAGGTTCGACATGATTTAGTTCTAGACATGCAGGCCTTCAGAGTCTTTTTCCCCCCTGTATGTATACCATGGTATATCCGTGATGCTTATTGTTGAGATCACCACAAAGAAAACTATCATTTACTCTTCAAATGGTGTCGCTGAGAAGCACTTCCAGTATAAACTGCTTCGTCGATTATAATGGAAACTATTATGGTTTGACGTTCCACTCTTGGCTGATGTAAACACATTGTAAGTGTTTCACAATTTGATGCAGACATTTAAAATTCATCATATGTGAGGTCACAGGTGAGCTTATTTTACACTGGCTTCAAACGCAGCTTACCCAAACATATTTATAATGCATTAGGGTTCTGAGTCTGTTTTTAACTCAGAAGTTGAATAATGTGAAGGGTCTTATTCTTTCTTTTCTTTTTCTTTTTTGTATTATGTGAGAATTCATTTAGTTCTTATGAATGATTTTATATTTTGACGTAAATCTAAATTGAATATTTATAACTACTTTACATATAAATGTGTATGTGTGCATATATGTGTACATACATTTATGAGTGGAGCACTTGATTTTGATTAAACATTGTTTTACATTAGAGAATTACCTATATTATATAAATTGTATAGAATAGCACAAGTTATTATATATGATTTAATTTAAATATTCAGAAAATTAATGTTAGTGTAAAAACTAAAACTAAAAATCACATATAAATAAACACTTTTGTTCAAAGGTTTGGGGTCAGTTATTCTTTTAATCAGAAAAGATGCATTAAATTGATTGAAAGAATCCTGAAAAAAACAAAATATTTCAACAGTGATAACAAGAAATGATTCACTAAATCAATATATTAGAATTATTTTAAAAATGATCAAATAAATGCAGCCTTGGTGACTTTCAAAAGTTTCCAAAATAATAATAATAATAATAATAATAATAATACACCAACATTTTAAACTGCAGTATTAAATACATATTTAATTTTAAATAAATACAATCTAAATTTTATTTTACCATTGTAATAATGTTTTATTTTAAATTTGAAAAATGTATCATAATATTACTGTTTTATGCTATTTTTAATCAAATAAATGCAGCCTTGGTGACTTTTTCAAAAACTTTTGAACCACAGCATAAAATATATATTTAATTTAAATAAATAAAATTAATTTATGATATTTTTGATCAAATAAATACATTGTATTTTAAACCACAGTATAAAATATATATTTATTGAAATAAATTATATATATATACACACACACACACACACACACACACACACATATATATATATATATATATATATATGTGTGTGCCATTATTTACCACAATATTACAGTTTTATGGTATTTTTAATCAAATAAATGCAGCCTTGGTGACTTTTTCAAAAACTTTTGAACCACAGCATACAATATATATTTAATTTAAATAAACAAAATCTAAATTGTATTTTATTATTGTAATAATTTAGTGCAATATTACTGTTTTATGGTATTTTTGAGCAAATAAATGCAGCCTTGGTGACTTTTTCAAAAACTCAAAAAATAATAATAGACACCAAACTTTTGAACTGCAGTAAAAAAATATATATTTAACTTAAATAATTAACATCTGAAATTTATTTTACTATTGTAATAATGCTTTATTTTAAATTGTAATAATTTATCATAATACTACTGTTTTATGGTATTTTTGATCAAATAAATACAGTCAAAAATAATAATAGACACCAAACTTCTGACCGGCAGTATAAAATATATATTTAATTTTTAAATAAATAAAATCTAAATTTGACTTTACTATTATAATAATGTTTTACTTTAAATTGTACTCATTTATCACAATATTACTGTTTTGTGGTATTTTTGATAAAATAAATGCAGCCACAAATAATAATAGACACCGAACTTCTGACCCGCAGTATTAAATATATATTTGATTTTTAAATAAATCAAATCTAAATTTTATTTTACTATTTCTATAATGTTTTATTTTAAATTGTACTCATTTATCACAATATTACTGTTTTATGGTATTTCTGATCAAATAAACGCAACCTTGGTGATTTTTTCAAAAAACGTGAAACATATTAAAGGTTGTATCAGCGATTTCTAGCCTGAAACATAAAGTGTCAATTTCAGCTGACCTTTCATCACGATCCGCTCGCTGCCTGCCCCATAAATTGTCTGTGAAAAAAACGCGTCTCTCTGGTCAGCCTAGGGTCCGAGATATGCCAAAAAAACAATCGGCACTACCAACCTTTCCACAGATAAACAAACAGTGTTCCAACCAATCAGCGTCAGGGGTTTGGTGTTGTGGACTTTCGCTCCGCCTCCCTCACATCCCTGCACCAGTAGGAAAGTCCACAATACCAAACCCCTGACGCTGATTGGTTGGAACACTGTTTGTTTATCTGTGGAATAGTTGATAGCGGCGATTGTTTTTTTGGCAAATCTTGGACCCTAGGCTGACCAGAGAGACGCGTTTTTTTCACAGACAATTTATGGGGCAGGCTGCGAGCGTATCGTGAAGAAAGGTCAGCTGAAATTGACACTTTATGTTTAGGCTAGAAATCGCTGATACAACCTTTAACAGACACCGCAGTATAAAGTATATATATTTCATTTAAATATATCAAATCTAAATTTTATTTCACTGCTGTAATAATGTTTTACTTTAAATTTGAACAATTTCTAACAATATTACTGTTTTATGGTATTTTTAAATAAAATAAAAGCAGTCTTGGTGAATTTTCAAAACTTTTGAAACCATTACATTTAATATAAATAAACAAAATCTATTCAAAACCACAAGTGCGGCTCTTGAGACTACAGTGATTCTGCTTTGTGACAAAAGTCGAGTAGCCTCGTTCAGGAGGGAGCGCTGATGAAAACGACAGCGATGCCCCAAATCATTGGGAGGCCAGCTCGTCTTTGTCTGCCGCCCACCATCGCACCCAGATGATGATGATGATGCGGCTGTGTGTTCAGGACTTGCCGGTACTGATAGCAGTAATGAGGCCAGCCAGTGTTTATGGGTTAGTGTAAATGTTTAATGCGTTATGCTGATGAAGCTCCTTTCTCTCGAGCCCTCAGAGGGGCAGTGCAGTGTTAAATGCCCACCCGCCTCCCCCCTTCAGCTCGGCGCCGTCCTCAGGAAGCCAATTACAGCGCCGTATGACAGCACATTCAAAAGCACCAATTAACTCCATCAGTCCCCGCTCCTAAACGCATATCAAAACAGCCTCTTAATGGACATCCTGTTGAATTCAGCCTTCCTCATCCTCTACTTTCCTTCGTCTTATGAGACCAGTGTGTCATAACCACCCCGAAAGGCTCTTTTTATTATTCTCACTGCAGGAACAGAACAGTATGTGGTGAGTGCACATAATTGTTTAGCCTGGAGTGCACATAATTAATGAGAGAGTGTGATAACAGTATTGCTTTGTTACATCTCATTCTATTAAGGAATTAAAAATTAAATTAAGTGATAGATAAATTAAGAGTGAAGCCCTCTTATTCAGTTCCGAGCTTTTCGCTAGAATGCTAATAGTTTGTTGCGCTCTTTTCTTATCAATTAGCCAGACATACTCATTTTTTCGCCCTCGATTTTTAATGTGCTACAGCATGCCGTGAGGGACACTAGCATCTTCCATTGTGCATAAAAAATAAACCACCCATTTGTTTCACAATGGATTAGGGCTTGATTTGTATGATAATGGAAGAATCTGAGAATAATGTAGAATGCGGAGATTTCACGTTCCTTACAAAATCCAAAAAAAAAAATAATAATAATAGCCACAAGTGATTTTCCAAACAAGCGGCTTTTGTTTATTGTCTATAACTGCCATTGTTTTAGACATAATATTAGCATGCTGGATTAAGTGCACATTTGCACAGGCTGTAAAATAATCATTTACACAATGAACGAGGCTGCAGACTGGATTCTCAGTTTGAAACCTGCTTATAATGTTTCCCATATGTATGCTAGCGCCTTCTCTAAACCCTTTCCATACATCAGCCCTAAAAAAAAAATATGTGTATATACAGTAGATGTTTAAAGGCGTAGTTGACCTAAAAAGTTTTTTCATCATTTGCTTATTTTCCTTATGTCATTCAATGCCGCATTACTTTCTTTTTCTTCTCTGGGACACATAAGGAGAAATTGTGAAGATTGTTTCCAGTTCTGAATGAGGGCTGAGGCTTTCAAGCTTCAAAAACATCACAAAAGTTTGCAACTTATTCACTGGATTCCTAGCGGATAGCTTCACATGAGATAGTTCACTGAAGCAGCAACATCTGATTCATGAACAAGAAATTTTTTAGTCAGGTCTATTCAAGTGAATCAGATAAAGCAGTTCACAAAATGAATCACTCACAAATCAACTCTCGACTCAATGATTTGGTTACAACTGTTTAAGTTGCTATTGTGTTTTTTTCCTCAACTGTGACATATATCTGAGTGAAATGGCTTCTTGTAAAGCTAACTGGAATGTAAATTCATGTCCCAGTTGCATTTTCTTGGTTAAATAAACATTACATTATCATAAAACAGATCTATTTTTTATTTTGAATTAACAATGTAATTAGGGTTTAAGCGAATAGCACTGAAACCCTATTGTATTTGGTTAGAAAGGATCAGTAAAACTGATCGAGCAGACCAAACTGTAAGTCAGAGATTTGAAATTTGGAGGGATTGTAGTACTCATACAATGCCTACAATGTGACCAAGGCTCGACACTACAGCGAACAAAAGTATGAAATCGCTCAAAACTCTCAAACTGTCAGTCTCATGGCTCATTGCGGACAAAACGCACATCTTAGATTCGATCGTGAGCCTGATGAAATTTTTGTGAACTAGTCCTAGGTTTTTCGCCCGATCGTAGCCAAACCCGACTCACTGTCGCTCAAAATGCCTTTAACTCCTGAATGGAATGAGATATCTTTGTCAAACTCAGAACACTTATGTAAGAGCTCAATCTGAGGTAACAGGAGAAAAATATTGGCCACTTAGTAGTGCTATAAAAGGGAAAAAACATAAAAAAATGGCTATAACTGTGCAACCATTTGTCCTTTCAACATGAAAATCAGTCCAAAGTGCCATAAGTGTCTATAAGGACATTTGTGTAACACAAAAAACATGGTCGCCATTGGCAGACAAAGTTTGAGCACCAGTTAGAGAAGGTTAACAGAGGCCGATCGGCACAAAACTAGGTGGGCCTGTTCGACTCACAGCCCCAAAGGTCTGAGAGAAATTTGAAAGAAATCGGGCACTGAAGGGGGCGATATCGCATTTTTTAAGGGCGGAAGCGATCGTACGCTGTGCATTTTTCCGCACATACGCATGATATTTGTATTATACGATACAACTCCTCATTCCAGACAACTTTGCCTCTAGAACCACTGCTGTCAATTAACTCACTTGTTAAATAAATGAGAAGACGTCAAAAACCTACTTTTGCGAACTAGTCCTAGATGTTTTGCTCAATCTGGGGGAAAAAAACACTGCAGTACAATTCTCAGGACTCAATTATTGTCAACAAATGTTTAAGTGTAGCCTTTGAGAGGCTATAATGGGTTTGTTTAGAAAAGGGGCCTGTCCAAATTTACCCAAAATCCTATAAAGCCTAAAGGAAAACTCAAAACTTCCTGAAACCTGGTGAGCACATGCAATAGGTGATTCTAAACAAGAGTGCAGAGTTTTAAGAAGATCAGACCACAGCTCGTGCTATAACAGTTAAAAGGTCTCAAAATGACTGTATTTCTATGGTAAATGACCTGGATTTGCCACAAAAAAAAATATTATTGATTTAGGTGGGTACAGCCTTGCTAAATAATATTTAATGCCTTTTTCCTTATATGCTAAATGCCTTAAGCACTTGAGCCCCAGTAGTCGCTGCTTGCAGCTATATTAATATTCTGTTTATTAAAGCCAAGTATTAAAGGAGTTCACTTTCAGAACAACAGTTTACAGATAATTTACTCACCCCCCTGTCATCCAAGATATTTATGTCTTTTTTTCTTCAATCGTCAAGAAATTATATTTTTTTTAGATAAACATACCTGGAAATTTCTCCATATAATGGACTTAAATGGTGCCCCGATTTTTGAATCTTGAAAATGCCTTTAAATGCAGTTTAAATACGGCTTCAAATGGCTGTAAACAATCCCAGCCGACGAAGAAGGGTCTTGTCTACCGAAACGTTCGGTCATTTTCTTAGAAAAATATATTTTTACATACCTTTTAAGCACTGAAACTCGTCCAGCACTAGGGCTTGTAGTGCGCGTTCCCGACTCCACATACTACGTCCACTGTGCTCCGTAACGCAGCGAATGCTTGAAGCAGTCCCATCACCTGACTCGCCGATTGTTTGTAACAGTGGAACAGATGTGGTCCAGTCGTGACAGCACTGAGATTCCTGCTCCGCTGGAAATGGCTGGCATTTTCCACACTTGCACCACCATCTCGTCTCGTTTGAACGCGGTCTGCCCGAGGCTTGTGTCGCCGCTGCGGCTGTCGCAGTTTTCTCTCTCTGACAGAGTTCATCGTCTGTGTATTCTGGCTCAAAAAGGTAGGAAACGGTGAAAAACTCCATCTCATGTGCTCCTCCAGCTTCAAAGTCGTCCGACATCGTTGTACTTTATGTTGTACCTTGCTGCTAAAGAGTATTTGATTGCGTTGCACTTCTCTCTTCTCAAGTTCGCTTTGTAAACACTGGGTCTGTAGTTTCGCATACGTCACGCGTGACCTTTCGACGTGAGTACGTAAAGTCGGGAACGCGCACTACAAGCCCTAGTGCTAGACGAGTTTCAGTGCTTAAAAGGTATATAAAAATATATTTTTCTAAGAAAATGACCGAACGTTTCGGTAGACAAGACCCTTCTTCGTCGGCTGTGATCGTTTACAGCCATTTGAAGCTGCATTTAAACGGCATTTTGAAGATTCAAAAATCTGGGCACCATTTTAGTCCATTATATGGAGAAATTTCCAGAAATGTTTATCTAAAAAAACACAATTTCTTGTCGACTGAAAAAAAAAAAGACATAAACATCTTGGATGACAAGGGGGTGACTAAATTATCTGTAAATTGTTGTTCTGAAAGTGAACTACTCCTTTAATCTCAGTGTTTTTAAGCATTTTACATTTATTCCAAAATAATAACCCAAAGCATTAACAATTTAAAAATATATATTATTTGTGAACTTATGTTCAGGTATTCTTTTTAATAGTTAATTTTTAGCTTTTTTGAATTTTTGGATCATCAGTCATCAAAGCTCGGCCAATAACATCCCTGCTAAAAAAACAGCTGAAACCAGCCTAGACTGGTTGGCTGGTCTTAGCTGGTTTAAGCTGGAAGTAGCTGGTTTTAGCTAGTCACCCAGGCTGGTTTAAGCTGGTGGTCTCCCAGCCTGATCAGGCTGGGAAAGTGGCCAAAACCCCTCTAAAACCAGCCTGCTGACCAGCTAAAACCAGCCAAGCAGCCTAGACTGGTTTTAGCTGTTTTTCAGCAGAGATTGGTCACAAACTTGGAATTTTTTATTTTTATTTCACTAAACCAATTATTACACCATATCAAGTTTTCATGACTTATGTTGACGTAGCAAAGTGGTTATATCTACGTGTGTAAGTTGTTTACCTACTTTTTTTAAATTAGTCTTTTCATTAACACCATTATATTGTTCATTCAGACTGATTTGCGAACATTGAATGCACACAAACCCTAGAGGCGGCATTCATGACATGAACCAATCACATCCGAACATAACCATTCTTATCCAATCATATCATTGCCTCCTGTCATGTGACTTTCCCCATTCACAAAAAAGGTGATTTATAACACTTTTAAATGTTATGTTTTGTAATACTGGTGTTGTTTTATTCATGTACTATGGTTTTTGTTTTTCATCCAATATTTTGAGGAGACCCTGCCTCCCTTGCCTCCTCTTCGGATACAGCTATGAGGAATATGTATAGGGCTAATTCGAATAGAGCAAGTGATTCAAGCGTATCACTATTCACATCTGTCATGCTTCCCATTCATTCTCTGCTTTGACACGTACAACAGTGCTAACATTAACAACTATGATGGGTAAGTCAGCACGACAGCCAGAAATGTGTCAACAGCAGAATTAATCAGTGTCAAAACGCTGATTGAGATTATGAAGTGTAAGCGGGGGTGTGTGGGGGGTAACTAACTGGATCCTTAAGCAGCAACTCCACACGCCTTTCCTATTTTTACAGTACGCTCCCTCACGGCGGGGCACCTTCTTTGAAATGCTGTGATTGTGATGATATCTTTCACACGTTTACAGCGTCACGAAAGAAATGTGGGCAAAATAACAGCAGCCTCAGTATTAGTCATACTCATTGAAATACTACCTAACAGCAGCCTCACAATAGAAACAGAACGTGTAATCTGAAGAGATTTGACCCAGCTGTCTACGCTCTGCAAAGCGAAAGTACAGAAAGCATTTCTCAGCGTTGCTTTTTGGTTGATCTTAGGTTACACCGCAGAACAGTATTTTAAAAATGGGCTAGCTGGGTGCATCTTTTACCCCGTCTTTTTAGCTGGGCCGAAGGGAGGAACTGGGCGTTGGTTTTTGGTGATGGACTGGCAGTGGGGGGGCTGGTGGATCAGGGTCAGGGTGAGCAATTCCCTCACGCCTGTCTGCTGCCGAAAGACCGGCTCCGTCAGGCAGCCTAATGGAGACCTCAGCCCCCATTTGAGCAGACCCCCCGGAGCCTCTCCTCACACATCAGAGAAAACACTAGCGATGTGTGCATTTAAGCAGGGAAGCAGATATGAGAGATGAGGGAGGGTGGAAAATTATGGACAGGAGCCAGGATTTTCTATTAATGTACAGCACTGGGGATCATAGATGTCTGCACAGCAGATGGACCCCCCACTTAACACCAACCTGGGTGGGGGTGAACCTCAAGCCCCTCGCCTGAATGTAAAACAGGCTTTTACTGCCACCGAGCACATCTTCACATTTCAGCCACGGTGACCTCTAGGGTCATCGCTCATCATCCGCTTGACACAATCAGCCTTATCTTCTAACAGCCGTGTACGGTATTGTTCCATCCGTCAACCATAAAGAGACATGAAATCAATGGGGCATTTGCTACATAAAGCAATTGCATTCAGTTATCCATCTACGTAATGATCTCTCCGAGTGTGTGGGCAGGAGTATAGATTATGATGTGCAAGAGGGATCTGTAGGTTGACCTCCACAGGATTCAGGATCTCGTTGTTATGTACCTACAACAGCTACGAAATCAATACAGCTGCTAATAAGGGGTGAATAACAATGTTGGTGCAGCTGCACCCTCTTGTGGAAAAGCCTGGAAAGACAGTTTACCTCAACAACGATAATGTCACAGAAAAAGATAATAGTAAACTCAAATTACGATTTGTTGACTAGTTCAAAGCATGTACACTCTTAAAAGAGCGTTTTCACATCAGTGTCACATCAGAGGCATTTGACTAAAAACTGACCAGTCATAATGGTGTATTTTAAAAAATTGAGATTACATGAGAGCTGAATAAATATGCTTTCTATTGATGTATGGTTTGTTAGGATAGGACAATATTTAAAAAATATGGAATCTGAGGGTAAAAGAAATCAAAATATTGAGATAATTGCCTTGTTAGTTGTTTTAGCGATGCCGATGCATATTACTAATCAAAAATTACGTTTTCATATTTTTACGGTAGAACATTTACAAAATATCTTCATGGAACATGATATTTACTTAATATCCTAATGATTTTTGGCATAAAAGAAAAATATATATAATTTTGACCCAAATAATGCTACTAAAGACTGGTTTTGTGGTACAGGGTCACATTTTTGGTTTCTCAAAGAATGTTTCAGTTAACAATACTTAACGGAACATTGTGTGAAGAACATTTGAACCCTTTTCCACTACAAAAGAACCTTTTGCGAACCATGGAGAAACCGTCAACGCCAACAAAGAAACTTTGGTGTGTATGTAAACTGGATGTTAACTATATGTCAATGTAAAGTGTGTGTTTGAAGGAACCAGGCAAGCACCGCTGTCATCTCAAGGAGGTGTGAAGGTGGCATAGCTCACACTCACCTTGTCAAAACAACGTCATGTCAAAAGACTAAATCTCCAGCTTCGCACGGCCACACAGAATCCACCCAAACACATCCGATCAGTTACAAATAAGCAGGATTTCTAACAACATCTGCCATACTTTAGCATTTTTAGATATATTTTGCTATATATTACTAGAAAAATTGGCGCCTTTCTTATATGTCACTCAAGAATATCTATCAACAAGCATATAAAAGTCAACAATAATAAACTATTTGTGACCCTGGACCACAAAACCAGTCATAAGGGTCTGATTTTTTTGAAACTGAAATTTATACATCAACTGAAAGCTAAATAAATAAGCTTTGCATTGATGTGGGGTTTGGATGTGGGGTTAGGATAGGACAATATTTGAGCTGAACTTGCTTAATAACAATGTGTACTGGCATGATTGAAACGGTGAACCGGTGCAGATGCGTAAGAAGCAATACCTTTGGTGTCCACCAGATGGCAGTATGTGTTCTGTGCAAAAGTTCTAATGGAAAAGGCTATTCTGGCTAGTTTCCTCCACACCTGTCTCACGGAACAAAAAAAACAGCTACCTGCTACCTTAAATATATTTCCTGTACCTATGTCTTATCTTTATTTATAGATGTTAATAACATGATCCGTCTCCTTGAGAAATCAATCATGACTTGGTCTAATCAAAAGTGGGTAATCAGAGAGATCTGTGGTGACTCGTACGAGAAGGGGCAGGTTGGCGAGGCCTCAAAAGGCTTTGTGGTGAACATCAACACCAATTAGTCATCATAACACTGCCAATTTTAAAATTCCGATGACCAGGAATGAGGAATGCGTGGCTGATTTCATTCCTGAAGCATTACATACCCTGAGCTCTGTATAGAACAACAAAACCAAAAATAATTGTTGAATAAAGTCATAGTTTTTGTTATGTTTGTGCACAAAAATATGGTTGAACTACTGATGTCACATAGACTGTTTTAACAATGTCCTTACTACCTTTCTAGGCCTTGGAATTTATCAAAAATATCTTAATTTGTGTTCCGAAGATGAACGAAGGTCTCACGGGTTTGGATCGACATGAAGGTGTTGGGTCATGGTCACAACTACAATAGTTATTATTACTAGAACAAACAATTAAACTCGGTCCCATTTAACTCATAATTACTGCGTTTTTGTAGGGCAAAATCATGCCTCATGCCTTTCAAAACATACCAGAACCTAGAGTTTTCATCACTACCCTCACTGACTCCCCTGGAGATCAAAACAACAGTAATTACCAAGAGTGAACATTCAACACAGACAATAAAACAGACTATTATGGTTTATCTCCTGCTGAAACAAGCCTTGAGATCTTCACAAAAGAAAAACCATGATGTGGAACAGGCGGAGGCCTATAAGGCCAGTAGGATGTTTGTATTGCACACTACACTAAGAACATAGACAGACTTGGCTAAACACTGACAGATACTAAGCTGCTAAACGTTCCTCTGCTGCCCCAGGAGGAGCCGCTGGTAAGTGCATGCTGGGATGAGCGATGGCCCTCAGCCAATTAAACAAGCCAGGACAACAACTGCTACAAAACTTCAATTTGAGCACCAGTCAGACATGGTGAAACATGGTGAATGGTGTTAAAAAGAGAGGGAATGAGAAATGAGAATGAGAGGTGGTTGGGTTTAGAATTGCATTAAACTTGAACGGGAGCCTAAATTTCACAGTCTTGACCGAATAAGGCATGCCTTCGGGTGAATGGTGCTAAAGAAAACACGGAGAATGAGTGGAAGCAACTTTTGAGTAATGGGAAAGCCCAGAGGGAATATGCTGACAACTATAACGCATCTTTGTGCTGATTTTAAGGGGAACATTGCTGAAATAGCATTTTCAAATTAGCCTAAATATTTAAAGGGACAGTTTAATATTAAAATGTGTACAATATTAAATTATTTACTCACCCTCATGTCATTTCAAACCTATGGGACTGACTTTTTCCTGTGGAAATACAATGGTGACTGGAGCTTTAAAACTTTACAAAAGTACCACAAAGTATTGTAAGTTCTTAAAGGGGACATTGAATGCCCATTTTCCACAAGCCGGTATGATTCGTTAGGGTCTTCAAAATACTTTGGTTAAAATTCTGTAATGTTCATCAAAAACAGCTCTGTTTACAGTGACCCATTTCGGTGCATGTCTCTTTAAATGATAATGAGCTACTGCTCACTCCGCCCCTCTCTTTTTGTGTATTCGGTGGCACGTTATCATTTAAAACAAAACTAATCCACTGTGTCCTCAGTGGTTCTGATGTCGGGACAAAATAAAGCCTCTTATGTTCACTTTTACATTCAAATATAAAACACCTGGAATTCTTATGAGACACTGTAACTTTTGTGGGCGGGGCTTGAGTAGTATGATGTCACATTGCTTGGAAAATCAAAACGGCTTGATGATTGAGACTGTTTAGGTTTTTGGGGATTAAAAAAATGGAGTGACTGGATTTTTATCATTGTAGTTAGGTTGTGTCCACTCACTGCTAAGACACATTTATACATAAACACCATCAAAATTAATTTTGCATCTGATGTCCCATTTAACATAAAGTCACATCATAGTTTTGTGTGAGAAACTGATGCAAATTTAAATCATTGTTCACTAAAAAATCACATAAAATCATTTCTAGAAGCCAAAATGTCTGATCTCTGAACAAATTGTTCTTTGGAATATAATATCTTTATTAAATCAACTCATTCAGTTAGCAGAACCAGTCTGAATTAATCATTTAAGAACTGTAGGACATGTTTGGAATGACAATCTGTACCTTTTGGATGGCCTTTAAAATATGACATCTGTTTGTAATTCAGCAGATAACAATGCAGAAAATGCACTAGCTGGAAAGCATCATTATAAAACAGGCAAATAAAAAGCTAAGCAGCGTTCTCACTGAATATTTCTGTGATCTCTAAAGGCATATCGTGTTGCATTCTTTTATGTGGAGCTACACATCTAACATTACACACATCCTCTTTCCAGGTGTTTCGCTTTGACAGGCTATGATCACCACCCATCATCTGTGTCTGTGTGGATGGAAAGTCCTGGCATGTCAATTCAAAGCAGAGCCTCACACACAGCCCAAACTGTGCCAAAGTTTTACCACCATGAACACTACAACCT
>NC_133378.1:23363638-23395988 GCF_049309525.1 Garra rufa | reverse complement strand
TTAGTGAACAATTAAACTGCCTGCTGTCCTTCAGAAAAATCCTTCAGGTCCCACAAAATCTTTGGTTTTTCAGCATTTTTGTGTATGTGAACCATTTCCAACAATGACTATGATTTTGAGATCCATCTTTTCACACTGAGGACAACTGAGGGACTCATATGCAACTATTACAGAAGGTTCAAACACTCAGTGATGCTTCAGAAAGAAACAATGCATTAAGAGCTGGTGGGGGAGGTGAAAACTTTTGAACAGAATGAAGATGTGTCATTTTCCTATTTTGTCTAAATATAATACTATTTTTTTTCATTTAGTACTGCCCTTTAGAAGCTACAAAAGACGTTTCCCAAAAGACAAAATATATTCAATTTACCCTGATCTTAAAATTCAAAAAGTTTTCACCCCCAGCTCTTAATGCACTGTGTTCTTTCACGAGTTCGCGCTCACATATAATTAGCCGGAGAATGGAAATGCATGTTTGGCGTGCTGTCCGGTGAAGGGCTCCGAGCTCGGGGATGGCCCGAACCCAGAGTACCCCCCAATAGGAGTAGTGAGAACTCGGAGTGAGGAGATGGGGTGGTGGAGGGTTACTGATAAACCATCAAGTGAATGGAGGTGAGTCAGCTGTATTTAAACCTATGGCGCTGATTGACTTGAGTGGGCTCCTCTTGTGCTGTTTACGCTAAGTATCTGACGCGCTTCTCCCGAACTTTGTTAATGAAACATCATGCATTTTGCATGATCCCTCTTACTTTGGTTAAATTAGATTCCGCAAGGTTTATGTAAACATTTGAACTTAATTGTGTTTGTGTGTGTGTTTATATACATAAATATATAATATATTATTATTTCGATTCTTCTTTTGAAAGTAAAATGCTCTTCTTTATGATAAAAGTGAATGGTGACCAAAGGCTGTCAAACTAGTCTTTATTGCACAGAAAGAGCAGCATTCTGCTTTTGTGTTCCACAGAATATCATACAAGTTAACATGAGGCTGAGCAAATGTTGACAGAACTTTCATTGTTATATTAACAATCCCTTTAAGATATTTTCATTGCCAGGCACTTGCGGGGAAAAAGATTCACAGGATGATAATGAAAAGCCATGACAGACCGATTGAATGGGGACCATAGTGGATACAGGAAAAGAAGGACCTTGCAAACTTGCTGTTTCAATTTTAATCTCTCAAACAAACCTAACGCTTAGTCATTTCAAATAAGAAAAAAAAAGAACTATAACTCACGACAGAACATGATAATTACCTAAATCTGCATTCAGCAGGAACTCCCGAACACTCCCGTTTGTTTAGTGAGATTCAGTGCCAAGTGAATCAGTGAAAACAGCATCAGTCATTGTGACAGACAGCAGTGAGCCGCTAATGAATCTAAACATTTAGCTGCCGGCTGCGGCAATGCTCAAGCGCCACTCCACGGAACTCACTCCTCACAACCGCATAATTGCAATCTCCCAGGTGCCCGTGATAACATTAAACATATTATCGCCATTCTCGCTGTGAGATAAAGAGCAGAATGAATCTGACATTGTTCTGTACATGACTTCCTTTCCTCTCCTACCTGAGGAACGCTTTCAATCTAACGCAGGTCCTGTCGACAAAACACGCAATTTTCCTTTGCATGCATTTTTAATGGAGCTTCTTAGAAATGACTGAATGGCTGCTCAGCAATGAAGGAGGGATGGAAAAACATGGGGGATTACTACAAAGGGACCACTCGGTCAGCAAATTCGTGGCTTTGGAAAAAAGGGATTTCTCATTTGGCTGCAACAAAAGGCGAGGTGAGGTTCAGTGTGCGACATCAAAATTTAGGCTGATAGCTGGAAGAAGAAGAAAACACATCAAATTTGAAGGAGGGGGGTTTCATAATCAGAAAAGCCATCAACTAGTGGGAAAAAGAAAGAAACAGAGGAGGTGGATCTAGCTAATGGGACAATAGTCACTGAAGGCCCACACTGTGCTTTGGTGGAGTGTTTATTGGATGGTGTTTATATGTGGCCCTGCCATGGTGACAACAGAAATGGGGCAGGGTTTTCACACCTCAGAGAGAACTGGGTAACAAACAGCCTCATTGAACCTTAAGAGCCGCTGGAGTTACAGGCACCATCAGTGACTTGCTTCACTGTGAGGTTTTGTATGGTTAGTTCGGTAGAATAAAGAAAAAACCCTTGAAGTTGTGCGCTACAGTGATTTCAGCATGGGGAAGAAGAAGAAGAAGATCACAGAGATGTGAAACTAGCTATGTATAATGAATCATTTAAACAACTACAGTTGAGGTCAAAAGTTTACATCACCCTTTCAGAATCTGAGGGATCATACAAAAAGACGAAGATATTTACATATAGTCCACAAGAGAAAATAATAGTTGAATTTATAAAAATTACTCCATTCAAAAGTTTACATTCCCTTGATTCTTAATACTGTGTTCTTACCTCAATGATCCACAGCTGTGTCTTTTTGTTTAGTGGTAGTTGTTTATGAGTCCCTTGTTTGTCCTGAACAGTTAAACTGCCCGCTGCTCTTCAGAAAAATCTTTTAGGTTCCACAAATTATTTGGTTTTCCAGCATTTTTGTGTATTTGAACCCTTTCCAACAATGACTGTATGATTTTGAGATTCATCTTTTCACACTGAGGACAACTGAGACACTCGTATGCAAATATTACAGAAGGTTCAGATGCACACTGATGCTCCAAAAGGGAAAAAAAAATGCATTAGGAGCTGGGGGTGAAAACTTTTGAATAGCATGGAGATTTTTCTTATTTTGCCTAAATATTGTATATATTTTTCATTTAGTACTGCCCTTCAGAGGCTACAGAAGATCATTGCATGTTTGCTAGAAACAAAATCAGCGTTTGAACCTCCTGTAATAGTTTCATATGAGTCCCTTAGTTGTCCTCAGTCTGAAAAAACGCATCTCAAAATCATAGTTTGTTGGAAAGGGTTCAAATACACAAAAATGATGGAAAACCAGAGTTTGTGCAACCTGAAGATTTTTTACTGAAGAACAGCAGGCAGTTTAACTGTTCAGGTAAGAACACAGTACTAAGAATCAAGGGGATGTAAACTTTTGAATTGGGTAGTTTTTATAAACACAACTATTATTTACTCTTGTGGACAATATGTAAACATCTTTAATGTCAAATATCTTATTCAGGTCGGTACTAAATAAACAATAACATGCATTTTGTATGATCCCTCTTATTGTGGTAAAATAATGAACATTTTGCAAATTCTGAAAGTGTGAATTTAACATTTGCTGTATTAAAAAAATAAAAATAACAAATTTATTTTTAAACCCATCAAGTTTCAGCAAGCTGTATAATAACACAAAACACCATCCTCCATTCTAAGAGGAACAGCATGTGCTGTCAATGATGGCTAAATGACTGCCTGCCTGTCTGCTGCTGAACCACAATGAAAACTTTGCTGTGTTCAAAGTAAAAACTTAATAACCATGTCTCTTTATCTCCTAGAGGATTATGGGAAGTGTGGAGCAGCAATCAGAGCCAGTAAACAAAAGAGCTACTAGCAGATAATGATGAGAATTCAGGCTGTTGTGTTGTAGAACTAACTGTAATTCACTAGCATGCCTGTGGGTGAGATGTGTGTGTGTGTGTGTGTGTGTGTGTGTGTGTGTGTGTGTGTGTGTGTGTGTGTGTGTGTGTGTGTGTGTGTGTGTGTGTGTGTGTGTGTGTGTGTGTGTGTGTGTGTGTGTGTGTGTGTGTGTGTGTGTCTAGGTGCCGGGCGCCATCATCAGGGCTGCTCCCTGCAGGTGGTTGTTTATGTGTTTGCATATCTGTAATGGAAGGAAGAGAGAAGTCACATCTCTGCAGTTAATGAGCTCTCCAGGCAACAGCTGCCGCCATGCGGGGCACCACACGTACACACACACTCAGTCACCCTAAACCAAACCAACAAAGCCAAATGAAATCTAAGTCTCTGTGACTTATAAACTGGACACTGTTGAGTTTATTAAGATAGCAGGGTGAGAGCAGAGTATCTACACATAAATTCAGAGGTTAGAAGTGCAGGTAACAGTCAGCTCATGGGGATCATCAGCGAGACAAAAAAATTGCTTTCCCAAACCTCCACATTCAATATAGCTTAAAGGGATAGTTCACCCCCAAATGAAAATGTGGTCATTAACTCCCTTACCCACCCTTCTGTCATTTCAAACCCGTAAGACCTTTGTTCACCCCGGAACAAAAATTAAGATATTTCTGATTAAATCTGAGAGCTTTTTGACCCTGCATCACGTTCAAAGCCCAGAAAGGTAGTAAGAACATTGTTAAAATAGTCAGTGACATCAGTGGTTCAACTGTAATTTTATGAAGCTTCGAGAAGAGCTTCACGAGAGTATCACAATGCAAAAAAGGTATTCTCGTAGCTTCATAAAATTACGATTGAACCACTGATGTCACATGGACTATTTTAACAATTTAAATTTATACAGCGTTTATATGCTACCAGTCAAAAGCTTTTGAACAGTAAGATTTGCAATGTTTTTTTAAAGAAAAACATTAAAATCTTCTGCTCACAAGCCTGCATTTATTAGATCCAAGGTACAGCAAAAACAGTACAATTTTGTAATATTTTTATTATTTGAAATAACTGCTTAGTAATAAAATATATTTTAAAATGTCATTTTTAGCATCATTACTCCAATCACATGATCCTTCAGGGTTTTTTTTTTTTTTTGATGAATAAAACATTCAGAAGAACAGCATTTACCCAAAACAGATTTTGTTTTTGTAAAATTATAAATGTCTTTATCATTACTTTTGATCAATTTAAAGATCAAAGTTTATAAAGTTTATTCTTGCTAAATAAAAGTATTAATTTGGTATAGTGTACAATGTTACAAAAGCATTTTATTTCAGATAAATGCTGATCTTTGGATCTTTCTAGTCTATTCTTTCTAAGAATGCTGAAAAAAAATGTACTCAGCTGTTTTTAATATTGAAAACAATAATAATAATAAATGTTTCTTGAACTGCAAATCAGCATATTAGAATGATTTCTGAAGGATCATGTGACACTGAACACTGAAGAAATTTAACTTTGAAAACACAGGAATAAATTACATTTTAAAATGTATTCAAACAGAAAGAAGTTATTTTAAATAGTAAAAAAAAAAATCACAATATTACTAATTTTGCTGTGTTTTGGATCAAATAAATGCAGGCTTAGTAAGTAGAGGAGAATTCCTTAAAAACATTAAAAAACCTTCTGTTCAAAAACTTTTGACTGGTAGTGTATATAAAAAATACTGTATAAGTAAAAATAACTTTTTTTAAACATCCCACCTCAATTAGACATATAGATAATCTGTTTATAACATCTAAAATATATTAGATATGCAATATGCGACATGTAATAAAAAAGCATTAAAATACCGGAAAAAAATCTTTATGCTTTGTTGCAAAATGAAATTAAATTATGCTGTAATTACAAAAAAAAAAATCAGTAAGAAAAAACATTATGAATCTTAACTTAATCTTAATCTCCAGTTAACTTATTGGAAATAACTAGCAGTGGTATCCAAGAGCACAGCCATATCTGTCCCACATTGCCCTGTTTCAGATGTAGCTTGTCTAAAGCAGCAAAAAAAGTGTGAGACCCTATGGAGGGGCTATTGTGTTTCATTGAATAACTTCTCTCTCCTAGAACAGGAGTCCGTTCCTTTTCAGCACTCGCTTCTTTTTTTCTCCTTTTATCCGTCTCTATTTCCTCTCATCGCACTGACTTTCGGACATGGTACACACTCATTGATTCTTCTCATTCAGTCTCCTGGGAGAGAAAAATTCCCCTGTTCCCGTTTACTAAAGTGGCGACTATTAGTGCACAGGGTGAACAGGGAAGGGTCCTCCATCTTTTAACCACACTCCAGGGGTTTGGCTGCAGAATGTGCGCGCGGAGACCACATTGATCTTTCACACACTCATTACCGCCATTTTCAATTAGAGCCTGGCACAGCTATCAGCCACTTTTTGAAAAAAAGAGGCCCTGCTCATTCTTCACAGGCTTTCAGATTCCTCACAAGCCACCTACTCAAAGAGGCTCTCTATCCTGGCCTTTTCCCTCAGATAGGACAGTGGCGGATAACGCCGCTCGCTTAATACGGGTGACAACAATGCTGGGTGGGAGGAATGATTCCAAAGCATCATGGAATGCAAACACAACTTCAAAACACATCTTTGGCTGAGGAAGTTTATAAAGCAATCCCACCGATAGAGCCGAAGATAAGTTTCAGACTCTGCAGAGCAGTAAAAAGGGGATTTAAGAGTAAAACATCTAAGCAAGCCAGAGATTAAGCATTTAAGAAGTTAGTAAAAGCTGTGCTTACCTGCATTGATCATTCTATGATCTTCAGGAGGCAAAAAAGAGGGAGAAAGATAAGAAAAACACTGGTTAGCATTGGTTAGTGGTAAAGCAGCAAACATTGCGGAGACTAGGAAATTGTGAGATGGATGAAAATGGGACAAAATGAAGTAGAACATAAAAGCTCAAGATAGAGAGGTAATATCTGATGAAACCGAGCCATCACGTTCCTCACCTGCCTTCAAACAAAAACAGATTACCTACTGTCTGTGACTGCTCACATATTTAAGAAACTCTAGGATTACAATCAGAACTGCTAGAAAATTCATAATAAATCAGTAACTAATGTTGATACACAAAATTAAAAAATACTGAATCTTATTAAAGCTACAACAGCGTTTTAGTGCCATGTTAAAAAAAATTAATAAGATGATTACAAGATTAAAGTCTTATTATTTAGAGAATAAAGTCGAAATTATGAAAATGAAGCTGAAATATTACAAAAATAAAGTCGAAATCCTACAAGAATAAAGTCGAAATCACGAGAATAAAGTAAAAATATTTCAAGAATAAAGACAAAACTACGAGAACAAAGTCAAAGCATTACAAGAATAAAGTCTAAATATTACGAGAATAAAGTCAAAATATTCCCTAAAATAAAGTTGAAATTATGAGAATAAAGTCAAAATACTATGAGAATAAAGTCCAAATATTACGAGAACAAAGTCGAAATATTCCGAAAATGAAGTTGAAATTACAAGAATAAAGCTGAAATGTTTTGAGAATAAAGCAAGGAATATTTTCATATTATTGAAATGACAATTTGAGGGACAATATTTGCTAATCTGATTTCAAATCAGCAAAAAAATAAAATAAATAATAATAATAAAAAAGTAATATATATTTCAATATAACTTTGCTTTCCATTTATTACTTAATGCTAAGTACTTCTTCAATATCACAGCAAAAACTACTAGCCTAACTAAGAATGATCAAACATGCTTGAAGTGAACAGCCAATAAAAAAATTCCACAAATTCACAAAATACAAGCATAGATAAACACAACAGAACAAAGAAATAAAGTATTCAGATACAGAAATGTAATGATTAAGTGTAAAATTACATTTTATAACTTAAAAATAGATTAATCTTTGTCAAAGCTGTGTTTGATTTGCGTTAATGACAGAAGCAGGTATTTCTAGGCTGCTATTACTTTAAGACCTGATGCACGGATCTATAATAATGATACACAACCAATTTCTTTCTCAGCAGTTTTCGTTCTCTTAAAACACAACCGACTGTGTTTACCAGAATGATTGTCAGATTTTTATGTGTCTGTCAAAAGGAGATGTGAAAAAGGTTTCAGCTCGGTGTTCGCGAGTACCAAATCAAGTTCTCTTTCACCTCTTCTTGCGTTTGAATGATTTAAAATCGCTTCAGTGTGTAAACATATATAGGGGTCGACCGATGTGTTTTTCAGGGCCGATACCGATTGTTACAGATCAAGTAGGCTGATAACCAATTATTTTGAACATAAAAATTAAAATGAATGTCAAAATTAGGAAATAAAAAGGGCTCTGAGAAAATCGTTCTGAAATGTTTTTAATTATTTTATCAACAAACTGTTTTTTAACATGACTAAAACCGATAACCATAAAAAAATGCTTAATACCGGCGCCGATACTCGGTTGACCCCTTTCACTCTATTATTGTTAATATTTGCAATTAATCTGTGTGCTGAACTGTGGAGCCTGGTCCTTATGGATCAACTACGATCTGTTCAACCCCTAGTACAATGCAATCAGATTTTTTCTTTGTGAGATTCCTCCACATCCTTTATTTTAGCACAAAAATTTCCAGACAAAAGACTAGCTAAATCAATACGTTTTCAGCAGCTTGAGATCACTCCATTAGGTGAGTGAAGCACCTGGCCAACACACAGGCACACATACTTGTTCCATGCGCTCACGCTGTCGCCATATCAACCTCCGCTCTGATGCAGAGTGCGGGTAACTGACACCGACTGCAACCAGGTCTCATCTATAAAGCATGAGTGTGTGTGCGAGAATGAATTTACCTACGCAAAATAAAGCCTACAGCCACTGCACAACAGGCCATTACTGAACCTGCCATAGGCAAAGCCCTTAACAACAGGTTCTGACTCACTAAACCTTCACTTAAACCTACACCTGTGACAGTTGCATTCACATCATTATTTCACCGCAGGTCTCAGCTAAGCAAACTGAGTAAAATCTGTTCCTCAGTATCTACCTCACTCCAATAGTCCTGCCCTTTTCGAGATCTGTAGATAATTAGATGGACCACTTTTATGATATTGTCATTTTTGTCATTTTTAGAGTTCGAAAGCCCTAAACTTCTATTACATGTGTAAAAAAGACTAGGAAGTTTGTCAAAAATGCACAGTTTTTCTTTTTACAGAAGGAAATGAACAAATGAAGTGTCTAGTTCACATGTTTATGACTCACTAGGCTTCCAGACAGTGGTAAGCTTGAGTCTGAGCAGATAGGAAATGATGGAGATGAAAACAATGACTCATTTTTGAGCATCTTGACTATTATAACTTCTGTGATCCAGGATCTAAGTTGTATAAGTACAGCACATGAGCATTCAATATGTTCGCAGCAGGGGGCTTCCCATCAGACAGGAAGGTAGGGCGCTTTCTTCCACTCTGCATGCTGCTTTCGTCACAGATCGCTGACACAATCGGTGGAAGAACCTTGTTGTATCTGTATACGTCTTTTGTGGACTAGGAGCTTTTAAACTAGACCACAAGAAGGAGCACTAGAGATCCGCCGAAATATTCAGAGAAACTGTATTGAATTCTATATTCTATCTATATATGTATAAGTGAAAGAGTCTAAAAGTTGCTTGGGAGTCACAGTAGAGAGGGCACTTGAACTCCACTGCAGCATTAATGCAGAAAACAAAGAGCTTATTGAACTTGCAGGGGGGCATTTGTATCACCACAGAGCAGTACAACTCCAGTTTCCCCTGAACAGGCCCCCAAACACTGAGGTCCGCCAAGGAAACAAGTGCATGGATAGAGAAAAAGAAGACAGAAAAGGCTAAAAAGCATCAGTTGCACCCATGTTTTTAGACTGGCACACTCACAATAAGAAATAACTGGATATTTTTTCGGCCTTCAAGTCCACGTCTACTAAATCTGAGGTCATCTACAAGCAAGTGTACATCTAAAAGTTTAAAAAATTTGTCTTTAGAGTCTGCGGTCAAAACTCTCACAGTAGGTGATGTGACAGACATTTAAAAAAGACTGCACCTTTCATATGCCCTAAAAATAGACTTCCTGTTTCAAATCTTTTCAAGTGGGGTCTTAAAGTTTCACTTTAGAAAGCACCAAAAGCAACATCATTAGCTCTTTGTCACAAGAGAAGACAACTCTGTAATTTATACAGACTGTGGATCAATTACCCTTTCCTGTGACACTGCTAAGTCTCAAATGCTACTAGTGCTATCTATGCGTTTCAGACCCTCCTCTGCCTGCGGTAGCCTTGACACTACTTAACTCTAGAGCTAAAGGTCATGGACCCCATTTGCATTTGAGAGAACTTCTGAGACTATTCTACATTAAGTGCCCTCTACATTCGATTGCCTTTGCATTTAAGACTTTCAGACTTTCCACTTTATGTAAATCAGCTCATTTTTTGGCTTGACATCATATAACTGAGTTAAGCGGAGCCATGAAGTCATGTGGCTTAGCTATTTTTCATTCAACTATGTTCAAGTGGGGCAGACTTAGCAAAAAAAAAAAAAAAAAAATCTACTCCATTGTGTAATTGTGACCAAACAATCCTGTTAAATCCTCTTAAACTCAAACAGGCCTTGAGAATAAGCAGGTAGCATAATACGGGTACATTAAGAACAAGCCACAAGCCTTTTCAAACACATACTGCTTACACAAAAACTACATCAGACTAGAGTTGTACCAATTGATAGATCGAGTGGTTTGACAGCTGGGAGGACAAATGGACAGAATTATAAACAGAGAGACAGATTGACAGATAGCCAGATAGACAGACGGACAGACAGATAAATAGGCAGATAGACAGATGGATAGACAGATAGCTGGATAGACAGACAGATAGACGTACAGACTGATAGACAGACGGACAGACAGATAGAAAGACAGACAGATAGACATACAGACTGATAGATAGATGGACAGACAGACAGACAGAGAGTGGGACAGACAAACAGACAGACAGATAGATAGATAGACGGTTAGACAGGTAGTAGGATAGACGGATAGATTGTCCGACAGACAGATAGACGATAGGTAGATGGACAGACAGATGGACAGTTGGATAGACAGACGTACAGACTGATTGATGGATAGATAGACGGAGAGATAATACAAATGACAATATATAACCAACTATTACATTTCAAAAATTAGACAGACAGACAGACAGACAGATGGACAGACAGACAGATAGCTGAATAGACAGATGGACAGATAGATAGATAGATAGATAGATGAACAGACTGAAAAATAGACAGATAGATAGGCGGACAGGCAGATAGACAGATGGATAGACAGACAGACAGACAGACAGACAAACTGATAAATAGACAGATAGACGGAGAGGCAAATAGATGGATAGACAGACGTACACACTGATAAATAGATGGAGAGACAAATAGATGGATAGACAGACCGACAGACTGATAGATAGACAGACAGACACAGACACATAGATAGACGGATAGACAGACAGATGGATAGATAGACAGACAGATAAATAGACAGATATTTGGATAGACAGATAGACAGATAGATAGATAGATGGATGGATGGATGGATGGACAGATAGCCGGATAGACAGACGGACAGACAGATAGATAGACAGATAATTGGATAGTTAGGCAGACAGACAGATAGATAGATAGACAGATAATTGGATAGACAGACAGATAGTTAGGCAGACAGACAGATAGATGGATAGACAGATAGTCAGGATAGACATTATAGATGGACAAATAGTTGAATAGACAGACAGGTAGACGGATAGACAGACGGACAGACAGATAGACGGATATACACAGATAGATAGACGGACAGACAGACAGATAGACGGATAGACAGATAGATGGATGGACAGATAGATAGCCGCATAGACAGACGGACAGACAGATAGATGGATGGACAGATAGATAGCCGCATAGACAGACGGACAGACAGATAGATAGACGGATAGACAGATAATTGGATAGACAGACAGATAGTTAGGCAGACAGACAGACAGATAGATAGATAGATGGACAGACAAATAGTCGGACAAACAGACAGACAGACAGATAGATGGATAGACAGACGGACATACAATAGTCGTTTATACACAGATAGATAGATGGACAGACAAATAGTCTGATGGACAGATGGACGGACAGACAGACGTACAGACTGATAAATAGACCGATAGACAGACAGATAGACAGAAGTACAGACTGACAGATAGTTGGATAGACAGACAGACAGACAGACAGAAGAATAGACAAAAAGATAGACAGACAGACAGATAGACGGATAAAGAGACAGATAGACAACCAGATAGATAATATGAATGATAATATCAATGTTATATGAAATAAGACAGATTGATAGATACATATAAAGACAGATTGATACATAGAAAGACAGATTTATTTACATACATACTTGGAACTTTGAAGGAATGTGAAAAACTGGCCTTGAGTTTGAATAAAGAGTTCAGACATGCAGTGGCTTACATATCTTTTCTCTACAAATCCCATAAAGACACTGCGCATTGCTTCTGAGGTCCACCTTCATTTGCATTCACAGCCAACAGGGGGTATAACTATATGACATGGATGAAAATGCAAAAGGATCTCTTTCACTCAGAGCGCATATACTCTCACAATACTGCAATTTCACGCTATACAGCTCTAATTCTCAATCATTTTAGGACTGTCTTGTTTCGTTTAGTGTGAATGGTCAGATAAAATAATCCATCTACAAGGCGCCATGAGGAGAAAATCTTGGCCTTTAAATAAGCGAGAGGTTTCACATCCTCATAAATCAGTGCATTTGGACACAAATTATAACTTTGTGACAAGTTGCCCACTCACTGGCAGCATACAAATTTAAGTGATCGATTCAGTAAGGCTACAACACAAATTCGATTTACTCTAAGCTATAAATCGCTGCAAGACACTCGGCTCATTAAAAGCAGCTAGAGAAAGGACCAGGGTGACTTATTTTGAGTTAGACACACAGATTCAAACAGTGGTCATGACATGGAGCTTCTGAAAGCCCTACAATAAAACCTCCCCACATCACAGCACATCATGCCTGGGAGCAGAGAGACGGCAGGGTTATCGGCAGCTTTATAGGGTGGATTCCTACAGCCTGCCCTCCTGTGAGTGATGATAGATATACCACACACAGACAAGCCAGAGAATGTCTGTTCTCTTCATAGTCAGTGGGAAAGTCAGCTAAGACAGACAGCTTACACATTTCCCAGGATCCTCCTCATTTGCTCCTTTATCCTTAAAACTGAGACATTTCTGTAGCAGAGGCTTTCAAACTGGGATTCACAAGAGGCTACCTAGGGTGCACATAAACCGATAATTATTTATTTTTATAGACCTTTTTCCTGAACACGGAAGTAAGTCCGACTCTTAACTGAAAGAATGCTTTGCATTTCCGGTCTGCATTGTTTCTAGTCAAATTAGGGTATATTCCGAGCTAATAAACTAATGTTAAACCTATTCAAATGTTTTTAAAAAGCACATGGCTCCATAGCACCATCACTTGGCAATGTCGCAATGACCGTCATTTGTCAGTGCCTCACTTTAATGAGTGTGTAGATGACACGAAGCAGCGGACGTTAGCCACATTAAAAACAGATGGACGCTATTTGAATGAGTTCCTATGGAAACCGGAACAGAAAAGCATTCAATCTGACGTAAGAATTCGTAATGGCGGCGCTCATCGTTTACTCAGGAAAAAGGTCTATATTTATTTTTGAGTGTGTACTTGTATTTTATGTGTGTGTGTGTGTGTGTGTGTGTGTGTGTGTGTGTGTGGTCTGGTATTCATCACGTTGTGGGGACCAAATGTCCCCACAAGGATAGGAATACCAGTAAATTTTGACCTTGTGGGGACATTTCTCAGGTCCCCATGAGGAAACAGGCTTATTAATCATGCACAATGAGTTTTTTTGAGGAAGTAAAAGTATGCACAATCTCCTGTGAGGGCTAGGTTTAGGTGTAGGGTAGGTGTAGGGCCATAGAAAATACGGTTTGTACAGTATAAAAACCATTACGCCTATGGAATGTCCCCATAAAACATGTAAACCAGTGTGTGTGTGTGTGTGTGTGTGTGTGTGTGTGTGTGTGTGTGTGTGTGTGTGTGTGTGTGTTTTCCCCCAGGTCTGTCAAAGTTGTTGTGTTCACTTACAATATTACTCATTTAAAAGATGTTATTATGGTTACCAACCCTAACTGTAATAATAAAAAAAAGATATGCTGTCAAATTAATTTAATAATTTGCTTTAGCATCACCACAGTAAATATACAGTATATACGTCAAATAATTCATTTAAAAAATTAATTTAAATAAAATTAAAATTAATCTAAATTAAATTATTATTATTTTAGTTTTTTTGGTGATTATTGTGTTCACTTATGGCATTAATAATTTAACAGATTTGATATTACTGGTACCAACCCTAATAATAAGGGGAAAAAACTATGCTGTCAAATTAATTTAATAATTTGTTTAAGCATCAACACAGTAAAAAATACAGTATATACCTCAAATATTACTTATAATAAAATAAAAAAAATAAAAAATAAAAAAAATCTTTCTGGAACTTAAAGGTGCAATAGAATGCATTGAGAGAATATTTAAAATTGTTCTCTGATATCTACATAGAAGGTATATGGCATAGGAAAGGGCAAAAAATCTCTTTACAGGTCCATTTACAACCCTAGAATTTGTCCCTAGAATGAAACAGTCTGTTTTTGCCTTATTTGGAAGCTTCATGAATATTAATGAGCTCTGCTCTGATTGGCTGTTTCACAGAGCTGCTCGTCTCAATAGCTCACACATGGATAAAAATATAATTAGGAGCTCTCGCCGCTTTTATTATGCGGTTTGTTGAATCTGCCGTTTTGAATCGCGGACAAACAAGTTACAATGCAGAGACACAAGTACTTACCACACAAGTTGAGCTGCTCGTCAGTGATTCTCAAGATCTGTAAATCATTCGCCATCATCAGCGCAGTTATTTCTCCATCATTCGCCATCATCAGCGCAGTCATCTCTCTGTTTATGTGGTAAGTGAAATCCTATGTATTGCAATGTAACAGGCTAGCGCTAGCATTAAGCTAACCGTGTCCCTTGAGTGACTCGTCTTGTTTAACTGATGTACTGACGTTACCGATGATTGGGCGATGCAAATGTTGGTGGCGTAACTATTAATGATCTCGGGAAAGTTTCGTAACAGTCGGTGTTATGTTGGAATTGACCTATTTTTCGGTGGTCTTTTGCAAATACTAGATTTATATAAGAAGTAAGGATGCACCGATCATGATTTTTCATGGCCGATTCCGATACCGATTTTTTACAAGCAAGCTGGCCGATTCCGATACCGATTTCCGTTTTTTTTTTTTTTTTTTCAAAAACAAGAGGTTATGCAAGTAAACAACATGTTTATGTAGTATTTAACAGGCCAAACTGGCTTTGGCTATTGAAACAATAGCATCTGACATCTGAAATAAAAAAAAATAAAAATATTAAATTAAATACAGTTTAATAAGTAAAACATGTGCTTTTAGTAAAGTAAAACAGTAAGCCAACAGGCATTTTAATGTAAAATAATAATAATCATTCTTAACAGAACAGACTTTTTTTTTGGCTTTTCAAAAGTAGATGCTTGTTTTTTGTTTTTGTTTTACAAAAAGAAGCATCTCAGCTTTGTCATATTTGAGTCTGTTTCTTTTTTCATCTATCACGTGAGAAGCTGAGCTGAACAAACGTTCGCTGTCCGCGCTTGTGCAGGGCGCGGACAGGTACGCTCGCGCAACTTCTGCGAGCACAGAAAAGCAGCTCTTTGTGAATGAATGAATGATTCATGAAGTGTATGAATTATCTTTCTGAATGAATCGAATGCCGCGCCCCGCGTGCACACTTCCGGAAAAAAAACGGCCGGGATAAAAACGAAAACCGGTTTCGGTTTAACGGTTTCGATTTATGGCCGGTCAACCGGTGCATCCCTAATAAGAAGGAGGAAACGATGGTGTTTGAGACTCATGGTATGTCATGTCCATGTACTGAACTGTTATTATTTAACTATGCCAAGGTAAATTCAGTTTTCCATTTTATGGCTAAATTGGGCTAGTGGTTTAGAAAATGGATGTATTGTATTATATTATATTATATTATATTATATTGTTACATTCTAAAAATGTATAGAAACAAATATAAAAAAAAAATAAAAAATAAAAAAAATTATAAGCACTAAGTTATAAACAAATAGATCTTTATAGATGGAAATATATAGGTAACATTTTATTTTTAATAATAAATTAATTAATAATAAATATTATTAATTTAAATAATATATAAGTAACATTATAAACATAATATGTGACCCTGGACCAAAAAACCAGTCATAAGGTTACATTTTACAAAACTGAGATGTATACATCATATGAATACTCAATAAATAAGCTTTCTATTGATGTTTGGTTTGTTAGGATAGGACAATATTTGGTCGAGATACATCTATTTGAAAATCTGGAATCTGAGGGTGCAAAAAAATCGTCTCAGGTTACGTATGTAACCCTGGTTCCCTGAGGGAACGAGACACTGCGTCCTGAGACACTTTGGGGAACGCCATTGGCGGGCCGCACTCTGAGTCATGTCCAACGTCCAATGAGAAACGGGAGTGACGTCACAGGCGCGGTGACGTCATCGACCAGGAAGTATATAAGCACGTGCGTTTGAAGCTGGCGTCGGCTTATAGGAATGAAGCGAGCGCAGCAGGGATGCGGGAATTATGGTCCGAGACGCAGTGTCTCGTTCCCTCAGGGAACCAGGGTTACATACGTAACCTGAGACGTTCCCTTCCGGGAACTCTACACTGCGTCCTGAGACACTTTGGGGAACGAGGTATCAACGCCCCCATAATTTCCAAGGCCCTGCCCAGTTTTTGTCTGCTAGGCCAAGAGTGGAAAAGTTGTGTCTTGGTACACTTCAGCCTGGGAAACTTGCCAGGACATGAGTGATAATACATCTCTGTCTGTGGAGCCCACCAGACAAGAGGGAGAGAATGTACCTCGGCCCTCGGGCACACGAGGTTAGCATAATCCAGTGTCTGGAATACTTACCTGATGAGACACTATGGAAACTCTGCCTGGTGATCTTGCCAGGACGCGAGTGATGATGCATCTCTGTCTGTGATCAACCACCAGACAAGAGGGATAAATGAGCCTCAGCCCTCAGGCACACGAGGCTAGGGTTCTCAACCGCTGCCTGTCACAAGACCAGTGCAGGGGGAGAAAGGCTCCTCGGCCCTTGGGCACACGAGGAGAAGTGGTAGTCCTTTGTCTGCGCTACGGCCAGAACAAGAGGGACACAAGAAGTGCCTGGTGAACGTGCCAGGACACTGGAATACATCTCTGTCTGTGATCAACCACCAGACAAGAGGGATAATGAGCCTCGGCCCTCAGGCACACGAGGCTAGGGTTTTCAACCGCTGCCTGTCACAAGACCAGTGCAGGGGGAGAAAGGCTCCTCGGCCCTTGGGCACACGAGGAGAAGTGGTAGTCCTTTGTCTGCGCTACGGCCAGAACAAGAGGGACACAAGAAGTGCCTGGTGAACGTGCCAGGACACTGGAATACATCTCTGTCTGTGATCAACCACCAGACAAGAAGGATAAATGAGCCTCGGCCCTCAGGCACACGAGGCTAGGGTTCTCAACCGCTGCCTGTCACAAGACCAGTGCAGGGGGAGAAAGGCTCCTCGGCCCTTGGGCACACGAGGAGAAGTGGTAGTCCTTTGTCTGCGCTACGGCCAGAACAAGAGGGACACAAGAAGTGCCTGGTGAACGTGCCAGGACACTGGAATACATCTCTGTCTGTGATCAACCACCAGACAAGAGGGATAAATGAGCCTCGGCCCTCAGGCACACGGGGCTAGGGTTCTCAACCGCTGCCTGTCACAAGACCAGTGCAGGGGGAGAAAGGCTCCTCGGCCCTCGGGCACACGAGGAGAAGTGGTAGACCTTTGTCTGCGCTACGGCCAGAACAAGAGGGACACAAGAAGTGCCTGGTGGACCGCCAGGACACTAGAAAACATCTCTGTCTGTGATCAACCACCAGACAAGAGGAACACAGGCCTCGGCCCTCGGGCACGCGAGGCAGGATATCACACCTCTCGCCTGGAGGACTGCCAGGTTGAGAGGGTAGAAATCCTTTTCCTCCATAGAGGAAAGCGCCTAAGCACCTCTAGGCCTAGCAATGCTAGGGCTGAAGGACGACTGAGCCAGGAGTGACTCTGAGGTCTAGTTCGTAGAATCTGACGAACGTTAGAGGTGAGGACCAACCCGCCGCACTGCAGATGTCCTGGATCGGGACACCTGCCATCAGAGCTTTAGAGGCTGCAATGCCTCTAGTTGAGTGAGCCTTGACTCCCATCGGGGATGGGAGACCAGAGGACTCGTAGGCAGTAGAGATGGCATCAATGATCCACTTACTGATAGTAGGCTTGGAAGCTGGGCACCCCCTCTTAGGGGGGCCGTAACAGACCAAAAGTTGCTCTGATTTACGCCACAGGGCAGCTCTGTGGACATAAGTGTCCAGTGCTCTTACTGGACACATTAAGTTATACTTCCTCTGGTCGTGCTCCACGAATGGAGGAGGGTAAAACGCTTGGAGCGTTATTGGCTGTGGTGTCGCTGATGGGACCTTGGGTACGTACCCAGCTCGTGGGTAAAGGAATGCTTTGGCCAACCCTGGGGCAAAGTCAATGTAAGAAGGGGCCACTGAAAGGGCCTGCAGGTCCCCGACTCTCTTGAGAGACGTTAGCGCCAGCAGCAGTGCTGTCTTTAGGGTAAGCATCCGATCGGAGGCCTCCTCCAGAGGCTCGAAGGGAGGCTTACACAGCGCCTCCAACACCACAGCTAAGTCCCATGTAGGGACTTTCGGTCTTGCACGAGGCCTCAGCCTGAGTGCACCGCGGAGGAAACGTGAGACCAGGGGGTTCTTGCCCACTGAAAGGCCGCCATGAAGGGCGTGGTAAGCCGATATAGCCGCCACGTACACCTTCAAGGTGGAGTGAGCTAACCCAGCGGACAAACGAGTTTGCAGGAACTCCAGCACTGTACCAACCGGGCAGTGGACTGGGTCTAAGCGGCGTTCATGACACCATGACGCAAACAGATTCCACTTTAGGCCATAAAGTTTCCTCGTAGAGGGAGCTCTGGATTGAAGGATGGTCTCAACAACCTCGGTTGAGAGACCAGCTCCTATGAGTTGTGCCCCCTCAGGGGCCACACCCATAACTTCCACTTCTCTGGGTGGGGGTGGCATATTGCGCCCCCAGCCTGAGAAAGAAGGTCGCTCCTGACAGGAATCTCCCATGGAGAGCCGTCGAGGAGGGCGATTATATCCGAGAACCATACTCGGGCCGGCCAGTACGGGGCTACTAGCAGCAGCCGTACTCCGTACCGGCGCACTCTTTCCATAACTCCCGGGAGCAGAGCGATCGGGGGAAAAGCGTACAGACGAAGCCTCGGCCACGTCTGTACCATGGCATCCAGTCCGAGAGGAGCTGGAGGAACTAGAGAGTACCAAAGGGGACATTGCGATGTCTCCTGAGTCGCAAAGAGGTCCACCTGGGCTTGACCAAAGACTCTCCATATCTGCTTCACCACCTGAGGGTGAAGCATCCATTCCCCGGGCCTCAGCCCCTGCCTCGACAGGACGTCTGCTCCCACATTGAGACGTCCAGGAATGTGAACTGCTCTCAATGAGAGAAGCTTCCCTTGTGACCACAGGATGATCTGGCACGCCAGCTTGTATAAGGGGCGTGAACGCAGACCTCCCTGGTGGTTTATATAGTAGACCACCGCCGTGTTGTCTGTGCGGACCAGCACGTGACGGTTTCTCAGGTCTGGAAGGAAATGCTTCAGAGCCAGGAACACTGCCAACATTTCTAGGCAATTTATGTGCCAAGAGTGATGCCGGTCGTTCCATAGGCCTTGGGCGGAGCGGCCACTCATGACCGCTCCCCACCCGGTGAGGGATGCATCTGTCGCTAGCGTGACGCGGCGGCAAGGAGCTCCCAGCGCTGGACCTTGTAATAGGAACCAGGGCTTTTTCCACATGACTAAGGCACGTAGGCAGCGCCGCGTGACCTTGATCTTGCGGAATGGGTTCCCCCTCGGGGAAAACCCTTTGGTTTTGAGCCACCACTGCAGTGGTCTCATGTGCAGCAGTCCAAGAGGTATCACGTTGGATGCAGCTGCCATAAGACCTAACAGTACTTGGAACTGTTTGACAGTGAGTAGCAGGCCTAGCTTGACCGCATTTGCTGCAGTAAGGATCGACTCGATCAGGTGACAATCGTGCCTGCATCGTGGTCGAATCCCAGATTACACCTAGATAAGTGGTTCTCTGTAATGGAGACAGCACACTTTTCTTGGCGTTGAGTCTCAACCCCAGCTTTTTCATGTGAGCAAGAACAACATCTCGATGTTGAGCCGCTAACTGTTCTGAACTGGCTAGGATGAGCCAGTCGTCTATGTAGTTGAGTATGCGGATGCCCTGGAGTCGCAGTGGAGCCAGAGCAGCATCCACACACTTCGTGAAAGTTCGGGGAGAGAGTGCTAGGCCGAACGGAAGAACTCTGTATTGGTAAGCTTTGCCCCTGAAAGCGAACCTGAGGAACTTCCGGTGTTGAGGAAGGATGGAGACGTGAAAGTATGCGTCTTTCAGATCTATCGTGACAAACCAGTCCTCGGACCTGATTTGAGACACGACCTGTCTGACAGTCAACATTTTGAACTTCAGTTTTCTTACTGAGAGGTTTAGCTGTCTGAGATCTAAAATGGGCCGCAGGCCCCCATCCTTCTTGGGAACAATGAAGTACCGGCTGTAGAACCCGGATTCTCTGTGTTGAGGAGGGACCACCTCGATGGCCTCCTTCCTCAGGAGAGTATTCACTTCCTGTTCCAATACCAGAGCCTGCTCGGGGCCTACCAGAGTAGGAAATACCCCGCTGAAAGGCGGCGGCTTGGCGCCGAATTGAATGGAATAACCTTTCTCTACAGTACGCAGGACCCACAGTAGTTTCCACGCTGCCAGAAATTCTACTAAGGGAACCAGCCTCTCGAGACTGGTCTCTGGATTTATTAGAGGAGCTAACTTGGTGACCTGTAGCAGCGAACTGGCAGGATGCACCTGAAGTGAGCGCTCTAGAGACCCCCGTGGGGGTGGCGAACTCTCTGGTTCCGCTACGATTCCGGGCGGAAGGACCAGAGAATGATGTTCGCGGGAGACTGCCGCGCCCTGTAACACCGGCAGGGTTAGCTGACGAATCTCCTGAGGGCCCCGAAGAGAGGTGGTCACCGTACTCCTCAGAGGCGGTGAGGCACCTGACTCTTCGAGAGGGGCTGCCCTCATTGGCCCTGGGCCACGACCATCAGGGCCGTTTAGCCGCGGCCCTCTTAGACTGTAGGACGACCCTCAGGTCCGGCCTAGTCTTAGAGGACCCCGGCTTGGAGTGTTGCTGAGCCCGCCCTCTAGGCTTAGCCGGAGGGGTGCGGGTAGCAACACTCCTTTTCTGTGCACCCCGGTGCGAGGAGCTAGCTTGCGGCTGGGGCTGCTCCCGTCCAGCAGCCCCAGAGGAGTAAGTGCGGCGAGGAAGAAACCGCTGGAACGCCGCTGCCTGCCTGCGGGCCTCCTGGTGTCTGCTGACAACAGTGTCCACAGAGTCACCGAAGAGGCCAAAGGGCTGCAGGGGGGCGTCCAGGAGCGTGACCCTGTCCTTCTCCTTCATGTCGGACAGGGTCAACCAGAGATGCCTCTCCGCGGCCACCAAGGCTGCCATAGACCGCGGCCACCAAGGCTGCCATAGACCGCCCAATGGCACGGGCGGTCTCCTTGGTGGCGCGGAGCGCCAGGTCTGCGGTCCTGCGCATCTCTGTGACGCTCACTTCCTCACCGTCACTAAACTCCTTCAGCAGGTCGGCCTGGTAAGCCTGGAGCACAGACATGGTGTGTAGGCAACCACCAGCCTGACCTGCTGCCGCATATGCCTTACCCATCAGACCAGACGTGATCTTTAGTGGCCTGGTGGGTAAGGACGGAGCCTTCAAGGACGATGCCAGGCCGGGAGACAGATAGCTCGCTAGTGTCTGCTCGACCTGGGGCATCGCCCTGTAACCGTATTCCTCCATCCCCCCCACATTACCGTAGTAATCAGAGGTGGGGGAGAAGAGACGCGAGGAATACGGTTTTTCCCACGATCTCCTGATCTCCTTGTGGAGATCGGGGAAAAAAGGAAGGCTCCGTTTGGGAGGTGCTGGCTTTGCCCGCAGGAAGCGCTCATCGAGCCTGCTTCCCTGCGGTTCATGGTCTTGTGCTGGTGGCCAACTGATGTTAAGCTTGGCCACCGCGCTAGTCAGCACCTCCACTAGCTCCTCGTATTGGGGTGAATGGGGGGGCGGTTGTGGGGTGTCAACGCTCTCAACATCAACCTCCTCGGAGGAAGACAGAAGGAGCGCTGACTCCTCCTCTTGGAGGGAAGGAACCGCAGTGCGGGCTTCCTCATCCAAGAGGAGGTCATACAATCCGCTGGGTGAGGAGAGAGATAGGGGATCACCCGTCTCAACTCCCTCCAGCAGATTTACCTGCGAACCCCATGAGTGCAGCTGCCGCTCCGCCTCAGCGGAAGCGGGGCCAGACCCACGGGGAACGCTAGTGAAAGCCCCCTCCTCAAAGAGGGCTTTCCGGGAACGGAGCAACCGCAGCGGCATTCGCTCGCACTGCGGGCAGCCAACCCCCTCAAGGGCTGACCTAGCATGCTCCGCTCCCAAGCAGACCACACATAGATCGTGTGTATCCCCACCAACAATGAAACGTTGGCAGGGAGGGACACACTTTCTATGTGGCTGCTGAACCGCCTTAGAACGTGCGTTCTTAAAAGAACGTTTTCCCCCTGGCATTTTGCTCAAATAAAAGTAGTGCAAACTGGCACTAAAAAACAGCAAAATGCAGATAAGACAGACAATAACACAGAGCGCTCTCGCTGAATGACAAAAGCTGACGCCAGCTTCAAACGCACGTGCTTATATACTTCCTGGTCGATGACGTCACCGCGCCTGTGACGTCACTCCCGTTTCTCATTGGACGTTGGACATGACTCAGAGTGCGGCCCGCCAATGGCGTTCCCCAAAGTGTCTCAGGACGCAGTGTAGAGTTCCCGGAAGGGAACTAAATACTGAGAAAATCACCTTTAAAGTTGTCCAAATTAGGTTCTTAACAATGCATATTACTAATCAAAAATTACATTTTGATATATTAACAGTAGGAATTTTACAAAGAATCATAATGGAACATGATCTTTACTTAATTTCCTAATGATTTTTGGCATAAAAGAAAAATCTAAATTTTTTAATAAAAAATAAATAAAATAAAATATTTCTGGTACCCACATTGCTATGCTGTCAAATTAATGTAATAATTTACTTTAGCATCAGTACAGTAAAAATACAGTATATACCTCAAATATTACTTAAATAAAATAAAATAAATCTTTCTGACACCTACATTGGGCATATATTAAAGTATATTATAAAAAGACATTTAAAAAATATTAAATAAAGTTATAAATAGGTCTTAATTACCACAATATTTTAGTCCTCACTAGCAGAATATTTTAAAGTTTGAAAGCCTCCGTTCTATGCTAATGAGTTAGAGTCAAATGAGAGGTAAAGGTTAAAGGGCAGAAAGCATTCTGGGAAGTCGCGCCCTCCCACAGTTTCACAAATCTCATTACACACTAGTATGCACCGACAATTTAAAGACTTTAGGTAAAAGAAGGAAAGAAAAACCGCTGCTAATTCTCTTACTGGCACCCTGCACTAGCTGACTGTGCAGTGAGGCTTCCTCTTAGGCATGAATCAGATATAATCCCAAATAAACCTGCAAAACATCCACAAATCAAAAGAATTAAAGCTGAACAATTTAAACAAATTGTCCCACTTTCTGCATGACAAGTTTTCATTAGTGTACGCTAGCACTAAACCTTCTCAAATGAAAAGGTGCCCACAATGACACCGCATTCTTTCTGGACCTGCCTCTCCCCCGCCTCCTGGCAGGATTTTATTACGCTAATCATTTTTCATGCGCTGCGCTAACGAGGGTGAATCCACTTGTGAGAGAGCAGCTCCATGCCTCCAACCAAATAGACTCATTTAATGGCACTAAAACCCCTGCTATTACAGCAAACTGCTTTTAATCTTCCCAATCAAATGGAACATAAATTTGTCAGCTCCGCTCGGGTGTCCTAGCAGCCGTGAGGGCACGACCTAGCATTAGCATGAATCAGCACGACCCCAGGCGATATATACAAACGCAACCACACACACAACAACCTGAGGATGACTGGCTTATCGGGGATCGTAACTAGATTGACCTTTTGGGATGTGAATGTAGCTCTCTTTGCACGTAGGAACAAGTTGGAAATTGTTAGTTATGCCACATTTCTGTTTAACAACACTTCTAAAGTCATAAAACTTTCACCACTGGAAGAATTTCTGGCCTGATTTGCATTGTTCAAGTTTGCACTAGTTAAAAAAAAAGTGTCCTGGACCATAAAACCAGTCTTAAGCAGTACGACTATATTTGAAGGAATAGCCATCAATACATTGTATGGGTCAAAATGATTGATTTTTCTTTTTAATGCCAAAAAACATAGGATATAAACTTAAGATAATGTTCCATGAAGATACTTTGTACATTTCCCTACTGTAAATATATATAAACTTAATTTTTGATTAGTTATATGCATTGCTAAGAACTTAATTTGGACAACTTTAACTGTGATTTTTGATTGTTCTGCACCCTCAGATTCCAGATTTTCAAATAGTTGTATCTCAGTCAAATACTGTCCAATCTTAACAAACCATACATCAGTGGAAAGCTTATTTATTCAGCTTTCAGATTTAGTTATCACATAATTTACCCTTATGAATAGTTTTGTGGTCCAGGGTCACATATTATAATTAGGTGGTGTAACAAATGTTTTAATAGATATGTTTTAATAGTGTTGTATAATTTATAATATTAAATGTAAAAGACCTTACCAGACATCTCATGTAATTTTACAACCTGATCTCTTGACAAAAATGAACCTGTGGGAACTTTTTCCGCAAAACACGAAATACATACTGCCATGTACATTTCGTGAAATATTCGATGTGAAATGTCCTTTGATTTTTTTTTCCGGAACAAATGGATGTGACGCAAATCGCGATCGCAAGCATGATGTTTTAGCTTTTTTTTAATCTCTCATCTTTCAGCTCTTTCATCGTGAGTCATGTTTTTCATAGGATTTGTACCCAAGGATTACGCATCTTAAATCCAATTCCGTGCTGGCTGGCTATTAAGCAAGTAAAGTAAAGATCATGTTCCATGAAGATATTTTGTAAATTTCCTACTGTAAATATATCAAAACGTAATTTTTGATTAATAATTTGCATGGCTAAGAAATTCATTTGGACAACTTTAAAAAGTGATTTTCTCAGTATTTTAAATTTTTGCATCCTCAGATTTCAGATTTTCAAATAGCTGTATCTCGGCCAAATATCGTCCTATCCTAACAAACCATACATCAATGGAAAGCTTAATTATTTCAGCTGATGAATAAATCTCAATTTAAAAAGTTTACCCTAATGACTGGTTTTGTGGTCCAGGGTCACATATGCTTATGTGGCACTCAAGAAACTATTATTATAAATGTTGAACATGTATAATATCTTTGCTTTTGCCTTCAAGATTGCATTTTTCTGAGTAACAAGCCATGCTGAAAGTGCCCATCAAACCTAAAAAAAAAATGAAATATTTATATATATTTAAAAAAAAAAAAAAATCAATCTCCCGCAGATCCAAAGCATGCATAAGCAGGAGGTCAGGTACGGATGATTAAACTGCCTCGCTTTTCATCAGACCTGATTAGAGCCGTGGTCTTCTCCTGTCTGTCTCTCATCTGCGTACAGATAAAGCAGCCCCTGAAAAGGTTGCAATCAATCTTTATCATTTTGGCTTGTCTTGTAGTTCAATGAAAATTAATGGAGTCTGCACCTTATTTATTTTCTACTAAAGAAAACAGTGTAAAAAGACGTTCAGCTTAATGAGGTGAAGCCACCTTTACTCATCAAACAGCAGCATTAATTGGGAAATCCAACTCTTTCGACTCCCTTTCTAAAAGCTGGATCATCTGCAAACTAACCTGAGCATATGATGTACTACATAACCAGAGTCGACCCTTAGAGGCACTATAGTACTGAAGGCCTGGAGGTGCACCCAGCATCCCGTTTGATAGAGGTCACCTCTGAAGCAATCGCTCTAAGTGTTCTCACTGGCAATAAAGAAGGAGATTAAACACAGGCTTTCACTTCAGTCACTGGACAGAAGACAGAAAACCAATCAAGCAGAAACAGCTCCTTTTTCTTCCTGTGCTTTCCGCACTGTCAGAAATTGTTACGTGGTATCTCTTCTTCCTTTAGTTTTTTCCCCTCCGTTTTATTTACATAATCCAAAGTAAGACCCTCGACCCGCTGACAGATCAAAGGGTCATTATAAGTCCTGCAGTTTCAGCATCGCATTAACCTAATGAAAGCAGTGACTCATGGAACGCTTCCCAAGATGCAGTGCTCTTTTTCCGTGTCTCCCCTCTGAGGTCAGCATTACTGCTTAGAAGTTCGAAAAGAAGCGGATAACGGAGGCGGGTGCTGAATCCATAGTCTTTTTGGCACCTGCACTGCATGCAAACTCTCTTTCGCTTACTTTTCCTCTTTGCTTCTGACTTTGTCAATTCAGCTCTGATTAAGTGGAAGGTCTGAGGAGTCTGAAAGCAGTGCCAGCTTTACAGAGCCATAATAGAGATGCTTTTTAGAGGGCAGCAAAGTGCCATTTCGCATACCTTGGAGAAAGAAAGATCGCCAAGTGACTCATATGCCCACCGAGAGGCTAAATGTGGTATAAATGACAGCATTAGACAGTAATACTAGAGGACCGAAAAAGTGAACACTGTGAAAACACGGCAAGCTTAGTGACTGGACTAAAGGAGTGACTAATGACCGTTGAAGAATTGTCACTCTGCTAAGTACGTAATCACATAGACTAAAGCTTGGTGACAAAATACAAATAGTGAAAAAATGTTGAAAAATGAAAGGCATTACTTTCTTGCTTAAATATGAATATGAATATCAAAACTATGATTATCAGTCCTTTACAAAGAGATAGAAATCTTTGCATTCATGTTTCAAGATCAAGTGAAAGGCAAAGACAGGCAAGAAAGAAAGGCAAAGTTGAATGAAAAAAAAAAAAAAATTATATATATATATATATATGTATATATATATATATATATATATATATATATATATATATATAATATTAAAAGAAATAAAATAATTATTAAATTAAAGTCTAAACACTTTTTGCCATGTAAGATACTTGCTTAAATAAAATAAAATAAAATAAAATAAAATAAATATTTTATTAAAAGAAATAAAATAATTAATAAGAGGAAGCCTAAATACTTTTGGCCATGTAAGATACTTGCTTAAAGAAAAGAAAAGAAAAGAAAAGAAAAGAAAAGAAAAGAAAAGAAATATTGTATTAAAATAAATAATTAATAGGAGAAAGTCTAAATAATTTGACAATGTAAGATACTTGCTTAAATAAAAAAAAATTAAAAAATAAATAAAAAATAAAATGGTATTACAAGAAATAAAATAAATAATTTGAGAAAGTCTAAATACGTTCGGCAATGTAAGATACTTGCTTAAATAAAATAAAATAAAATAATTTTAAACGAACAAAAAAAATAATAATAAGACAAAGTCTAAATACTTTTGACCATGTAAGACACTTGCTTAAAAAAATTTTAATTAAATTAAAAAATTAAATTAAATTTTAAACGAAATTAAAAAACAATTAATACGACAAAGTCTAAATACTTTTGACCATGTAAGATACTTGCTTAAAATAAAATAAAATAAATCGTATTACAAAAATAAAAGAATGAATAAAAGTGGCTGGACTAAAAGAGTGCGTAATGGCCGTTGAAGAATTAAAATAAAATAAAATAAAATAAAATAAATATTTTATTAAAAGAAATAAAATAATTAATAAGAGGAAGTCTAAATAATTTTGGCCATGTAAGATACTTGCTTAAGAAAAGAAAAGAAAAGAAAAGAAAAGAAAAGAAAAGAAAAGAAAAGAAAAGAAAAGAAAAGAAAAGAAATATTGTATTAAAATAAATAAAATAATTAATAGGAGAAAGTCTAAATAATTTGACAATGTAAGATACTTGCTTAAATAAAAAAAATAAAAAAATAAAATGGTATTACAAGAAATAAAATAAATAATTTGAGAAAGTCTAAATACGTTCGGCAATGTAAGATACTTGCTTAAATAAAATAAAATAAAATAATTTTAAACGAACAAAAAAAATAATAATAAGACAAAGTCTAAATACTTTTGACCATGTAAGACACTTGCTTAAAAATTTTTTAATTAAATTAAAAAATTAAATTAAATTTTAAACGTAATTTAAAAACAATTAATACGACAAAGTCTAAATACTTTTGACCATGTAAGATACTTGCTTAAAATAAAATAAAATAAATCGTATTACAAAAATAAAAGAATGAATAAAAGTGGCTGGACTAAAAGAGTGCGTAATGGCCGTTGAAGAATTAAAATAAAATAAAATAAAATAAAATAAATATTTTATTAAAAGAAATAAAATAATTAATAAGAGGAAGTCTAAATAATTTTGGCCATGTAAGATACTTGCTTAAGAAAAGAAAAGAAAAGAAAAGAAAAGAAAAGAAAAGAAAAGAAAAGAAAAGAAAAGAAAAGAAAAGAAAAGAAAAGAAAAAAAATATTGTATTAAAATAAATAAAAATAATTAATAAGAGAAAGATTAAATTAAATTAAATTAAATTTTAAACTAAATAAAAAAAATGAATAAGACAAAGTCTAAATACTTTTGAACATGTAAGATACTTGCTTAAAATAAAATAAAATTAATCATATTAAAAAAAATAAAAGAATAAATAAAATAAAGTCTAAATACTTTTTGCCATGTAAGATACTTAATTAAAATAAAAAGGAAAGTTAAAAAAAAAAAATTATGGGTATTTTAAGAAAAACCATAGTGCTGCAATAGCATATTTTAAAAGGTATTTGTAAATAAATAAAGTAAATAAATACACAAATAGATACATTCTTTTTTTTTCTTGTCTTTTTTTTACCTCAGTGCTGTTAATAGAGCTGCTTCTTTCAAATGACTGAATAACTTGTGCGATTAATAATGCAGGGAATAACACAAAACTAGAAGCAGAAAATGGCTGGGCTTCAAAATTAAAGGTCATGCAAACAGATGTTGATCATATCAGCTTCTTAATGCTTTCCAAATTAAATTTCAACATACAAGCATGCAATTAACATGATCACTGGGGCAGAAAACAGACGTTGCAGAGTCGTGTATCATTATCTTAGCACTAGACTAAACTTCCAATTGTTCCCTATGAGTCAGATGATTCATACATGTGTGTGTTTGTGTTTTCAGGCCATGCACTAATGAGAATATCAAGCTTGGGTTTCATCAACAATACTAGAAGTTATAGAAACATTCATCCTTCATGAACCTACTGGATGACCACGATTCAGGAGTCTGGAGACATCTGCAATACTCCGCCGGAGTTCATTAAGTTCAGAGGACCCCATTTTGTATTAACTGCTGCAGTGAAGCATTAAGACAGAGACAACGAAAAGCTTTTTTGGCCTATATGAGGCCTTGTACTCATCTGACCATTCAAGGGAATCTGTTGCTTGACAATAGAAGATTTGTTTTTGCTCATCTGTAAACCAGTTCAGAGGGCAGAACATCAAGTAACTTGGGAGTAATCAAATGCACCCGTAAGAGACTAGCCGATCCAATTATTTCTCTTCATTTGTTTTCGAAATGAATGTGGACAACCTTTCCCTGGATGTCACCGCTGAGAAATGTTTCACTCTTCTAGCACAAATGCACTTCCATTTATGGAAACAAAATACTTTGGACACAAACAAATAGCACATCTACGGGAAGCCAAGACAATATCCATTTAAGAAGTTCTGGGCTCCAGTGTCACAGACAAGATCAGAAACAAACAACGGACAAAAGCAGTTCTAGTTATAAGTTATCCCCTTAGCGTTCCAACGTTCCACCCGCAGAAGGTTTTGCATTGAGTTAAGTTTGACAGGAATGATAAGGTCATGGTTTTTTATGTTAAAATAGTCCAATATTCTAAACTGTCAAAAAATAAGTAAATGTCATGCTTCTAAGAACTCTTAAAGGGACATTTCACCCAAAAATGATTTGCTCACCCTCAAGCCATCCTAGGTGTATATGACTTTCCTCTTTTAGACAAATACATTCAGAAATAACTGTAGCTAATAACTTAATATTGTATTAATTTCTATAACAATTAACATAATCATTTCTTAACTCAAAATAAAATATTAATAAACCTATCTCTGATAATCCTGGGTTATGGTCACGCAGGTTTATGCATTAAACATAAGGATGTCATTACCTCGACAAAATGATCTCATGGCCACGACATAATATGACGTTCCCACAAGTTAATATGACGTTCCCACGAGTTTATATGTCGTGGCCACGACAAACATAAGTGAACCGAAGGTGTCCCTCCAGGTCACCGTACAAACGAGTCTTTTAGCTTGCAGCGATGTTTGCTGCCGCTTCAGTTTCAGTTCCTGTCTCAATGTATTTTCTGAGATCCCTCAGAATACACCGGCGTCACGCGAGACCACTTTACTTCCCGTGCGCATTTTAAATGGCCAGATCTGTACCAAAAATTTCCTGGCTCTACCAAACTCTATAATGGTAGTAAATGGGCGTTGAGATTTTAAAATCCAATAAAGTGCATCCATTTATCTTAAAAGTGCTCCACACAGCTTTGGGGGGTTAATTAAGGCTTTCTGAAGTGTTTTTGTAAGAAAATATCCATAGTTAAAACTTTATAAACCGTGATCTCTAGCTTCCGCGAACTGCCGCCAAGCATTCAAGGGAAAGTGGCGTTTCAGCGGATGACGTAGGTGTAGCGTTTAATAAAATAAAATAAAAGGTATTAAAAGAAATAAAATAAAGTCTAAATACTTTTGCCCATGTAAGGCACTTGCTTAAAAAAATAAATAAATAATAATAAAATAAAAAAGAAAGTCTAAATACTTTTGGGCATTTAAGATACTTAATAAAATAAAATAAAATAAAATAAAATAAAATAAAATAAAATAGATAAGTAAGCAATAAGTAATAAAGGAATTAATAAAAAAAAATATGAAGACGTTTGCCTGTGTAAGGCACTTGCTTAAAATAAAAAAAATAAATAAATAAATAAAAAAATAAAAAATCTAAATACTTTTGCCCTTGTAAGGGACTTGTTTAAAATAATAAAAAATTATAAAAATAAAATAAAAAAAAGAAAGTCTAAATACTTGCCCATGTAAGACACTTGCTTAAAATAAAATAATAAAATAAAATAAAATATGGTATTAAGAGGAATAAAAGAATTAATAAAAAAAGTCTAAATACGTTTGCCCATGTAAGACACTTGCTTAAATAAAATAAATAAAATAAAATAAAATAAAATAAAATAAATAATTAAATTAAATTAAATTAAATTAAATTAAATTAAATTAAATTAAATTAAATTAAATTAAATTAAATAATATATGGTATTAAGAGGAATACAAGAATTAATAATAAAAAAAAGTCTAAACACGTCTGCCCATGTAAGGCACTTGTTTAAAATAAAAAAAATTAACAATAAAATAAAATAAAAGGAATTAATAAAAGTAATAAAGGATACACTTCATAGGCCTTTATTAACCCATCCGGAGCTATGTGGAGCACTTTTTATGGTGGAGGGTCGAAAGTCATATACATCTAGGATGGCTTGAGGGTGAGTAAATCATGGGGTAATTTTCATTTTTGGGTAAACTATCCCTTTAATTCACTAGCAAAACATGTACTATAAAAATCTAAATCATAAAAAACATCTTTGCTTCCAATTTCTTAAGATTTTCCTGTCAAAAACACGATTTCCTCTTGCTCTCTAAATATTTTCTTTTTTGTCGTTATGGACATCCAGGTTATTGATCCATGAGAGGAAATGCTGCATCCTCATCCTCATCCCCAGACTCTTCCTGCTTCAAGCCCTCAAATGATGTCAGTATCCCTTGTGTAAGAAAACAATGCAATTTATTCTTCCCACACAGGAGCCTGATCCCAAAGCACCGCTAATCCACTTAATAGTGATGCTGAGTCTGGGACTGGGATACAGGCAAAAGAGAAGGGCTGGGAGAGAACAAGCAATGGAAAGAGAGCGAGGAAGAAGAGGGCGCTCTCCTGCTGTGCAAGCATGGTCAGCTCGCCCCAGAATTTCGGGCTCGTCTCCGGTTTGCATTCGGCAAATGCACCCTCTGCAAACAATGGCCACTTATGTTTCCATAGGGACTGGAGCTTATGGGTAGGCTTGGCTCTCTCTGCTCTAGAGAGGCTCATTAAAGTGCTGAAAAGCTCCATACAACATGGTGCAGTGTGCAAATCAGTGAAACATGCCACACTGACCGCATAAGGTGATTTAAATAGTGAGGTGACGAATAAGGCAAATTAAAGGAACCACAGCTGAGCAGAT
>NC_133378.1:23340427-23363138 GCF_049309525.1 Garra rufa | reverse complement strand
ATAATACAACAGATTATATTTCAATAATATAGATTATTAGCAGATGAAATTCAAAATAAAATCCATCCACTGATACAATAAATTGTGTAAATAAATGTTTATAAAAAAATACATTTTGTAAAAAAAAAATTATAATTTTGTATTCTGAAAATGTATATTTTTATTTAAAAAATCATATAAATATTTACTATATTTACAGTACAGACTTTGATTATTGTTAAAATATAATTTCCTTATTCATCAGAAGTAATTTTGCAACCACTTCATCCGTAAGTTGTGAATCACAGACTTTTTAAACCCCACCATATTTATTTCAAAAGCACAAAGACATAATCGATTTCAAAATGCCGCAAACGATGCAAATCTGATTGGATTACAAAACGGAAGAGCTACAGATTGTTATTTATAGCTTTGAGAGGTCTGACATAAAGCGGAGCGAAACCCGAAACCATCTACCTACATAATGACAGCAGGAATTCGGGAAAAAGTGGCAGACATCTGGTTTATCCAGTGCCCGTTCTCACATAACAGGCTAATAAAGTGCGACTGCTGGAAATGTATAGCTCAGAGCTGTGGATTCTTTCCCCCCCTCCGTACGGCTCCTCCGAGAGGAATGCTGAGCAGGTTAACACAAGAAGACTCAGACACGTCTGCACAGGTCCCCTTCCTCTATACATTTACTCCCACACAAAGACGGCACCTTCCCAGCTGACATTTAGTCTTTGTGCGACGCCTTTTTTTGAAGTGACTGTGAAGTAACTGACCACCTTGAGCTGACAAGATAAAAAAAAAAGACAAAAGTGAGCTAACGTTACAAAAAGGAGAAAATCTAAAGAGCCGGAAGTCATCCATGAGGGACAGGAATTCTAACTGTGCGTTCCACCTTTTGTAGATGCCATGCAGGATGGCAAAGGGACGTATTCTTCAGATATTATTTGCCCTTGCTGTGGGAAAACAGTGGGACAATGGGTCTTGTCTGCTTTTATTACGGGTGAATGGATGGATTGGACGAACCCCGTCACCCAAAACGCTCATGTTACCTGCACCAGACAAAAACACCCACAAGCTACCAGAGTTGCCAGACAACACACAGACATTAAACACACAAAGAGAGAGACGTGTGCCCTACGTGTACCTGATATACAAAGGAAAGCACACACAGACACTGGCTAAATAGTTGGGTCATTTTATGCGAATCAAAAATACAAAGAAATCTATCACTGATAGCTGTGATCCTCATTTTTTAACACAAAATTTGTCTTTAAATGAATTAATTGTATATTTTTTATATTTTTTCCCCTTTTATATTTTACACTTCCAAGCTCCAAATAAAATAAAATAAAATATTTTTTTAAATTAAAAATGTAATTTTATATTAAATTTAATTATACATAAATAAATACATGCTGCTAAAATCAATAAATTGCACCATCCAATATTTATTTTTTTCTCCCTTTTTATGTGCATTACATTTATTATTAAAAATATAATATTTAATATTGAATTTAGTTATTAAAAAAAGAAATAAATGTTGCCCATAACTATAAATTGCACCATTACAGTATTTTTTTCTTGTTTTTTTTTTTTGTGCATGACAATGTACACTTTCAAGCTCCAAATAAAATAAAATATTTTATTTTACATTTTTTGTTAAAAATGTATATGTTATAATAAATTGAATATTTTATATTACATTTAATTATTAATAAATAAATGTTGCCAATAACAATACATTGCACTATACAGTATTTCTTTTTTTTGTGCATGACAAAAGAAATCCAAGCTGGAAATACTTAAAAATTGATTTTAGAAACGCAATTAGAAATAAAAAATACATTAAAATAAATGTAATTATTAATAAATAAACAAATGTTGGCAATAACAATAACTTTTTTTTTTCTTCTTTTTTTGTGTGATGGCAATGTACACTTTCCAGCTGAAAATAAAATAAAATAAAATAAAATAAAATAAAATAAAATAAAATAAAATAAAATAAAATAAAATAAAATAAAAAATAATGTCTGCAGTACTACTCAACAAGCTCACCAAGAAATTGAGTTTTTCATGTTTTAAAAAAAGAAAAAGAAAAGAAAAAAAAAGAACATTTCTGGGTATATTCATTAATAAAACCTTTTTAAAAGTGGACGCCCTGCAATCTTGAGACTGCACAACTGCGATGTCAAGAAATGAAATCATTTGGGTCAAAAGAAATTTCCTTTGTCCTCGCCCAATTTCTAAACCCTTAATAAGAAAGAAAAAGCAAGGTAAGAGGTGAAGAAGTAGAGATAAAAAGAACAGGGCACCTTGGCAGATCAGCCGAAGCCTGTGGGTGGAAACAAAATCGCTGGAATTCCAGCCTCAGACGGCATGTCCCTAATCTCATTATCTGAATGAGTATGAAATCTGCATTCCTGCACCCCTTTCACCTCCCCTCCCGGGCCTGGTCCACTTAGTCTCTCCCTCTCTCTTGCTATGACAGCGGACACTTCAAAAGACTCTCTTGAATGAGTCTTGAGAAACAGGATCCGGCCTAGAGAAGCCACTCTCTGTAATCTAGCGCGGACGAGCATCTCCACCAGTGGTCAGGATGACCTGTCAAACACACGGCCTATCACTGAATACTACAGGCAAAGAGAAACACGCATATAATGACACCAGCTGGATAAGATAAAGTGCTTTTTAAAGCCGCAAAATGGACTGGAAAGGATTTCTATATCTGTCAGATCTGACTGAATGTGCTTTTTCAGTCAGCGACGTGACAAGACTGACACTACAGTACATTTTGTCTCCCACTGACAGCAGACAGGTTTAAACTGACCTGTCTTATCATGACCTGCAAGCAATCCCAGGAGAGCAAGATTTCATGAGACAGTGAGCTGTGAATGTGATAAGCAATACATATGAAATGGTAGAAGTGGGCAACATACAGAATACAGACACGATTAACCAAAATCTGTCAACCAGTAGAGGTTTTCGACTATCATTCCTATCGCTGTTACACGTGTGGTCACAAAAATGTATCATTTGCATGCGTTTTTAAGCATTGCAGTTTAAAAACATGATTTTAGGACATTAAAGCGCAATCAGCAGTGAAAGAGAACTCATTTCGCAATATGCGCGCTGTCTGTTTCTGAGCACTGTCAGAGAGGTGTTCATAGAGTGCAGGAGTATTAAACAGTTATTTTTGTCTCTTTTTAGGCCTTTAACATCTAAACACACACGCTTGTATGTGTCAAAATGCTTGTCTTTGCAAGTATCCTCGTAAACACAGTAATTTAGGTCTTAAGTGAAAGCAAACAGCTGAAAGAAAACATGTGCAACAGTATATTGCAAGGGTCACCAAACTTGATCCTGGAGGGCCGGTGTCCTGCAGAGTTTAGCTCCAACTTGCCTCAACACAGCTGCCTGGAAGTTTCAAGTATACCTATTAAGACCTTGATTAGCTGGTTCAGGTGTGTTTGATTAGGGTTGGAGCTAAACTCTGTAGGGACACCGGCCCTCCAGTACCGAGTGTGGTGACCCCTGGTATATTGGATCCGGGTAGCTCTTAAAGTTATAGCAGTCTAATATTCCTGCTGTCTGTCATTCATGTTAATCACACAACTAAAAAGAAATCTCTCACTGCTTTTGACTAAATAATGGTTGTGTAATTTTAATAAGAAGAAATATATGTGACCCTGGACCACAAAACCAGTCACAAGTAGCATGGGTGTATAGCCAACAATACACTGTATGGGTCAAAATTATTATTTTTCTTCCAGGATATTAAGTAAAGACCATGATCCACGAAGATATTTTGTAAATTTCCTACTGTAAAGTACATCAAAAATAAAATTTTTGATCAGTAATAAGCATTGCTAAGAACTTTATTTGGACAACTTTATACGATTTTCTCAATATTTAGATTTTTGCGCCCTTAGCTTCCAGATTTTCAAACAGTTGAATCTCAGCCAAATGTTGTCCTAACAAACCATACATCAATGGAAAGCATATTTATTTAGTGATTTATTTAGTAATAATGTATAAAGCTCAATTTTAAACAATGGCCCTTATGACTGGTTTTGTGGTCCAGGGTTACGTATATTTAATTTTCAAAGTGAAGAATAGGCAGTGTTTTTGTACATTTGATTAATTTATAAAATGTATGTAGCATTTCTTGTTTATTTGATATGCTGTAGTTTTTTTTTTTTTTTTGTCTTATTGCTTGTAATTAGTTTCTTATTCTTATTTAATCACTGACTGTTTACTTGTCTTCAGTGAGCTTGAGTTTCTTTTTTTTAGGCTAGTATCAATTTTTTTGTGATACTGACACTGGTGACAAGAATTATGAAATTTCTATGGTATAAAAAAATTTGACATTATTTAAAGCGAAAACAACGATATTGTGATACATATTGTTACCATGAAATTAAATGACTCATATCATGATATAAGAAATTGAAGTGGGGTCCAAAAATCAAAGAATACATCTGAGAATACCTGATATTCAAAATACAATTGAAACCATTTAGAAAAAAAAAATAAAAAATAAGTCAAATAACTAAAATAATTCAAATAAATAAATTTTAAAATAACAAATATTTCCAATTCAGTTTTCATTCGACTAAAAGAACAACCCAAAAACATTTCACTCACTCATTTTATGCTAAAAAATATAATTGTACTAATAAAGCAATAATTTATTTGTATTAAATTAGAAAAACTTATTTTCACTAGAATTCTTAGACATTTTGACTCCACTGAATCTGACAAACAACTCATTTTGTGAGCCCACCTACAGTTGACTTATGTAAAATGCAATAATGAATCACAAAACATATCATAGAAAGGGTGTACAGAACCGTAGCACACTAAATATCAAATGTCAAGGTTAAATGCTAGGGTGAAACCTAAATAAACAAGTTAATCAGCATGATTTAAAGGTGAGCATTGCCTCAGATGTGTCCTCTGAAAATGTTACAGGCAAATGTTATGTCTGTGTCATTGCTCTGGGTGAGTCTGTCAGTTTGGTAAAGGTGACTGTCTCCGTCATTGGCAGAAAAATAAATACATTTTTCAATTCACCAGTTAATTTCAGTTTTTTCCAAATGTCCTTACAGTCTACAACAGCATAAGATCCAAAACTGGCAAAAAACTGACTAAGCCAATAAAAATGACAAACTATTTTCACGGATTTCCCACTAATTTACATTCCATTATCGATGGAAAGCGGACATATGTAACCCTGGACCACAAACCAGTCATAAGGGTACATTTTTTGAAATTGAGATTTATTCATCATCTGAAAGTTGTATACGTTTTTGGCTGATACAACTATTTGAAAATCTGGAATCTGAGGGTGCAAAAAGTTGTCCAAATTAAGTTCTTAGCTATTCATATTACTAATCAAAAATTAAGTTTATATATATTTACGATAGGAATTTTACAAATGTCTTCATGGAACATGATCTTTACTTCGTAATAATTTCTGGCATAAAAAAAAACCCCAATAATTTTGACCCATACAATGTATTTTTGGCTATTGCTACAAATATACCCATGCTACTTATAACTTATTGTTGTCAGCACTCCGCATGACTTTATCAATGAAAAAAGTTGACTGTAGCAGCAAACAAAATGCTCTATTTGTCCTTAAAGGTGCATAATTTAGGAAGTAAGAAGAACAAATACATCATTTTGGTTCATTTTGTTGTTGTTTTTCCACTACTTTGTTGAACAAAGTAGCTAAAAACATCTATTTTTAACACAAACCCACAGTAGCGAGACTAAAGCAGCTAGGTGAACTTTCCCACCCACAGCTCTTTAACAGTTCTGGGAAAATTAATAGTTAAAACATTTCGAAACCACAGAGGGCAGGGGGAGCATAAAAATCCTATTAACCAATACAAAGGCCGCAGTGTTTGGCTCTGACACTACGGCACTCTGCTTTAATGAAGTGGCCCGTTAGCGCTGAGTTAGCACCCGGGCCAAGATAAAAAAATAAACAGCTGATGGAGAATAAAACTGCACCGTTCACTTTGAAGAATGCACAAAGACAAATATTAGCATTCGGTTGGACTGCGCCCTCCACATTATGCTTCATTATCAGTGTCTGAGCTCAGCCAGTGCGATGCCAGCTGGGATGCATGCTCGGTAATGGGACAAGCACCCACTCCCATGAGATAGGACCCAATAAAAGAGCCATTTAGACCGGGGAGTGAGGTGCCGAAGAGGGCGCTAGGAGGTTTACAGGAAGGGACGGGCTTCAGCAGATGAAAGGGCCTCTCCCTCACGTCCGCTTTATGAGACACAGGGTTGTTTTGACTGTCTCCTGGCTTTTAATATACATGATAAAGGACGTCCTTAGAAAGGACGGCTTAAAAGCACAGGCCCACCACTGACAAAAAAAGCACACGGCTTCCTCACAATGACGATTGTGTGCGTCTCAGCACCGCTTTTCATGTGAAACTTCCTGGGTAAGTATAAAAAAAGACTACTTGGACAGGATGCTCCAGAAAGTGGGCTTCTAGTCATTTTAGGATCATGAAATAAATGGAAGCAATGTGAATTGGAGTAAAATATTGGCAGTATGCATCTGTTTAGAAGTGAAAGGCTTTGCTTCTTCACTTTGTTTTCTCTCATTGGACACATTTTTATGTGTATTGATTCATCCACCCAGCAGACACCGAACTAACGTTACAAACACTTGGCTGAGAGGAGCAAAGGGGGCTGTTTGTTCACAGCAGGACCGCCGTACACTGGCCAACACTGCATATGAAAGCACTTGAGAACAGACACACACATTGCTATTCCATCCCATTCTCTCATTGTCTTTCTCTGTCAAGGCGTGACAGGTGCAGACACCAGTTTACAACAGGGCTAGGGCAAACGAAGTACTGCTGAAGGAAAAAGAAGAAAGGAAATGGTGGCTATCAATATTCAATAACAAATAACTTGATGAAAACGCAACCAATTACACTTTCTGACCTGTACATAAAATTCAGTAATAATTAATCTGGTAAATCTGGCAACCAACTTGCCAACTCTGTTCCACTGTCTACTGAGGTAGCATAATAACAACATAAATGTATGATTGGAAACTCTACATTATGATCTGAATCTTTAAAACTCCAAGAACTACACAATTCCATGCTGAAAAAACCCCAGCTAAAACCAGCCTAAGCCTTTTAAGCAGTTTAAGATGGAAGTAGCTGGTTTTAGCTGGTCTCTCAGCCTGGCTAGGCTGGTCAAGCTGATTTTAGCTGGTTGTTCCAGCTGGTCTCCCAGTCTGACAAGCTAAGGAAGTGGCCAAAACCCCTCTAAAATCAGCCTGCTGACCAGTTATGACCAGCTAAGACCATGCTAGATGACCAGCTGAAACCAGTCAGCCATTTTAGGCTGGTTTTAGCTGTTTTTTAAACAGGGAAACAACTCACTCCATGGGATTAGCATATTGCTAAGATAATTGAAATTCTGTAATAATTCTTACCATCTTCAATCAGCCTGGTAAACCTGGCAACCAAATTATTAGCTCTGTTCCGAAAGCTAGTGAGCTGCCTTGCTGTCTACAGCCTATATAGACAATAGTCTACTGAGGTAGCATACAAACAATGATTTGAAACTCAACACAGTCAACAACTCCAAGAACTACACAAATAACGCACACAAGTGACAACTGGGATTAGCAAGGATTAGAGGAAAAGAAATGGTGTCTATCAACACACAATAACAAATATTAGGGCTGCCAGTTTAAGGAAAATTTTTCATGATAAAGATACAAACAAATAACAAGACAAACTTAAATTTGGTCACCTTGCTCTGATGTTGCTAAGCTAACTACATGGACAAAAATAGCATAAACAGTGCACTCAGAAACGGCTAGTAAATTGTACAAACAACCATAAGGAAATGTCAAGTAAATACTGAATTACACATGAAATTTGGAAGTAGAATAGCTGAAATTTAGTATGTAGTATTTTCTCTTATTTACAATTATAGTGTATAGAAGGTATTATAAGAAGAGAAATTGTTGCTCTCAATAGACAACAATAAATACTCTAAACAATAGGCACCATCGCAAAATTTGTAATGGTTTTACTGGTTATAATGGAACTTACATTGGTTTGAATGGAATCTGTAATGAACCCTGTGGGTTTCTACTGGTATATGGTCACCTTCTATTGGTGGCTTGTTAAAACCACTAAATCCTAATGGAATATGTCCCAAAACACACTACAGAAAACATTTTTTATTGGTTTTAATGTTTAAAAGTTGATGGTTTGTAATAGAAACCATTAGAATTTTTGTGATGGTTTCTGTTGTTTCTTTCAGCAGGGTAGTAAGACTGTCAAACTTTCTTTCTTTCTTTCTTTCTTTCTTTCTTTCTTTCTTTCTTTCTTCCTTATCAATTGATATCCCCAATAAATATCAATAATGGATTCCTTCTCTAATGAAAAATAAACAAGTTTAGCACTGCATGTCTGTGCATAAATTTGCTGTCTAACAACACGGTAGTGAGGTTTATATTTATTTCCTGCTCCAACATGAGGAGTCTTGGAAGAAAGACTGAAGGAAAAGCATGAGGGCTGCAATTACAGCTGATTGAGATGTGACAAAGCACCGGGTATGTGGAGAGAGAGAAAAAAAGAGCGATATAGAGACAGATGACGGCTTATTGGGGAATGATGAAAGTCAGCGAATGTCTTACCTGAAATGGCAGTCCGCAAGGTCAGTGATGGAACATGAAAGAGAGGGAGAGAAAAAAAGTCATGTTAGAGTACAGCAACCAGCTTTATATCTCTGCACCAAAATCTTGTAAGATGCCTTGAGATCTATAGCCTAGGTAAGCACTAAGCAGCATGCTAACCATAACGGTACCATCAAGTGAATGATTTGTAACATTACACCGACAGGAATTCAGAAAGTGCTTCTTTCAACAGACATGACTCTCAATTTCAACACGAATTACAAGAAACACATACTGACACGTACAATTATAACAGGCATTTCTCTCAATGAGTACATCATCTTGATGAACGCATTGTGGGATTCCCTTTAATTACACAACAGATTAAAGAGACTATAAAATCAATAATGTCTGATACCTAAAAAAAATATTTTTTAAGTATGAAATCCAGTTTGCAGTGTCTAAGATATTATGCTAAATATTCAAAGCTGCTTCCAGACAAGACCTCTCAGGAGTATCAAGACGTATAGAGTAATTTCCTTTCAGATGTAGGTAGATGGGAAGGTAGATAGTTTCTTTATCCCTGAAGGGATATGTAATGCAACACAGCTGCAACATCAAACAAAGAGTGTCTAAAAGCACAGCTATGCATTCGCACAGTGAGATTGAACAGTTGACAGTTTATGTCTTCAATATAGTAGTGTACTGAGGTCTGCCAAGCTCCATCCTTTCCTCAGCTGCCATCTTTCAACTCGCTGACACTCACTGAAATATTTACAGCAAGACCAGACACATGTATAATTTCCCCAGCCGGCTTCACCGCGAGCCAAAATCCAGTAACCAGGACAGTCGCCTTTTACCGTCATGCATATTTAAAAGCAGATTGAGATACACTTGAGCTCCCCGCTTCGAATATAAACGAATGGCTTTATGACAAATTACAATAGTTTCTAAAACAGAAAATGGAGACGAAAATGACAGAATAAGCAGAGAAATTATAAACGAACAAATCATGACTTCTTTGAAAATCCTTAACATGAAACCCAGAATGGTAAGAATGATCTCCTTTTGAAAGATAAAGACTAAACTCAAACTCATCACAATAAAACTAGGCTGATTTGCCATTTTCAACCCATTCTCCATCCTTAATGTGACACTATTGAGAAAACTTGATTATGTACAGTTGAGGTCAAAAGTTTACACCCCCCTTTCCAACAATGACTGTATGATTTTAAGATCCATCGTTTCACACTGAGGACAACTGAGGGACATATGCAACTATTACAGAAGGTTTAAATGCTTACTGATACTCCAGAAAGGGGGTGGGGGGTATAAACTTTTGAACATAATGGAGTTTTAGAATGGAGTGTACATTTTTCTTACTTTTTTCATTTAGTACTGCCCTTCGGTGGCTTCAGAAGATAGTTACATGTTTCCCAGAAGACAAAAGAAGTTAAATTTACCCTGATCTTCAAAGTTTTCTCAAAGTTTTTCCTTCTGGAGCATCAATGAGCATTTAAACCTTCTGCAATAGTTGCTAATGAGACCCTCAGTTGTATTTAGTGTGAAAGATGGATCTCAAAATCATACAGTCGTTGTTGGAAAGGGTTCAAATACACAAAAATGCTGGAAAACCAAACAATTTGTGGGACTTGAAGGACTTTTCTGAATAACAGCAGGCAGTTAAACTGTTCAGGACAAACAAGAGACTCGTGAACAACTATCACTAAACAAAAAAACACAGGTGTGGATCATTCAGGTAAGAACACAGTATTAAGAACCAAGGGGATGTAAACTTTTGAACAGGGTCATTTTTATAAATTCAGCTATTATTTTTAGTATTTTAAAGAAAGACTACAAAAAGCCTTTTTTTTTTTTTTTTTTTTGGAACACAATAAGACCAAAAAAGTGAATTAAGAAACTAAATTGAGTGGATTTCAATTTCACATCATCCTAAAAGACAGAAAACTGGATGAGGAACCCTGCCAGATGAGCAACTGTGCTTGAAAGCATCAAAGCTGACCCTGTGCAAAGCACAGGCTGACCTGAAACACAAAGCATATCAATGTGCTCAAAGGGAAGTTAATAATGGACTCAGGTGCTTAGGGCTCTTTTAAGAGAAAGTGTGAGAAATTGGTAAGGTCCCGCAGGGGGACATATTGAAAGGCGCCTACTAGTACTTTGCACTGGATCACACATTAAGGTCAGCACTCTTTAAGAGAGTTTAAAGATCTGTTTTTGTGTGTAGAGATGTGAGAGAAGGAGCAAGGGGAGGAGGAACGAGGGGGTTGATGCTCTTCCTCTATCAGGCTGCTGGTGCCATGATGCAGAGATAACCTGCGCTGGGGCAAGACGCTAGACAAAATATGACTCGTCCCCCGGCCCCCCATCGACATGATATGCATCATGTCTGGTCTGCACGTGCACTCTTTTGTATGTGGCCAAAACACTGAGTACGGCAGACAAAAAGCATCCTTTAAAGATCAAGGTTTGTGTCATCCAGGAGTGTGAAAATACACTGCAAATAAAGCTAAATGATCATGTAGTTCTAGAAAAGTACAAACTAAAGGAGACCAACTTCAATAAAGTAGAGTTAAGATAGCTTAAGTGTTTTTTCCTCCCAGACTGCCACCCACTCGTTCGCCTAAACAAATAAGTAAAGAAAAAGCGATTTTGGAAATCACTCAAATCTCTTGTTCTACTTGCTACTGGCTTATCAATCAAAGTTGCAAGATCTGCCGTTATCTTATAAAAACACTCGCTGCAAAAAACAGAATCGACTTTCATTCCCTGTGAAAAATACACGGCTGCCAGTCACGATCCGCCTAAGAGAGGCGGCTTTAAGGTGCCGATTTAAAACCGGGGACCGGGCCTGAGCCATCAGGGAAATTGCAGTGCAGGGCGGCTCACTTTGAATGCACTAAAAGTAATCAAGTTGCACAGCAATCTTCATTACAAGGAGAGCACTCTACTTTATTGAGATTCAGAGGAGGGGATGTGCCAGCACAGTGCACAAAGGAGGAATTTATTGATTGCACTTAATGCAATAAGTATGCAGGTTCCAATGTAACTTCAACATCCACCCCCGGCCTCTTTTGGTTAGCCAAAAGAAGAATGGGCCATACACCCCTGCCAGGGGATGGATCTCAGCCTCTGTACTGCACTATGTACCATACAGCTGCAGTCTTAATGGAAGGTGAGTCCACAGAAGAAAAGTGCATTTTCTACAACACTGACCCGCAGCAGTCAGAAAGGATGGGATTTGTGAAGAATTTTACAATTACAGTTACGTTTTGCCTCAGTGGTTCCATTAATGACACTTTCAGTACTCTAAAGAGCAGGTCATATGGGTTTTTAAAAAATATCTTCTATGCAGTTTGTAACATAGCTATCCTTTAATGTAAACAGTCTGCAAAGTTAAATCAAAAAAGTGCATTACACATAAAGATATTGTCTCTCAAAAGAAAAAGTCAACTCAGAATCGCTTACTGAGTCATATTTTCGAATTTTCTGCCTGTTACCCACCTACGTCAGTGGGTGATACATTAGCATAATCCCCATTTGCCCACGAAATACAAACACTCTGACCTGTTCACAAACACTTCCACTAGTTAGTGTGTTTACATCATGTCAGGAAGACACGGTGTTCTGCACTGTAAATGCAAGTTTTTTTAGTTTTGATTGCCGAAAGATGATGTGAAGATTCAAGAATCAGTTAAAATTCTTTTTTTTTCATGATACTATAGCAATACAATTCAAACCTTTTGTTGTGTGCACGTCATTTTACCAAGGAATGCTTCTCTAATCCTTTTTGGCTTTTAATCTTCTTTATTTGGACTAACAAGTGTTTCCGAACCGCAACCTGTAAGTACGAATGATATGTTATGTATCATTTTCAAGTGAGTGCTCAAAATATCAAGTTTTGTGTGCTAATATGTGACCCTGGATCACAAAACCAGTCTTAAGTCGCTGGGGTATATTTGTAGCAATAGCCAAAAATACATTGCATAGGTCAAAATTTTTGATTTTTCTTTTATGCCAAAAATCATTAGGAAATTATGTAAAGATCATGTTCCATGAAGATATTTTCTAAAATTCCTACTGTAAATATATCAAAATGTAATTTTTGATTTGTAAAATGCATTGTTAAGAACCTAATTCGGAGAACTTTAAAGGTGATTTTCTCAGTATTTTGATTTTTTTGCACCCTCAGATTCCTGATTTTCAAATAGATGTATCTCGGTCAAATATTGTTCTATCCTAACAAACTATGCATCAATAGAAAGCTTATTTATTGAGCTTTCATATGATGTATAAATCTCAGTTTTGTAAAATTTTACCTTATGACTGGTTTTGTGGTCCAGGGTCACATATGTGATGTATACCTAGTGCAGCTTTACATTTCCAGGTAAAGCACGACGATATTATTGTTTTACTGAAATAGTTCTGATAATTCGCTATGAACCCATAATTTCTTAAGAATGTGTTGATTAATGTAGACTGTCGTTGTTCTAATTACTTCATTTAATGTAACTTAGACATATTTTGGTTTACAAACTGTGTTGTTTCATTAGTTAGCCACGTTAGCACTCGGCTAACATATCCACCATTATTGTTTTGATATGTGTTTACAGTTTAGCAGCTAAACTTTAGCCGTGGGCACGATTCAACTATCACATTCAAGGCCCAGAAAGGTAGTAAGGACATTGTTCAAACAGTCCATGTGATATCAGTGGTTCAAATGTAATTTTATGAAGCTATGAGAATACTTTTTGTGCGTGAAGAAAACAAAAATAACAACTTTATTATTTCTGTTTCACACTATAGATTTAATAGCTGTATTGCAAAACTGCTGAGTAAGCAGGAGAGATAACCAAACTCCATTTTTGAATTGAAAAAAGCACCGTTCTGCTCTAGCAGACTGTGCAGGTCTGTGCTGAGTGACAATAAAACAGGTTGATGTACAGCGTCCTGATGAATTGGAGCAGTATCAAGTGACTCGTCAATAACGGTATCAATGGCAAGCCTGCAATGAGGAAGGTGATCACATAACCAGATAACCAGATAATTACTGTCCAAACAATAATAACAAACACGAAGCTGAATCATCCATTTGTGTTTGCTATAATAATCCATTCTATGCAATATTCTGAGACAGAATCAAAACATAGCATTAGTCACGATTTATAACGCTCAAAACGGAATGATGTATGGGGCTTAGCGTAAATTAATTTACAGAAACCCCGAGGGGATATTCAGACGTGAAATACATACTAATGCCCTTTGCGTGTTTCATATCCTAATCTACCGTTTCCAAACAGCAGCTGCTGTACCTCTCTTGAGGACAGAGCAATGAAAATAAATAAATGGTGTAGGACTGCCCTGCTGCTGTGATCCATCAGCAGGAGCCATGTGTTCTCGCTTACTCCAGCTGTTCTGCTTCACATCTCCAGCCTCAGCCTCACACCTCTGGTGCCCCATTTACACCCCTTTCCAGAGTCACCTTTAGCCCTGTCCCGTTCACTTCTTTAGACACGGTTACCACACTGTACATCGATTTACTATGGATTCGATTCAAATTACACTACCAGTCAAAAGTTTTTGAACAGTAAGATTTTTAATGTATTTTAAAGAAGTATCTTCTGCTCACCAAGCCTGCATTTATTTGCTCCAAAGTACAGCAAAAACAGTAAAATTCTGAAATATTTTTACTATTTAAAATAACGGTTTACTATTTAAAATAACTGTGACCAAAGCTACATTTTCAGCATCTTTACTCAGGTCTTCAGTTCCATTCAGAAATCATTCTAATATGCTGATTTGCTGTTCAAGAAACGTTTTTATTATTCTCAATATTTAAAACAGTTGAGTACATTTTTTTCCATGATTCTTTGATGAATAGAAAGATCCAAAGATCAGCATTTATCTGAAATAAAACGCATCTGTAACATTATACACTATACCATTCAAAAAATGGGGGGAAATTACAGAAAATGGTACTTTTTTTTTAGCAAGGATGCTTTACATTGATCAAAAGTGATGATAAAGACATTTATAATGTTATTATTAACATTACAATATTATATTTCAAAACTGTACTGTTTTTGCCGTACTTTAGATCAAATTAATGCAGGCTTGGTGAGCAGAAGCAACTTTAAAAAACATTAAAAATCTTACTGTTCAAAAACTTTTGACTGGTAGTGTTATTTCAGTTACTTACCTAAAAAAATATCATTAAAATGCCTACAAGTACTGTTGTAATGGGTTTTTAAATACACAATGGTACTGAGTAACTACCATATTCATAAACAAACAAAAAAGGATAATACCAAGGTACTTTTGTAAAGAAACAACTCTTTTATTCTCAATTGTAAAAGATAATTGTTGACAAACCTGCTGTGTCGTAAGACGCACAACATGTATTTGCAGGATTTTATTGTGCAACATCTTATGTTGGAAAGGTATAACCTGAAATTTGCTGTGAAACAATATATCAAAGTTTTTTTTTTTTTAATTGTAGCCACAGGCAATTTCTTTTCACAGTAATGGTTTAGCGGGCTTAAACTGTGAAGAAAATGATTAATGTTGTACTTCTGAGTCTCTAAACTCAGGAAGCCCTAAATCAAAACTGTTTTTTTTTTGCTTTTAACAGCTGAACTAATGAAATTATAACAACAGCAGTCCCTCAAGTCTTCCCTTTTCGGTCGGAGGTGGAAAAAACACTTCCTGCTTTCATATAAATTAACAGTTTACCACAATGAGAAAAGGTTTTTTGTTTCTAACATAAGAAAAATGTTTATGAGTTCTTTAAGTAAGCAATAAGAAATCATGAGTGAGTCATTTGAATCACAGTCCAAACACTCGTCCACATCAGCGCTTTATCTCTACCTCTTTAAACGAGCCTCGGGCCACCCTAAGGAATGGACATTCTTCTCCTCTGACTCTCACCTCGGTTCATAAAATTTCCATTAATCTGTCACTGGAATATTAACATCAACTATGGAGAAAAAAAAAAAAAAGAAAAAAAACAGATGAGAATCTGATGTCTGTAAAGACCTGCAATCCTCCTTTGGATAGATGTACTTTATTAAAGTAAACTCTGTAGATCAGTATTGACTTCCAAGAACAACTTTGAATCCAATATCATTTCTGAAATGGATCAAGTCAGGTGGGTCTCCGGTTACAAGATATCTGCTAAGACTGTATATGAGCCAAAATCATTTTTAATGCATTACCTACAGAAAACTGGTGCAAAATGTAAACATTATCTGTTAAATGAACTAGTGATTTCATAGAAATTGTAAATTCTAAAAGAGTCATTCATTCCACAGATTCATTCACTTTAGCTCATATCAGCAGTATAAAAGTAGCATTTATGTCAGCATATCTAAGAGTAGACAGTCTAGCCAGATCAATATATTGCAGCTTTTTCAGTAGCCTTTTGATATGGCAGACAGTTTCCTAAAGCAATCGCTTTATTCGTGGATAGAAGTGAGAAAGTGAAACATTCAAAATTGTAAAGTTGCTGAGTCTGTCTGTTAGCAAGTTCTTAGAAGCATATGCTTGTAAGTTTAGTTTTGATAGCCTGGAGATATATTACAAAAAAAGTCATAACTCAAGAATCCTAGCTGTTTAGCAACCATGCTGATTAAAATGAAGTAAATCTTAGGTGCAATCGTACATATCATTTGTCATATTTACAATAAACAGTGTTACGTTGATGTAAAGCACCGCAGTGCCACAATCCAAACAAGTTTGCGGTCGGTGCACAGTGTTTATGGAGCGAGGCACTCATTTCCAAGTCACGTCTACAAAACAACAGGTTCCAACGCTTGCCTCATTTCCTCTCGCAAGTTGAAAGAACAAAAGCAAAGAATAGCAGGTTGTAGTGATAACATGTCAAACGCTGAAAGATGTATTGTTTTTATTATTCCAAGTTACCAAGGTATTTCCTACACTCTTATTCCTTCCTTATGCACAACTGCACACTGGGCGTCTGAATGAATATTCCCACACACCCTGCCACCCCTTACTTCAAGTGTGACCTTTGACCCCAGTCACGAGAACAGAGGCCTGTAATCTCCTTCTGTCTCTAATGAGTCCCATATTGCCATACTCATTCAATCCTCCCAGTGCACAGGAAACAAGTGCAAGGTGTTTTATAAGCCGCAGACGTCACACCCACAGACCGTTGGGTGAACGTCTGATGTATACGGCACACAAAATTGAAAACACAGGAGTTTCGAAGTCACCATCTGATTAGTCAAATTTCCAGGAGACGTGTGTCGCGTGTGTTCTTTAATGTTCCACCTGGAAACAAAAACACGCTGTGTTGCCAAATGCCGTCATGGAAGAAGTGGCAATAAGCGTTTAACAAGCAACAATTATGACTTTTTTTCTCACAACTGGAGGTTTACATCTAGCAATTCTGACATTTTTCTAAGAATTGTGATACAAACTCACAGTTCTGATTTTTCTTTCTCAAAATTGGGAGATAAACGTGCAAATCTGACTTTTTTCTCAAAATTAATAAATAAAATATTTAAAAAAATAAAATAAAAGAAACAACTCCTAATTAAAATGAAAAGTATGACTATAATTATAACAGTTTTTTCAATAATAAAAAAATAACACCTGTTCAAAGTTTCTAAAAAAACATGATGTAATAAATAAACACAAATATCTAAAAATATGCCCTAAAAAGTATGGAAGCCCGTTTCTGCCACTAAATAAAAAATAAAAATAAGTAATTGCGACTTTAATCCCATAATTCTAAGATTATATCTTGCAATTCTGATTTTTTTTCTTGCAATTGTGAGTTTACATCTTGCAATTCTGAGGGGAAAAAAATCAGACCTGCAAGATATAACCTTACAATTGTGAGAAACAAAGCCAGAATTGCGAGATATCGACTCGCAATTTCGAGTTAAAAAGTCAGAATTCTGACAAATAAAGTCCCACAATAACCCCACAATTCTGACTTTTTTCTCACAACTGCGAGTTTATATCTCAGAATTCTGAGAAAAAAAGTCAGAATTGTGAGTTTTTATCTGTGAGGTTAAATCTTGCAATTCTAACTTTTTTCTCAGAACTGCATTATACAAACTCGCAGTTGACTTTTTTTCTCAGAATTGTGAGATAAACTCGCAATTGCGAGTACCAAAGTCAGAATTGTGAGGAAAACCCGCAAACCTGAGAAATAAAGTCAGAATTCCAAGATATAAACTCACATTTGCGGAAAAAAATTTTAATCTCGTAATTCTGAGTTCATTTCTTTAATATTATAAACAAAACCCGGCATTTTTAGTCTATAGTAATTTCATTACTGTAACATAAAAAATCTTAATGATCAATGATCCGGACACATTTGGCACAAAATATAACCATGGTTACTTCTAAATAAAATCCTAGATAATGAAGACAGAGTTCAGACTATGACACACATGGCACACATGCTCTCACACCCTTACAGTATAAGCCTCTGTTTCTGCCCAGCCATTCAGACAGTCAGCCACAGGTCACATGACCAACAAATATGGGTCACTTCAGGACAGCAGCGTTCTGAGATTGCACTTGCATTTTCGATTATTCAGCAAACAAACAATAGCATGGCATTAAGCATTACAGCAAAAATGGAAGCCAGACAGACACTTAGTCTGCTATCTAGTGCCAAAACAAAGGAAGCTGTGCTGTAAAAGACGCCATTGTTCACCAGCTCACTTCTTTTTTTTTTTTTTTTTTGCTGTGATGTATTGATATTCGTTGATACTGTAGACCACCCTGCATAAAGAAACATTAGTCCAGTTGAATGCAGCACTAAAATGCAGCAAAATAACATTGAGATTAATACTTCACCTACTGCAAATGTTACCACTTGCGTTCCAAAACATCATGGTGCTCATGTTGGTGTTTTAAGATCGAATCTAACTCAACTATTCCAGATACTAAAAAAGTGGCAAACAATTTGAAAAAATGCTGATTGTATCAGATATCAACCATCTTCTCCTGAATCTCAACTGTGCTGTTTTGGAAAAAACAGAGACGTGTTTATCTCTTCGGTTTACCCTCTTACACAAGTCAGCGTCTATGGTACAGGCATCTGCAGGGGCTGTTACTTTTTCACTTGTGGCACTTCAAAAAAATGCACCATGGAAAGAACTGGCAAGCACTGCAACATGCAAAGTTTACACTGGCATAACAGACAAAAAAGGAAAACGTGAAAGAACTTGCAGAGGCAACCTCAACAAGGGGCTTTGTGCGATACCTGTTGAAACATCTCACAGATGGTGGAGGCAGATCTCTGAAGAAAAGCAGAAGCCTGTCAAAACGCTCTCGCACGGGTCAAGGCCTCGGCCTAATTGATTTCCTGTGGAAACTATACGTGCAGGAATACACCATCAATCATGCCAACCTTAGTTTACATGGAGGCAGAGTGCCCTGGATTTCAGTCAGTGTTATTTTAGTATCATCAAGATACTATTATAGCTCAGATTAATTTTTTGTCATTAATATTTTGTGTTTGTCAAACACAGGTTTGTGTGTCTGTGTGTACACCTACTTAACAGTATTTTGGGGACAAATTTGTACCCAGAAGTGAGCAAAACCTGACAAAATCTCCAAAAGTTGTTTTTTTAATTGCACAAATGCAAAAAGTATTAACATTTATTTCAGTTAACATTTATTTATAGATTTTTCATAGATTCATAGATTTTTTTTTTACATTTTTAAGAAAATGTACTTCTTAAGATTAAAAGTAATGTATTTTATGCAGAAACATTATAAAAATAAGTAGAATTAAAATCATGATAATTATAAAAATAACATCGAGGCTGATGTTATAAAAAGTTGGAAGTGTGTTTCCATCACTGAATACATAAAAGGTAATCGCGACTTTTTCTCTCACTATTCTGACTTTTTTTCTCACAAATGCGAGTTTACATCTTGTAATTTCAGACTTATGAACTCACAATTGTGAGAAATAAAGTCAAAACTGTTAGATTTAAACTCGCAATAAGTGAGAAATAAAGTAAAAATTTCAAGATATAAACTCACAATTCAGACTTTTTTGCTCGCAATTACAAGTTTTCATCTCGTAATTTGGACTGTTTCTCAGAATTGTGAGATATAAACTTGCAATTGTGAGTTAAAAAGTCAGAATTTTAAGATATAAACTCAATTCTGACTTTTTTGCTCGCAATTACAAGTTTTCATCTCGTAATTTGGACTTTTTTTCTCAGAATTGTCAGATATAAACTCGCAATTGTGAGTTAAAAAGTCAGAATTGTAAGATATAAACTCGCATTTGTGAGAAATAAATTAAAAATTGTGAGAAATAAACTTACAATTCTGACTTTTTTTCTCACAATTATGATTTTCCATCACGTAATTCTGACTTTTTTTTCTCAGAATTGTGACTTAAAAAGTCAAAATTGTATGATATAAACTCGCATTTGTGAGAAATAAAGTCAAACTTACAATTCTGACTTTTTTTCTCGTAATTGGGAGTTTTCATCTCGTATTTTGGACATTTTTTCGCAGAATTGCGAGGTATAAACTTGTAATTGTGAGTTAAAAAGTCAGAATTGTAAGAAATTGTATAAACTCACATTTGTGAGAAATAAAGTCAAAATTGTGAGAAATAAACTTACAATTCTGACTTTTTTCTCGCAATTATGATTTCCCATTTTGTAATTCTGACTTTTTTTTCAGAATTGTGAGGTATAAACTCAAAATTTAATTTTGAATAAAGTCAAAATTGCAAGATATAAACTCACAATTTTGATTTTCCATCTCGTAATTCTGACTTTTTTCTCAGAATTGTGAGTTAAAAAGTCAGAATTGTAAGAAATTGTATAAACTCACATTTGTGAGAAATAAATTAAAAATTGTGAGAAATAAACTTACAATTATGACTTTTTTTCTCACAATTATGATTTTCCATCTCGTAATTCTGACTTTTTTTTTCTCAGAATTGTGACTTAAAAAGTCAAAATTGTAAGATATAAACTCGCATGTGTGAGAAATAAAGTCAAACTTACAATTCTGACTTTTTTTCTCGCAATTGGGAGTTTTCATCTCGTATTTTAGACATTTTTTCGCAGAATTGCTAGGTATAAACTCACAATTGTGAGTTGAAAAGTCAGAATTGTAAGATATAAACTCGTATTTGTGAGAAATAAAGTCAAAATTGCAAGATATAAACATTGAGGGGAAAAAAGTTTATATCTCATAATTTTGGCTTTTTACCTGCAATTTTGAGTTTATATCTCATAATTCTGAGAAAAAAATTTTGAATTGTGAGATAAAAAGTCGCAATTACCTTTTTACATTTTTTATTCAGTGATGGCTACGAGCTTCCACAGAGGACAAATCTGTGTTATCCATGAAAAGTAAAGTCAAAGCTTCCTGAACATGTCCTCCCAATTCCATTAGTTTTATTAAAGCAAGATCAATGGCAGGCAGTCTGCTAAAATAAATCAGTTTAATAATGCAGGGCTGGAGCCAGTTATGGCCTGAGCGAGCATACATTTCAGCACTAATTATTCAGGGCAGAAAATGTTGAAGCACATCAGATGCTCCATAAATACTAAAGTCTTTGGCACTAAGAACATTCTACCCTCTTTCAGTCATACAACAGGTCAAAAAAAGCAACAAACCCCCTATTGTTGTGTGTTTATGGGTTTAAATTTATAACATGATTCATCCTAAATATGAAAGCGAAAGCGAGAGAGAGAATTTCTGTTCTACTTCGGCACATCATCCTCTTTGATTTAGGAGAACAAAAGAAATTTATACTTGGAAGTAAAAAGGTCTGCACTCCCACAACTTAAAGAGAACGAATGAGTCTCCTCACACAAAAACACACTAGATTTTCCTTTCAAGAGAAAAGTGAGGGAAATACCAGCGGGACAGAGGAGCACAGGGAGGCCGAGTAATGAGAAAGGACTTCATTGTTCTGAAGAAGTGACTGTAGAGTCAATCTGACACAGGTATTCAGCAAATAAGGACGGCATTGTACTAGCTAGCATGGAAAAACTCCAACATACAAACACCTGTTAGAGCCGACCAACAGTTGGGATTTAAAATGACTTCAAAACTGGACGAGATTCCTTCATTCTTTCGCAATACACTTTTAGGAACACTTTTCACGTTTTATTTACCATTCCAGAAAGATGTTTGTGTGAAACCAGAGAAGGATGTGATAACTTCTCTATCATTATCTCTGTATTTCCATTCTTAGTTCTTAGAAACGCTCACATTGACCCGTGTCAAACTATTTACCCCACAATCCTATGGGAAGTGCCAGCTTTCTGCACATCTGCTAAGTCCATAGTAAAAAAAAATAAGTGGAGATCAACACTCTCACTTTCTCTGTTTTCTTTTTTCTTTTATGATAGTCAGACACCACAACTATGAAAAGGTGTAAGGACTCCCAGTGGGGTCATTCGCATCACTTCCAGCCCCCACCCAACATTTGCCCGGCGTTTCCATTTCAAGCCCTTTTTTACGCTCGTCTCCTCCCAGGGCTGGCCAGGAGAGATACAGTTGCATTCATCCATTGTGTGGCAGCGTGGTGTATGGAGCTTGCTATTCTCTCTCGACTGCGAGTGACCGCTGTGATCTAATTACCGGCTGGAAGATGAAGTCGTCCCCCTTTTCCAGTCCTGATGGCTGAATCTGCTCTCAAAAGCAAGGCCCAAAGGCCCCTGGCCTTATCCTGTCAAAGTTCACCTGCCACAGAGATGATCCAGACTGCATTCAGAAGGTACAATAACTTAGGAATGCATCAATATTTTAATTCTGGTTGCCAACGCTAAGCCATTAATTATTTTTATGTTATAATTAATAAATGGCCGATATTGAAATACTACTTTATCTAAATCGACTAAATCAATTTAAATTCTGCAGTACAAATAAATTTAGGCATCACAAAATTGCAATGTCCAGTATTAAAAATAAATCAATAAGTAAACAATTGATGTAATAACAAAAACAAGTTACCTTAAAGTTACCAAGTTACCAAGTTAAGTTAATTTAAATGAATGA